>NC_092060.1:308000-616000 GCF_039877785.1 Chaetodon trifascialis
ATTTTGATTCTCTATGCAGTTACTGTGAAAACAGCCACGTGTTCATATTGTCTCATTATGTGTTTTTCTCCCCCTGAAAGCGTTAATTTTGACGGTCTGATGCAGCGAATGTCACTATTTAAGATTCAACTGTGGTGATGTATCAAACTATGTTAGAATAACAATTCCACTTTAGAAACATTCAATTGTGCATATTATTGAAGGACAACATAGTTTATTTTGATTCCGTATGCATTTACTGTGAAAAAAGGAACATGTGTTCATATTACTGTTTATGTGCTTTTCTCGCTCTGTAGCGTCAATTTTGACGGTCTAATGCAGCGAAAGTCACTATTTAAGATTCAGCTGTAGTGATGTGTCAAACTATGTTAGAATAACAATTCCACTTTAGAAACATTCAATTGTGCATAGTGTTGAAGGACAACATAGTTTATTTTGATTCCGTATGCATTTACTGTGAAAAAAGGAACATGTGTTCATATTATCTTATTATGTGTTTTTCTCGATCTGAAGTGTCAATTTTGACGGTCTAAAGTAGCAAAAGTCACTATTTAAGATTCAGCTGTAGTGATGTGTCAAACTATGTTAGAATAACAATTCCACTTTAGAAACATTCAATTGTGCATAGTGTTGAAGGACAACATAGTTTATTTTGATTCCGTATGCATTTACTGTGAAAAAAGGAACATGTGTTCATATTACTGTTTATATGCTTTTCTCGCTCTGTAGCGTCAATTTTGACGGTCTAATGAAGCAAAAGTCACTATTTAAGATTCAGCTGTAGAGATGTATCAAATTATGTCAGAATGACAATTCCACTTTAGAAACATTCAATTGTGCATAGTGTTGAAGGACAACATAATTTATTTTGATTCCGTATGCATTTACTGTGAAAAAAGGAACATGTGTTCATATTATCTTATGTGTTTTTCTCGCTCTGAAGCGTCAATTTTGACGTTCTTATGCAGCGAAAGTCACCATTTAAGATTCAGCTGTAGTGATGTATCAAACTATGTCAGAATGACAATTCCACTTTAGAAACATTCAATTGTGCATAGTGTTGAAGGACAACATAGTTTATTTTGATTCCGTATGCATTTACTATGAAAAAAGGAACATGTGTTCATATTGCTCTTTATGTGCATTTCTCCCCCTGAAAGCGTCAATTTTGACGGTCTAATGTAACGAACGTCATTATTTAAGATTCAGCTGTAGTGATGTGTCAAACTATGTTAGAATAACAATTCCACTTTAGAAACATTCAATTGTGCATAGTGTTGAAGGACAACATAGTTTATTTTGATTCCGTATGCATTTACTGTGAAAAAAGGAACATGTGTTCATATTACTATTTATATGCTTTTCTCGCTCTGTAGCGTCAATTTTGACGGTCTAATGTAACGAACGTCATTATTTAAGATTCAGCTGTAGTGATGTATCAAACTATGTTAGAATAACAATTCCACTTTAGAAACAATCAATTGTGCATAGTGTTGAAGGACAACATAATTTATTTTGATTCCGTATGCATTTACTGTGAAAAAAGCAACATGTGTTCATATTGCTCTTTATGTGCATTTCTCCCCCTGAAAGCGTCAATTTTGACGGTCTAATGTAACGAACGTCATTATTTAAGATTCAGCTGTAGTGATGTATCAAACTATGTTAGAATAACAATTCCACTTTAGAAACATTCAATTGTGCATAGTGTTGAAGGACAACATAGTTTATTTTGATTCCGTATGCATTTACTGTGAAAAAAGGAACATGTGTTCATATTACTGTTTATATGCTTTTCTCGCTCTGTAGCGTCAATTTTGACGGTCTAATGAAGCAAAAGTCACTATTTAAGATTCAGCTGTAGTGATGTGTCAAACTATGTTAAAATAACAATTCCACTTTAGAAACATTCAATTGTGCATAGTGTTGAAGGACAACATAATTTATTTTGATTCCGTATGCATTTACTGTGAAAAATGAACATGTGTTCATATTATCTTATTATGTGTTTTTCTCGCTCTGAAGCGTCAATTTTGACGTTCTAATGCAGCGAAAGTCACTATTTAAGATTCAGCTGTAGTGATGTATCAAACTATGGCAGAATGACAATTCCACTTTAGAAACATTCAATTGTGCATAGTGTTGAAGGACAACATAGTTTATTTTGATTCCGTATGCATTTACTGTGAAAAAAGCAACATGTGTTCATATTACTGTTTATGTGCATTTCTCCCCCTGAAAGCGTCAATTTTGACGGTCTAATGCAGCGAAAGTCACTATTTAAGATTCAGCTGTAGTGATGTATCAAACTATGTCAGAATGACAATTCCACTTTAGAAACATTCAGTTGTGCATACTGTTGAAGGACAACATAGTTTATTTTGATTCTGTATGCATTTACTGTGAAAAAAGGAACATGTGTTCATATTTCTGTTTATATGCTTTTCTCGCTCTGTAGCGTCAATTTTGACGGTCTGATGCAGCAAAAGTCACTATTTAAGATTCAGCTGTAGTGATGTGTCAAACTATGTTAAAATAACAATTCCACTTTAGAAACATTCAATTGTGCATAGTGTTGAAGGACAACATAATTTATTTTGATTCCGTATGCATTTACTGTGAAAAAAGGAACATGTGTTCATATTATCTTCTTATTTGTTTTTCTCGATCTGAAGCGTCCATTTTGACGTTCTAATGCAGCGAAAGTCACAATTTAAGATTCAGCTGTAGTGATGTATCAAACTATGGCAGAATGACAATTCCACTTTAGAAACATTCAATTGTGCATAGTGTTGAAGGACAACATAATTTATTTTGATTCCGTATGCATTTACTGTGAAAAAAGGAACATGTGTTCATATTACTGTTTATATGCTTTTCTCGCTCTGTAGCGTCAATTTTGACGGTCTAATGAAGCAAAAGTCACTATTTAAGATTCAGCTGTAGTGATGTGTCAAACTATGTTAAAATAACAATTCCACTTTAGAAACATTCAATTGTGCATAGTGTTGAAGGACAACATAATTTATTTTGATTCCGTATGCATTTACTGTGAAAAAAGGAACATGTGTTCATATTATCTTCTTATTTGTTTTTCTCGATCTGAAGCGTCCATTTTGACGTTCTAATGCAGCGAAAGTCACAATTTAAGATTCAGCTGTAGTGATGTATCAAACTATGGCAGAATGACAATTCCACTTTAGAAACATTCAATTGTGCATAGTGTTGAAGGACAACATAATTTATTTTGATTCCGTATGCATTTACTGTGAAAAAAGGAACATGTGTTCATGTTATCTTATTATATGTTTTTCTCGATCTGAAGCGTCAATTTTGACGGTCTAATGCAGCAAAAGTCACTATTTAAGATTCAACTGTAGTGATGTATCAAACTATGGCAGAATGACAATTCCACTTTAGAAACATTCAATTGTGCATAGCGTTGAAGGACAACATAGTTTATTTTGATTCCCTATGCATTTACTGTGAAAAAAGGAACATGTGTTCATATTGCTCTTTATGTGCATTTCTCCCCCTGAAAGCGTCAATTTTGACGGTCTAATGTAACGAATGTCATTATTTAAGATTCAGCTGTAGTGATGTATCAACTATGTTAGAATAACAATTCCACTTTAGAAACATTCAATTGTGCATATTATTGAAGGACAACATAGTTTATTTTGATTCCGTATGCATTTACTGTGAAAAAAGGAACATGTGTTCATATTATCTTATGTGTTTTTCTCGCTCTGAAGCGTCAATTTTGACGGCCTAATGCAGCGAAAGTCACTATTGAAGATTCAGCTGTAGTGATGTATCAAACTATGTTAGAATGACAATTCCATTTTAGAAACATTCATTTATGCATATTATTGAAGGACAACATAGTTTATTTTGATTCTGTGTGCAGTTACTGTGAAAACAGCCACGTGTTCATATTGCCCTTTATGTGCATTTCTCCCCCTGAAAGCGTCAATTTTGACGGTCTAATGTAACGAACGTCATTATTTAAGATTCAGCTGTAGTGATGTGTCAAACTATGTTAGAATAACAATTCCACTTTAGAAACATTCAATTGTGCATAGTGTTGAATGACAACATAGTTAATTTTGATTCCGTATGCATTTACTGTGAAAAAAGGAACATGTGTTCATATTACTATACATATAACAATTCCACTTTAGAAACATTCAATTGTGCATAGTGTTGAAGGACAACATAGTTTATTTTGATTCCGTATGCATTTACTGTGAAAAAAGGAACATGTGTTCATATTACTATTTATATGCTTTTCTCGCTCTGTAGCGTCAATTTTGACGGTCTAATGTAACGAACGTCATTATTTAAGATTCAGCTGTAGTGATGTGTCAAACTATGTTAGAATAACAATTCCACTTTAGAAACAATCAATTGTGCATAGTGTTGAAGGACAACATAATTTATTTTGATTCCGTATGCATTTACTGTGAAAAAAGCAACATGTGTTCATATTGCTCTTTATGTGCATTTCTCCCCCTGAAAGCGTCAATTTTGACGGTCTAATGTAACGAACGTCATTATTTAAGATTCAGCTGTAGTGATGTGTCAAACTATGTTAGAATAACAATTCCACTTTAGAAACAATCAATTGTGCATAGTGTTGAAGGACAACATAATTTATTTTGATTCCGTATGCATTTACTGTGAAAAAAGCAACATGTGTTCATATTACTGTTTATGTGCTTTTCTCGCTCTATAGCGTCCATTTTGACGGTCTAATGCAGCGAAAGTCACAATTTAAGATTCAGCTGTAGTGATGTATCAAACTATGGCAGAATGACAATTCCACTTTAGAAACATTCAGTTGTGCATACTGTTGAAGGACAACATAATTTATTTTGATTCCGTATGCATTTACTGTGAAAAATGAACATGTGTTCATATTATCTTATTATGTGTTTTTCTCGCTCTGAAGCGTCAATTTTGACGTTCTAATGCAGCGAAAGTCACTATATAAGATTCAGCTGTAGTGATGTATCAAACTATGGCAGAATGACAATTCCACTTTAGAAACATTCAATTGTGCATAGTGTTGAAGTACAACATAATTTATTTTGATTCCGTATGCATTTACTGTGAAAAAAGCAACATGTGTTCATATTACTGTTTATGTGCTTTTCTCGCTCTGTAGCGTCAATTTTGACGGTCTAATGCAGCGAAAGTCACTATTTAAGATTCAGCTGTAGTGATGTGTCAAACTATGTTAAAATAACAATTCCACTTTAGAAACATTCAATTGTGCATAGTGTTGAAGGACAACATAATTTAATTTGATTCCGTATGCATTTACTGTGAAAAAAGGAACATGTGTTCATATTATCTTATGTGTTTTTCTCGCTCTGAAGCGTCAATTTTGACGTTCTAATGCAGCGAAAGTCACAATTTAAGATTCAGCTGTAGTGATGTATCAAACTATGGCAGAATGACAATTCCACTTTAGAAACATTCAGTTGTGCATACTGTTGAAGGACAACATAGTTTATTTTGATTCCGTCTGCATTTACTGTGAAAAAAAGAACATGTGTTCATATTATCTTATTATGTGTTTTTCTCGCTCTGAAGCGTCAATTTTGACGGCCTAATGCAGCGAAAGTCACTATTGAAGATTCAGCTGTAGTGATGTATCAAACTATGTTAGAATGACAATTCCATTTTAGAAACATTCATTTATGCATATTATTGAAGGACAACATAATTTATTTTGATTCTCTATGCAGTTACTGTGAAAACAGCCACGTGTTCATATTGTCTCATTATGTGTTTTTCTCCCCCTGAAAGCGTTAATTTTGACGGTCTGATGCAGCGAACGTCACTATTTAAGATTCAACTGTGGTGATGTATCAAACTATGTTAGAATAACAATTCCACTTTAGAAACATTCAATTGTGCATATTATTGAAGGACAACATAGTTTATTTTGATTCCGTATGCATTTACTGTGAAAAAAGCAACATGTGTTCATATTACTGTTTATGTGCATTTCTCCCCCTGAAAGCGTCAATTTTGACGGTCTAATGTAACGAATGTCATTATTTAAGATTCAGCTGTAGTGATGTATCAAACTATGGCAGAATGACAATTCCACTTTAGAAACATTCAATTGTGCATAGTGTTGAAGGACAACATAATTTATTTTGATTCCGTATGCATTTACTGTGAAAAAAGGAACATGTGTTCATGTTATCTTATTATTTGTTTTTCTCGATCTGAAGCGTCAATTTTGACGGTCTGATGCAGCGAAAGTCACTATTGAAGATTCAGCTGTAGTGATGTATCAAACTATGTTAGAATGACAATTCCATTTTAGAAACATTCATTTATGCATATTATTGAAGGACAACATAGTTTATTTTGATTCTGTATGCAGTTACTGTGAAAACAGCCACGTGTTCATATTGCTCTTTATGTGCATTTCTCCCCCTGAAAGCGTCAATTTTGACGGTCTAATGTAACGAACGTCATTATTTAAGATTCAGCTGTAGTGATGTGTCAAACTATGTTAGAATAACAATTCCACTTTAGAAACATTCAATTGTGCATACTGTTGAAGGACAACATAGTTTATTTTGATTCCGTATGCATTTACTGTGAAAAAAGGAACATGTGTTCATATTACTGTTTATATGCTTTTCTCGCTCTGTAGCGTCAATTTTGACGGTCTAATGAAGCAAAAGTCACTATTTAAGATTCAGCTGTAGTGATGTGTCAAACTATGTTAAAATAACAATTCCACTTTAGAAACATTCAGTTGTGCATACTGTTGAAGGACAACATAGTTTATTTTGATTCTGTATGCATTTACTGTGAAAAAAGGAACATGTGTTCATATTACTGTTTATATGCTTTTCTCGCTCTGTAGCGTCAATTTTGACGGTCTAATGCAGCAAAAGTCACTATTTAAGATTCAGCTGTAGTGATGTGTCAAACTATGTTAAAATAACAATTCCACTTTAGAAACATTCAATTGTGCATAGTGTTGAAGGACAACATAGTTTATTTTGATTCCGTATGCATTTACTGTGAAAAAAGGAACATGTGTTCATATTATCTTCTTATTTGTTTTTCTCGATCTGAAGCGTCCATTTTGACGTTCTAATGCAGCGAAAGTCACAATTTAAGATTCAGCTGTAGTGATGTATCAAACTATGGCAGAATGACAATTCCACTTTAGAAACATTCAATTGTGCATAGTGTTGAAGGACAACATAATTTATTTTGATTCCGTATGCATTTACTGTGAAAAAAGCAACATGTGTTCATATTACTGTTTATGTGCTTTTCTCGCTCTGTAGCGTCAATTTTGACGGTCTAATGCAGCGAAAGTCACTATTTAAGATTCAGCTGTAGTGATGTGTCAAACTATGTTAAAATAACAATTCCACTTTAGAAACATTCAATTGTGCATAGTGTTGAAGGACAACATAATTTAATTTGATTCCGTATGCATTTACTGTGAAAAAAAGAACATGTGTTCATATTATCTTATTATGTGTTTTTCTCGCTCTGAAGCGTCAATTTTGACGGCCTAATGCAGCGAAAGTCACTATTGAAGATTCAGCTGTAGTGATGTATCAAACTATGTTAGAATGACAATTCCATTTTAGAAACATTCATTTATGCATATTATTGAAGGACAACATAATTTATTTTGATTCTCTATGCAGTTACTGTGAAAACAGCCACGTGTTCATATTGTCTCATTATGTGTTTTTCTCCCCCTGAAAGCGTTAATTTTGACGGTCTGATGCAGCGAATGTCACTATTTAAGATTCAACTGTGGTGATGTATCAAACTATGTTAGAATAACAATTCCACTTTAGAAACATTCAATTGTGCATATTATTGAAGGACAACATAGTTTATTTTGATTCCGTATGCATTTACTGTGAAAAAAGGAACATGTGTTCATATTATCTTCTTATTTGTTTTTCTCGATCTGAAGCGTCCATTTTGACGTTCTAATGCAGCGAAAGTCACAATTTAAGATTCAGCTGTAGTGATGTATCAAACTATGGCAGAATGACAATTCCACTTTAGAAACATTCAATTGTGCATAGTGTTGAAGGACAACATAATTTATTTTGATTCCGTATGCATTTACTGTGAAAAAAGGAACATGTGTTCATGTTATCTTATTATATGTTTTTCTCGATCTGAAGCGTCAATTTTGACGGTCTAATGCAGCAAAAGTCACTATTTAAGATTCAACTGTAGTGATGTATCAAACTATGGCAGAATGACAATTCCACTTTAGAAACATTCAATTGTGCATAGCGTTGAAGGACAACATAGTTTATTTTGATTCCCTATGCATTTACTGTGAAAAAAGGAACATGTGTTCATATTGCTCTTTATGTGCATTTCTCCCCCTGAAAGCGTCAATTTTGACGGTCTAATGTAACGAATGTCATTATTTAAGATTCAGCTGTAGTGATGTATCAACTATGTTAGAATAACAATTCCACTTTAGAAACATTCAATTGTGCATATTATTGAAGGACAACATAGTTTATTTTGATTCCGTATGCATTTACTGTGAAAAAAGGAACATGTGTTCATATTATCTTATGTGTTTTTCTCGCTCTGAAGCGTCAATTTTGACGGCCTAATGCAGCGAAAGTCACTATTGAAGATTCAGCTGTAGTGATGTATCAAACTATGTTAGAATGACAATTCCATTTTAGAAACATTCATTTATGCATATTATTGAAGGACAACATAGTTTATTTTGATTCTGTGTGCAGTTACTGTGAAAAGAGCCACGTGTTCATATTGCCCTTTATGTGCATTTCTCCCCCTGAAAGCGTCAATTTTGACGGTCTAATGTAACGAACGTCATTATTTAAGATTCAGCTGTAGTGATGTGTCAAACTATGTTAGAATAACAATTCCACTTTAGAAACATTCAATTGTGCATAGTGTTGAATGACAACATAGTTAATTTTGATTCCGTATGCATTTACTGTGAAAAAAGGAACATGTGTTCATATTACTATACATATAACAATTCCACTTTAGAAACATTCAATTGTGCATAGTGTTGAAGGACAACATAGTTTATTTTGATTCCGTATGCATTTACTGTGAAAAAAGGAACATGTGTTCATATTACTATTTATATGCTTTTCTCGCTCTGTAGCGTCAATTTTGACGGTCTAATGTAACGAACGTCATTATTTAAGATTCAGCTGTAGTGATGTGTCAAACTATGTTAGAATAACAATTCCACTTTAGAAACAATCAATTGTGCATAGTGTTGAAGGACAACATAATTTATTTTGATTCCGTATGCATTTACTGTGAAAAAAGCAACATGTGTTCATATTGCTCTTTATGTGCATTTCTCCCCCTGAAAGCGTCAATTTTGACGGTCTAATGTAACGAACGTCATTATTTAAGATTCAGCTGTAGTGATGTGTCAAACTATGTTAGAATAACAATTCCACTTTAGAAACAATCAATTGTGCATAGTGTTGAAGGACAACATAATTTATTTTGATTCCGTATGCATTTACTGTGAAAAAAGCAACATGTGTTCATATTACTGTTTATGTGCTTTTCTCGCTCTATAGCGTCCATTTTGACGGTCTAATGCAGCGAAAGTCACAATTTAAGATTCAGCTGTAGTGATGTATCAAACTATGGCAGAATGACAATTCCACTTTAGAAACATTCAGTTGTGCATACTGTTGAAGGACAACATAATTTATTTTGATTCCGTATGCATTTACTGTGAAAAATGAACATGTGTTCATATTATCTTATTATGTGTTTTTCTCGCTCTGAAGCGTCAATTTTGACGTTCTAATGCAGCGAAAGTCACTATATAAGATTCAGCTGTAGTGATGTATCAAACTATGGCAGAATGACAATTCCACTTTAGAAACATTCAATTGTGCATAGTGTTGAAGTACAACATAATTTATTTTGATTCCGTATGCATTTACTGTGAAAAAAGCAACATGTGTTCATATTACTGTTTATGTGCTTTTCTCGCTCTGTAGCGTCAATTTTGACGGTCTAATGCAGCGAAAGTCACTATTTAAGATTCAGCTGTAGTGATGTGTCAAACTATGTTAAAATAACAATTCCACTTTAGAAACATTCAATTGTGCATAGTGTTGAAGGACAACATAATTTAATTTGATTCCGTATGCATTTACTGTGAAAAAAGGAACATGTGTTCATATTATCTTATGTGTTTTTCTCGCTCTGAAGCGTCAATTTTGACGTTCTAATGCAGCGAAAGTCACAATTTAAGATTCAGCTGTAGTGATGTATCAAACTATGGCAGAATGACAATTCCACTTTAGAAACATTCAGTTGTGCATACTGTTGAAGGACAACATAGTTTATTTTGATTCCGTCTGCATTTACTGTGAAAAAAAGAACATGTGTTCATATTATCTTATTATGTGTTTTTCTCGCTCTGAAGCGTCAATTTTGACGGCCTAATGCAGCGAAAGTCACTATTGAAGATTCAGCTGTAGTGATGTATCAAACTATGTTAGAATGACAATTCCATTTTAGAAACATTCATTTATGCATATTATTGAAGGACAACATAATTTATTTTGATTCTCTATGCAGTTACTGTGAAAACAGCCACGTGTTCATATTGTCTCATTATGTGTTTTTCTCCCCCTGAAAGCGTTAATTTTGACGGTCTGATGCAGCGAACGTCACTATTTAAGATTCAACTGTGGTGATGTATCAAACTATGTTAGAATAACAATTCCACTTTAGAAACATTCAATTGTGCATATTATTGAAGGACAACATAGTTTATTTTGATTCCGTATGCATTTACTGTGAAAAAAGCAACATGTGTTCATATTACTGTTTATGTGCATTTCTCCCCCTGAAAGCGTCAATTTTGACGGTCTAATGTAACGAATGTCATTATTTAAGATTCAGCTGTAGTGATGTATCAAACTATGGCAGAATGACAATTCCACTTTAGAAACATTCAATTGTGCATAGTGTTGAAGGACAACATAATTTATTTTGATTCCGTATGCATTTACTGTGAAAAAAGGAACATGTGTTCATGTTATCTTATTATTTGTTTTTCTCGATCTGAAGCGTCAATTTTGACGGTCTGATGCAGCGAAAGTCACTATTGAAGATTCAGCTGTAGTGATGTATCAAACTATGTTAGAATGACAATTCCATTTTAGAAACATTCATTTATGCATATTATTGAAGGACAACATAGTTTATTTTGATTCTGTATGCAGTTACTGTGAAAACAGCCACGTGTTCATATTGCTCTTTATGTGCATTTCTCCCCCTGAAAGCGTCAATTTTGACGGTCTAATGTAACGAACGTCATTATTTAAGATTCAGCTGTAGTGATGTGTCAAACTATGTTAGAATAACAATTCCACTTTAGAAACATTCAATTGTGCATACTGTTGAAGGACAACATAGTTTATTTTGATTCCGTATGCATTTACTGTGAAAAAAGGAACATGTGTTCATATTACTGTTTATATGCTTTTCTCGCTCTGTAGCGTCAATTTTGACGGTCTAATGAAGCAAAAGTCACTATTTAAGATTCAGCTGTAGTGATGTGTCAAACTATGTTAAAATAACAATTCCACTTTAGAAACATTCAGTTGTGCATACTGTTGAAGGACAACATAGTTTATTTTGATTCTGTATGCATTTACTGTGAAAAAAGGAACATGTGTTCATATTACTGTTTATATGCTTTTCTCGCTCTGTAGCGTCAATTTTGACGGTCTAATGCAGCAAAAGTCACTATTTAAGATTCAGCTGTAGTGATGTGTCAAACTATGTTAAAATAACAATTCCACTTTAGAAACATTCAATTGTGCATAGTGTTGAAGGACAACATAGTTTATTTTGATTCCGTATGCATTTACTGTGAAAAAAGGAACATGTGTTCATATTATCTTCTTATTTGTTTTTCTCGATCTGAAGCGTCCATTTTGACGTTCTAATGCAGCGAAAGTCACAATTTAAGATTCAGCTGTAGTGATGTATCAAACTATGGCAGAATGACAATTCCACTTTAGAAACATTCAATTGTGCATAGTGTTGAAGGACAACATAATTTATTTTGATTCCGTATGCATTTACTGTGAAAAAAGCAACATGTGTTCATATTACTGTTTATGTGCTTTTCTCGCTCTGTAGCGTCAATTTTGACGGTCTAATGCAGCGAAAGTCACTATTTAAGATTCAGTTGTAGTGATGTGTCAAACTATGTTAAAATAACAATTCCACTTTAGAAACATTCAATTGTGCATAGTGTTGAAGGACAACATAATTTAATTTGATTCCGTATGCATTTACTGTGAAAAAAAGAACATGTGTTCATATTATCTTATTATGTGTTTTTCTCGCTCTGAAGCGTCAATTTTGACGGCCTAATGCAGCGAAAGTCACTATTGAAGATTCAGCTGTAGTGATGTATCAAACTATGTTAGAATGACAATTCCATTTTAGAAACATTCATTTATGCATATTATTGAAGGACAACATAATTTATTTTGATTCTCTATGCAGTTACTGTGAAAACAGCCACGTGTTCATATTGTCTCATTATGTGTTTTTCTCCCCCTGAAAGCGTTAATTTTGACGGTCTGATGCAGCGAATGTCACTATTTAAGATTCAACTGTGGTGATGTATCAAACTATGTTAGAATAACAATTCCACTTTAGAAACATTCAATTGTGCATATTATTGAAGGACAACATAGTTTATTTTGATTCCGTATGCATTTACTGTGAAAAAAGGAACATGTGTTCATATTACTGTTTATGTGCTTTTCTCGCTCTGTAGCGTCAATTTTGACGGTCTAATGCAGCGAAAGTCACTATTTAAGATTCAGCTGTAGTGATGTGTCAAACTATGTTAGAATAACAATTCCACTTTAGAAACATTCAATTGTGCATAGTGTTGAAGGACAACATAGTTTATTTTGATTCCGTATGCATTTACTGTGAAAAAAGGAACATGTGTTCATATTATCTTATTATGTGTTTTTCTCGATCTGAAGTGTCAATTTTGACGGTCTAAAGTAGCAAAAGTCACTATTTAAGATTCAGCTGTAGTGATGTGTCAAACTATGTTAGAATAACAATTCCACTTTAGAAACATTCAATTGTGCATAGTGTTGAAGGACAACATAGTTTATTTTGATTCCGTATGCATTTACTGTGAAAAAAGGAACATGTGTTCATATTACTGTTTATATGCTTTTCTCGCTCTGTAGCGTCAATTTTGACGGTCTAATGAAGCAAAAGTCACTATTTAAGATTCAGCTGTAGAGATGTATCAAATTATGTCAGAATGACAATTCCACTTTAGAAACATTCAATTGTGCATAGTGTTGAAGGACAACATAATTTATTTTGATTCCGTATGCATTTACTGTGAAAAAAGGAACATGTGTTCATATTATCTTATGTGTTTTTCTCGCTCTGAAGCGTCAATTTTGACGTTCTTATGCAGCGAAAGTCACCATTTAAGATTCAGCTGTAGTGATGTATCAAACTATGTCAGAATGACAATTCCACTTTAGAAACATTCATTTATGCATATTATTGAAGGACAACATAGTTTATTTTGATTCTGTGTGCAGTTACTGTGAAAACAGCCACGTGTTCATATTGCCCTTTATGTGCATTTCTCCCCCTGAAAGCGTCAATTTTGACGGTCTAATGTAACGAACGTCATTATTTAAGATTCAGCTGTAGTGATGTGTCAAACTATGTTAGAATAACAATTCCACTTTAGAAACATTCAATTGTGCATAGTGTTGAATGACAACATAGTTAATTTTGATTCCGTATGCATTTACTGTGAAAAAAGGAACATGTGTTCATATTACTATACATATAACAATTCCACTTTAGAAACATTCAATTGTGCATAGTGTTGAAGGACAACATAGTTTATTTTGATTCCGTATGCATTTACTGTGAAAAAAGGAACATGTGTTCATATTACTATTTATATGCTTTTCTCGCTCTGTAGCGTCAATTTTGACGGTCTAATGTAACGAACGTCATTATTTAAGATTCAGCTGTAGTGATGTGTCAAACTATGTTAGAATAACAATTCCACTTTAGAAACAATCAATTGTGCATAGTGTTGAAGGACAACATAATTTATTTTGATTCCGTATGCATTTACTGTGAAAAAAGCAACATGTGTTCATATTGCTCTTTATGTGCATTTCTCCCCCTGAAAGCGTCAATTTTGACGGTCTAATGTAACGAACGTCATTATTTAAGATTCAGCTGTAGTGATGTGTCAAACTATGTTAGAATAACAATTCCACTTTAGAAACAATCAATTGTGCATAGTGTTGAAGGACAACATAATTTATTTTGATTCCGTATGCATTTACTGTGAAAAAAGCAACATGTGTTCATATTACTGTTTATGTGCTTTTCTCGCTCTATAGCGTCCATTTTGACGGTCTAATGCAGCGAAAGTCACAATTTAAGATTCAGCTGTAGTGATGTATCAAACTATGGCAGAATGACAATTCCACTTTAGAAACATTCAGTTGTGCATACTGTTGAAGGACAACATAGTTTATTTTGATTCCGTATGCATTTACTGTGAAAAAAGGAACATGTGTTCATATTATCTTATTATGTGTTTTTCTCGATCTGAAGCGTCAATTTTGACGGTCTAAAGTAGCAAAAGTCACTATTTAAGATTCAGCTGTAGTGATGTGTCAAACTATGTTAGAATAACAATTCCACTTTAGAAACATTCAATTGTGCATAGTGTTGAAGGACAACATAGTTTATTTTGATTCCGTATGCATTTACTGTGAAAAAAGGAACATGTGTTCATATTACTGTTTATATGCTTTTCTCGATCTGAAGCGTCCATTTTGACGTTCTAATGCAGCGAAAGTCACTATTTAAGATTCAGCTGTAGTGATGTATCAAACTATGGCAGAATGACAATTCCACTTTAGAAACATTCAATTGTGCATAGTGTTGAAGGACAACATAATTTATTTTGATTCCGTATGCATTTACTGTGAAAAAAGGAACATGTGTTCATATTACTGTTTATATGCTTTTCTCGCTCTGTAGCGTCAATTTTGACGGTCTAATGAAGCAAAAGTCACTATTTAAGATTCAGCTGTAGTGATGTGTCAAACTATGTTAAAATAACAATTCCACTTTAGAAACATTCAATTGTGCATAGTGTTGAAGGACAACATAGTTTATTTTGATTCCGTATGCATTTACTATGAAAAAAGGAACGTGTTCATATTGCTCTTTATGTGCATTTCTCCCCCTGAAAGCGTCAATTTTGACGGTCTAATGTAACGAACGTCATTATTTAAGATTCAGCTGTAGTGATGTGTCAAACTATGTTAGAATAACAATTCCACTTTAGAAACATTCAATTGTGCATATTATTGAAGGACAACATAGTTTATTTTGATTCCGTATGCATTTACTGTGAAAAAAGGAACATGTGTTCATATTACTGTTTATGTGCTTTTCTCGCTCTGTAGCGTCAATTTTGACGGTCTAATGCAGCGAAAGTCACTATTTAAGATTCAGCTGTAGTGATGTGTCAAACTATGTTAGAATAACAATTCCACTTTAGAAACATTCAATTGTGCATAGTGTTGAAGGACAACATAGTTTATTTTGATTCCGTATGCATTTACTGTGAAAAAAGGAACATGTGTTCATATTATCTTATTATGTGTTTTTCTCGATCTGAAGCGTCAATTTTGACGGTCTAAAGTAGCAAAAGTCACTATTTAAGATTCAGCTGTAGTGATGTGTCAAACTATGTTAGAATAACAATTCCACTTTAGAAACATTCAATTGTGCATAGTGTTGAAGGACAACATAGTTTATTTTGATTCCGTATGCATTTACTGTGAAAAAAGGAACATGTGTTCATATTACTGTTTATATGCTTTTCTCGCTCTGTAGCGTCAATTTTGACGGTCTAATGAAGCAAAAGTCACTATTTAAGATTCAGCTGTAGTGATGTGTCAAACTATGTTAAAATAACAATTCCACTTTAGAAACATTCAATTGTGCATAGTGTTGAAGGA
Source organism: Chaetodon trifascialis (assembly GCF_039877785.1). Classification (NCBI taxonomy): domain Eukaryota; kingdom Metazoa; phylum Chordata; class Actinopteri; order Chaetodontiformes; family Chaetodontidae; genus Chaetodon; species Chaetodon trifascialis. The sequence continues at coordinate 324,122 of NC_092060.1, forward strand.
CAACATAATTTATTTTGATTCCGTATGCATTTACTGTGAAAAATGAACATGTGTTCACATTATCTTATTATGTGTTTTTCTCGCTCTGAAGCGTCAATTTTGACGTTCTAATGCAGCGAAAGTCACTATTTAAGATTCAGCTGTAGTGATGTATCAAACTATGGCAGAATGACAATTCCACTTTAGAAACATTCAATTGTGCATAGTGTTGAAGGACAACATAGTTTATTTTGATTCCGTATGCATTTACTGTGAAAAAAGCAACATGTGTTCATATTACTGTTTATGTGCATTTCTCCCCCTGAAAGCGTCAATTTTGACGGTCTAATGCAGCGAAAGTCACTATTTAAGATTCAGCTGTAGTGATGTATCAAACTATGTCAGAATGACAATTCCACTTTAGAAACATTCAGTTGTGCATACTGTTGAAGGACAACATAGTTTATTTTGATTCTGTATGCATTTACTGTGAAAAAAGGAACATGTGTTCATATTTCTGTTTATATGCTTTTCTCGCTCTGTAGCGTCAATTTTGACGGTCTGATGCAGCAAAAGTCACTATTTAAGATTCAGCTGTAGTGATGTGTCAAACTATGTTAAAATAACAATTCCACTTTAGAAACATTCAATTGTGCATAGTGTTGAAGGACAACATAATTTATTTTGATTCCGTATGCATTTACTGTGAAAAAAGGAACATGTGTTCATATTATCTTCTTATTTGTTTTTCTCGATCTGAAGCGTCCATTTTGACGTTCTAATGCAGCGAAAGTCACAATTTAAGATTCAGCTGTAGTGATGTATCAAACTATGGCAGAATGACAATTCCACTTTAGAAACATTCAATTGTGCATAGTGTTGAAGGACAACATAATTTATTTTGATTCCGTATGCATTTACTGTGAAAAAAGGAACATGTGTTCATATTACTGTTTATATGCTTTTCTCGCTCTGTAGCGTCAATTTTGACGGTCTAATGAAGCAAAAGTCACTATTTAAGATTCAGCTGTAGTGATGTGTCAAACTATGTTAAAATAACAATTCCACTTTAGAAACATTCAATTGTGCATAGTGTTGAAGGACAACATAATTTATTTTGATTCCGTATGCATTTACTGTGAAAAAAGGAACATGTGTTCATATTATCTTCTTATTTGTTTTTCTCGATCTGAAGCGTCCATTTTGACGTTCTAATGCAGCGAAAGTCACAATTTAAGATTCAGCTGTAGTGATGTATCAAACTATGGCAGAATGACAATTCCACTTTAGAAACATTCAATTGTGCATAGTGTTGAAGGACAACATAATTTATTTTGATTCCGTATGCATTTACTGTGAAAAAAGGAACATGTGTTCATGTTATCTTATTATTTGTTTTTCTCGATCTGAAGCGTCAATTTTGACGGTCTAATGCAGCAAAAGTCACTATTTAAGATTCAACTGTAGTGATGTATCAAACTATGGCAGAATGACAATTCCACTTTAGAAACATTCAATTGTGCATAGCGTTGAAGGACAACATAGTTTATTTTGATTCCCTATGCATTTACTGTGAAAAAAGGAACATGTGTTCATATTGCTCTTTATGTGCATTTCTCCCCCTGAAAGCGTCAATTTTGACGGTCTAATGTAACGAATGTCATTATTTAAGATTCAGCTGTAGTGATGTATCAACTATGTTAGAATAACAATTCCACTTTAGAAACATTCAATTGTGCATATTATTGAAGGACAACATAGTTTATTTTGATTCCGTATGCATTTACTGTGAAAAAAGCAACATGTGTTCATATTGCTCTTTATGTGCATTTCTCCCCCTGAAAGCGTCAATTTTGACGGTCTAATGTAACGAACGTCATTATTTAAGATTCAGCTGTAGTGATGTATCAAACTATGTTAGAATGACAATTCCATTTTAGAAACATTCATTTATGCATATTATTGAAGGACAACATAATTTATTTTGATTCTCTATGCAGTTACTGTGAAAACAGCCACGTGTTCATATTGTCTCATTATGTGTTTTTCTCCCCCTGAAAGCGTTAATTTTGACGGTCTGATGCAGCGAATGTCACTATTTAAGATTCAACTGTGGTGATGTATCAAACTATGTTAGAATAACAATTCCACTTTAGAAACATTCAATTGTGCATATTATTGAAGGACAACATAGTTTATTTTGATTCCGTATGCATTTACTGTGAAAAAAGGAACATGTGTTCATATTACTGTTTATGTGCTTTTCTCGCTCTGTAGCGTCAATTTTGACGGTCTAATGCAGCGAAAGTCACTATTTAAGATTCAGCTGTAGTGATGTGTCAAACTATGTTAGAATAACAATTCCACTTTAGAAACATTCAATTGTGCATAGTGTTGAAGGACAACATAGTTTATTTTGATTCCGTATGCATTTACTGTGAAAAAAGGAACATGTGTTCATATTATCTTATTATGTGTTTTTCTCGATCTGAAGCGTCAATTTTGACGGTCTAAAGTAGCAAAAGTCACTATTTAAGATTCAGCTGTAGTGATGTGTCAAACTATGTTAGAATAACAATTCCACTTTAGAAACATTCAATTGTGCATAGTGTTGAAGGACAACATAGTTTATTTTGATTCCGTATGCATTTACTGTGAAAAAAGGAACATGTGTTCATATTACTGTTTATATGCTTTTCTCGCTCTGTAGCGTCAATTTTGACGGTCTAATGAAGCAAAAGTCACTATTTAAGATTCAGCTGTAGTGATGTGTCAAACTATGTTAAAATAACAATTCCACTTTAGAAACATTCAATTGTGCATAGTGTTGAAGGACAACATAATTTATTTTGATTCCGTATGCATTTACTGTGAAAAATGAACATGTGTTCATATTATCTTATTATGTGTTTTTCTCGCTCTGAAGCGTCAATTTTGACGTTCTAATGCAGCGAAAGTCACTATTTAAGATTCAGCTGTAGTGATGTATCAAACTACGGCAGAATGACAATTCCACTTTAGAAACATTCAATTGTGCATAGTGTTGAAGGACAACATAGTTTATTTTGATTCCGTATGCATTTACTGTGAAAAAAGCAACATGTGTTCATATTACTGTTTATGTGCATTTCTCCCCCTGAAAGCGTCAATTTTGACGGTCTAATGCAGCGAAAGTCACTATTTAAGATTCAGCTGTAGTGATGTATCAAACTATGTCAGAATGACAATTCCACTTTAGAAACATTCAGTTGTGCATACTGTTGAAGGACAACATAGTTTATTTTGATTCTGTATGCATTTACTGTGAAAAAAGGAACATGTGTTCATATTTCTGTTTATATGCTTTTCTCGCTCTGTAGCGTCAATTTTGACGGTCTGATGCAGCAAAAGTCACTATTTAAGATTCAGCTGTAGTGATGTGTCAAACTATGTTAAAATAACAATTCCACTTTAGAAACATTCAGTTGTGCATACTGTTGAAGGACAACATAGTTTATTTTGATTCTGTATGCATTTACTGTGAAAAATGAACATGTGTTCATATTATCTTATTATGTGTTTTTCTCGCTCTGAAGCGTCAATTTTGACGTTCTAATGCAGCGAAAGTCACTATTTAAGATTCAGCTGTAGTGATGTATCAAACTATGGCAGAATGACAATTCCACTTTAGAAACATTCAATTGTGCATAGTGTTGAAGGACAACATAATTTATTTTGATTCCGTATGCATTTACTGTGAAAAAAGGAACATGTGTTCATATTACTGTTTATATGCTTTTCTCGCTCTGTAGCGTCAATTTTGACGGTCTAATGAAGCAAAAGTCACTATTTAAGATTCAGCTGTAGTGATGTGTCAAACTATGTTAAAATAACAATTCCACTTTAGAAACATTCAATTGTGCATAGTGTTGAAGGACAACATAATTTATTTTGATTCCGTATGCATTTACTGTGAAAAAAGGAACATGTGTTCATATTATCTTCTTATTTGTTTTTCTCGATCTGAAGCGTCCATTTTGGCGTTCTAATGCAGCGAATGTCACTATTTAAGATTCAGCTGTAGTGATGTATCAAACTATGGCAGAATGACAATTCCACTTTAGAAACATTCAATTGTGCATAGTGTTGAAGGACAACATAATTTATTTTGATTCCGTATGCATTTACTGTGAAAAAAGGAACATGTGTTCATATTACTGTTTATATGCTTTTCTCGCTCTGTAGCGTCAATTTTGACGGTCTAATGAAGCAAAAGTCACTATTTAAGATTCAGCTGTAGTGATGTGTCAAACTATGTTAAAATAACAATTCCACTTTAGAAACATTCAATTGTGCATAGTGTTGAAGGACAACATAATTTATTTTGATTCCGTATGCATTTACTGTGAAAAATGAACATGTGTTCATATTATCTTATTATGTGTTTTTCTCGCTCTGAAGCGTCAATTTTGACGTTCTAATGCAGCGAAAGTCACTATTTAAGATTCAGCTGTAGTGATGTATCAAACTACGGCAGAATGACAATTCCACTTTAGAAACATTCAATTGTGCATAGTGTTGAAGGACAACATAGTTTATTTTGATTCCGTATGCATTTACTGTGAAAAAAGCAACATGTGTTCATATTACTGTTTATGTGCATTTCTCCCCCTGAAAGCGTCAATTTTGACGGTCTAATGCAGCGAAAGTCACTATTTAAGATTCAGCTGTAGTGATGTATCAAACTATGTCAGAATGACAATTCCACTTTAGAAACATTCAGTTGTGCATACTGTTGAAGGACAACATAGTTTATTTTGATTCTGTATGCATTTACTGTGAAAAAAGGAACATGTGTTCATATTTCTGTTTATATGCTTTTCTCGCTCTGTAGCGTCAATTTTGACGGTCTGATGCAGCAAAAGTCACTATTTAAGATTCAGCTGTAGTGATGTGTCAAACTATGTTAAAATAACAATTCCACTTTAGAAACATTCAGTTGTGCATACTGTTGAAGGACAACATAGTTTATTTTGATTCTGTATGCATTTACTGTGAAAAATGAACATGTGTTCATATTATCTTATTATGTGTTTTTCTCGCTCTGAAGCGTCAATTTTGACGTTCTAATGCAGCGAAAGTCACTATTTAAGATTCAGCTGTAGTGATGTATCAAACTATGGCAGAATGACAATTCCACTTTAGAAACATTCAATTGTGCATAGTGTTGAAGGACAACATAATTTATTTTGATTCCGTATGCATTTACTGTGAAAAAAGGAACATGTGTTCATATTACTGTTTATATGCTTTTCTCGCTCTGTAGCGTCAATTTTGACGGTCTAATGAAGCAAAAGTCACTATTTAAGATTCAGCTGTAGTGATGTGTCAAACTATGTTAAAATAACAATTCCACTTTAGAAACATTCAATTGTGCATAGTGTTGAAGGACAACATAATTTATTTTGATTCCGTATGCATTTACTGTGAAAAAAGGAACATGTGTTCATATTATCTTCTTATTTGTTTTTCTCGATCTGAAGCGTCCATTTTGGCGTTCTAATGCAGCGAAAGTCACAATTTAAGATTCAGCTGTAGTGATGTATCAAACTATGGCAGAATGACAATTCCACTTTAGAAACATTCAATTGTGCATAGTGTTGAAGGACAACATAATTTATTTTGATTCCGTATGCATTTACTGTGAAAAAAGGAACATGTGTTCATATTACTGTTTATATGCTTTTCTCGCTCTGTAGCGTCAATTTTGACGGTCTAATGAAGCAAAAGTCACTATTTAAGATTCAGCTGTAGTGATGTGTCAAACTATGTTAAAATAACAATTCCACTTTAGAAACAATCAATTGTGCATAGTGTTGAAGGACAACATAATTTATTTTGATTCCGTATGCATTTACTGTGAAAAAAGCAACATGTGTTCATATTGCTCTTTATGTGCATTTCTCCCCCTGAAAGCGTCAATTTTGACGGTCTAATGTAACGAACGTCATTATTTAAGATTCAGCTGTAGTGATGTGTCAAACTATGTTAGAATAACAATTCCACTTTAGAAACATTCAATTGTGCATAGTGTTGAAGGACAACATAGTTTATTTTGATTCCGTATGCATTTACTGTGAAAACAGCCACGTGTTCATATTGTCTCATTATGTGTTTTTCTCCCCCTGAAAGCGTTAATTTTGACGGTCTGATGCAGCGAATGTCACTATTTAAGATTCAACTGTGGTGATGTATCAAACTATGTTAGAATAACAATTCCACTTTAGAAACATTCAATTGTGCATATTATTGAAGGACAACATAGTTTATTTTGATTCCGTATGCATTTACTGTGAAAAAAGGAACATGTGTTCATATTACTGTTTATGTGCTTTTCTCGCTCTGTAGCGTCAATTTTGACGGTCTAATGCAGCGAAAGTCACTATTTAAGATTCAGCTGTAGTGATGTGTCAAACTATGTTAGAATGACAATTCCACTTTAGAAACATTCAATTGTGCATAGTGTTGAAGGACAACATAGTTTATTTTGATTCCGTATGCATTTACTGTGAAAAAAGGAACATGTGTTCATATTATCTTATTATGTGTTTTTCTCGCTCTGAAGCGTCAATTTTGACGGTCTAATGCAGCGAAAGTCACTATTTAAGATTCAGCTGTAGTGATGTATCAAACTATGTCAGAATGACAATTCCACTTTAGAAACATTCAATTGTGCATAGTGTTGAAGGACAACATAGTTTATTTTGATACCCTATGCATTTACTGTGAAAAAAGGAACATGTGTTCATATTGCTCTTTATGTGCATTTCTCCCCCTGAAAGCGTCAATTTTGACGGTCTAATGTAACGAATGTCATTATTTAAGATTCAACTGTGGTGATGTATCAAACTATGTTAGAATAACAATTCCACTTGAGAAACATTCAATTGTGCATAGCGTTGAAGGACAACATAGTTTATTTTGATTCCGTATGCATTTACTGTGAAAAAAAGAACATGTGTTCATATTATCTTATGTGTTTTTCTCGCTCTGAAGCGTCAATTTTGACGGCCTAATGCAGCAAAGTCACTATTGAAGATTCAGCTGTAGTGATGTATCAAACTATGTTAGAATGACAATTCCATTTTAGAAACATTCATTTATGCATATTATTGAAGGACAACATAGTTTATTTTGATTCTGTATGCAGTTACTGTGAAAACAGCCACGTGTTCATATTGTCTCATTATGTGTTTTTCTGGCTCTGAAAGCGTTAATTTTGACGGTCTAATGCAGCGAACGTCACTATTTAAGATTCAGCTGTAGTGATGTATCAAACTATGTTAGAATGACAATTCCATTTTAGAAACATTCATTTATGCATATTATTGAAGGACAACATAATTTATTTTGATTCTCTATGCAGTTACTGTGAAAACAGCCACGTGTTCATATTGTCTCATTATGTGTTTTTCTCCCCCTGAAAGCGTTAATTTTGACGGTCTGATGCAGCGAATGTCACTATTTAAGATTCAACTGTGGTGATGTATCAAACTATGTTAGAATAACAATTCCACTTTAGAAACATTCAATTGTGCATATTATTGAAGGACAACATAGTTTATTTTGATTCCGTATGCATTTACTGTGAAAAAAGGAACATGTGTTCATATTATCTTCTTATTTGTTTTTCTCGATCTGAAGCGTCCATTTTGACGTTCTAATGCAGCGAAAGTCACAATTTAAGATTCAGCTGTAGTGATGTATCAAACTATGGCAGAATGACAATTCCACTTTAGAAACATTCAATTGTGCATAGTGTTGAAGGACAACATAGTTTATTTTGATTCCGTATGCATTTACTGTGAAAAAAGGAACATGTGTTCATATTATCTTATTATGTGTTTTTCTCGATCTGAAGCGTCAATTTTGACGGTCTAAAGTAGCAAAAGTCACTATTTAAGATTCAGCTGTAGTGATGTGTCAAACTATGTTAGAATAACAATTCCACTTTAGAAACATTCAATTGTGCATAGTGTTGAAGGACAACATAGTTTATTTTGATTCCGTATGCATTTACTGTGAAAAAAGGAACATGTGTTCATATTACTGTTTATATGCTTTTCTCGCTCTGTAGCGTCAATTTTGACGGTCTAATGAAGCAAAAGTCACTATTTAAGATTCAGCTGTAGTGATGTGTCAAACTATGTTAAAATAACAATTCCACTTTAGAAACATTCAATTGTGCATAGTGTTGAAGGACAACATAATTTATTTTGATTCCGTATGCATTTACTGTGAAAAATGAACATGTGTTCATATTATCTTATTATGTGTTTTTCTCGCTCTGAAGCGTCAATTTTGACGTTCTAATGCAGCGAAAGTCACTATTTAAGATTCAGCTGTAGTGATGTATCAAACTACGGCAGAATGACAATTCCACTTTAGAAACATTCAATTGTGCATAGTGTTGAAGGACAACATAGTTTATTTTGATTCCGTATGCATTTACTGTGAAAAAAGCAACATGTGTTCATATTACTGTTTATGTGCATTTCTCCCCCTGAAAGCGTCAATTTTGACGGTCTAATGCAGCGAAAGTCACTATTTAAGATTCAGCTGTAGTGATGTATCAAACTATGTCAGAATGACAATTCCACTTTAGAAACATTCAGTTGTGCATACTGTTGAAGGACAACATAGTTTATTTTGATTCTGTATGCATTTACTGTGAAAAAAGGAACATGTGTTCATATTTCTGTTTATATGCTTTTCTCGCTCTGTAGCGTCAATTTTGACGGTCTGATGCAGCAAAAGTCACTATTTAAGATTCAGCTGTAGTGATGTGTCAAACTATGTTAAAATAACAATTCCACTTTAGAAACATTCAGTTGTGCATACTGTTGAAGGACAACATAGTTTATTTTGATTCTGTATGCATTTACTGTGAAAAATGAACATGTGTTCATATTATCTTATTATGTGTTTTTCTCGCTCTGAAGCGTCAATTTTGACGTTCTAATGCAGCGAAAGTCACTATTTAAGATTCAGCTGTAGTGATGTATCAAACTATGGCAGAATGACAATTCCACTTTAGAAACATTCAATTGTGCATAGTGTTGAAGGACAACATAATTTATTTTGATTCCGTATGCATTTACTGTGAAAAAAGGAACATGTGTTCATATTACTGTTTATATGCTTTTCTCGCTCTGTAGCGTCAATTTTGACGGTCTAATGAAGCAAAAGTCACTATTTAAGATTCAGCTGTAGTGATGTGTCAAACTATGTTAAAATAACAATTCCACTTTAGAAACATTCAATTGTGCATAGTGTTGAAGGACAACATAATTTATTTTGATTCCGTATGCATTTACTGTGAAAAAAGGAACATGTGTTCATATTATCTTCTTATTTGTTTTTCTCGATCTGAAGCGTCCATTTTGGCGTTCTAATGCAGCGAAAGTCACAATTTAAGATTCAGCTGTAGTGATGTATCAAACTATGGCAGAATGACAATTCCACTTTAGAAACATTCAATTGTGCATAGTGTTGAAGGACAACATAATTTATTTTGATTCCGTATGCATTTACTGTGAAAAAAGGAACATGTGTTCATATTACTGTTTATATGCTTTTCTCGCTCTGTAGCGTCAATTTTGACGGTCTAATGAAGCAAAAGTCACTATTTAAGATTCAGCTGTAGTGATGTGTCAAACTATGTTAAAATAACAATTCCACTTTAGAAACAATCAATTGTGCATAGTGTTGAAGGACAACATAATTTATTTTGATTCCGTATGCATTTACTGTGAAAAAAGCAACATGTGTTCATATTGCTCTTTATGTGCATTTCTCCCCCTGAAAGCGTCAATTTTGACGGTCTAATGTAACGAACGTCATTATTTAAGATTCAGCTGTAGTGATGTGTCAAACTATGTTAGAATAACAATTCCACTTTAGAAACATTCAATTGTGCATAGTGTTGAAGGACAACATAGTTTATTTTGATTCCGTATGCATTTACTGTGAAAAAAGGAACATGTGTTCATATTATCTTATTATGTGTTTTTCTCGCTCTGAAGCGTCAATTTTGACGGTCTAATGCAGCGAAAGTCACTATTTAAGATTCAGCTGTAGTGATGTATCAAACTATGTCAGAATGACAATTCCACTTTAGAAACATTCAATTGTGCATAGTGTTGAAGGACAACATAGTTTATTTTGATACCCTATGCATTTACTGTGAAAAAAGGAACATGTGTTCATATTGCTCTTTATGTGCATTTCTCCCCCTGAAAGCGTCAATTTTGACGGTCTAATGTAACGAATGTCATTATTTAAGATTCAACTGTGGTGATGTATCAAACTATGTTAGAATAACAATTCCACTTGAGAAACATTCAATTGTGCATAGCGTTGAAGGACAACATAGTTTATTTTGATTCCGTATGCATTTACTGTGAAAAAAAGAACATGTGTTCATATTATCTTATGTGTTTTTCTCGCTCTGAAGCGTCAATTTTGACGGCCTAATGCAGCAAAGTCACTATTGAAGATTCAGCTGTAGTGATGTATCAAACTATGTTAGAATGACAATTCCATTTTAGAAACATTCATTTATGCATATTATTGAAGGACAACATAGTTTATTTTGATTCTGTATGCAGTTACTGTGAAAACAGCCACGTGTTCATATTGTCTCATTATGTGTTTTTCTGGCTCTGAAAGCGTTAATTTTGACGGTCTAATGCAGCGAACGTCACTATTTAAGATTCAACTGTGGTGATGTATCAAACTATGTTAGAATAACAATTCCACTTGAGAAACATTCAATTGTGCATAGCGTTGAAGGACAACATAATTTATTTTGATTCCCTATGCATTTACTGTGAAAAAAGGAACATGTGTTCATATTGCTCTTTATGTGCATTTCTCCCCCTGAAAGCGTCAATTTTGACGGTCTAATGTAACGAATGTCATTATTTAAGATTCAGCTGTAGTGATGTATCAACTATGTTAGAATAACAATTCCACTTTAGAAACATTCAATTGTGCATATTATTGAAGGACAACATGCTTTATTTTGATTCCGTATGCATTTACTGTGAAAAAGGGAACATGTATTCATATTATCTGATTATGTGTTTTTCTCGCTCTGTAGCGTCAATTTTGACGGTCTAATGCAGCGAAAGTCACTATTTAAGATTCAGCTGTAGTGATGTTGTAGGAATTAGATGACTTACTAATCCTGGGAATCAGTCTATGAATTGTAAAACTCTTCATGGCCCTTTGTCACTGAGGGGAGAAAGAGGATCAAAGGACAATTCAGGGAGGGACACAGGATAGAGGGGCAAGGTTAAGGTGCGATTCACTGTACCTGAGGAGTTTATGGTAATAGTATGAACCCTAAAGAAACAGGATGAGTGAACTCCCCCAAATGGTCGTTGTCTTTGAAGGAAGGTTTATGATTACCAGGTGTGTGTGTGTGTGTGATAACCATCTGTCCTTTTGTTGAAAAGTATAAAAGCCAAGACATTGTGGAGATCTGGAGAGAACACTCTGCATGAGTCTTCCCTCCATGCTGCATGTATTAAAGAGACCTGATTCATCACACCGAGTCTATAATTCTTCAGAGAATTAGCAACTCTCAACAAGCAACAAGGAGAATTTCCCTTACATTTGGCGATGAGGATGGGATGGACGCTCTACTGATCTACACCTGAGCCTGGACTGAGGGTCAAACTGCCGGCAGGAGTCTCATATGACTCAGGGAAAGTTCCGCTCCGACAAACGGAGGACAGGATCCCGCCTAAGGTCGGGCACAGGTGGCGGACAGTGGACGCTCCATCTATTTTACTAGGTGAGTACGGTGTTATGAATCAATCTCTAGACGAGTTGTGTAATGCCTGTGTGGTCTCAACCGTCAGTCCCCATGTAATTCCTTCGTGGTCTTGGGGACAGTTCCCATGTAATTCCTTCGTGGTCTTGGGACAGCTTTCATGTAATACCTGTGTGGTCTTGGAAGTTTTAAGGTATTGAGTTTGAGTTCCCAGGTAATTCCTTCGTGGTGCTGGGACAGTTTACACGTGAGACCCGTGGGGCAGTGTAAACCGGTTTCAAGTAATTCCTTTGTGGTGTTGAAACTGTATGAGCAGAAAATAGAAAAAAAAAAAAAAGAGAGATATCGGTGCAGCAAGAGGCTGTGGAAAATCGTGATTCACGTGAAAGAGCTCATTATATATACATCTATATGCGTATGTGTGTATATATGCCTACAACGTTGTGTGTATGTCTATGTGTATGTTATGTGTTACTAAGAAATAGCAAGGAGTTTGAGATAATCCTTATAGAAATACGGAATTCTATTAGATATAATTAGAGATTGAAATAAAAGCGGTTGATGCTAATATAATATATATAATATACTACTGTACTAATATCATATATCACAATATAAAATAAGCGTATGAGTGGAGAAACTGTAAAATAATGCAGGAATTAAACTTTGTTGTGACTCGTTCAGTGTCTAGTATGCATGCATACTAAAGGGGTGCGTTGCTCGGACTGTGTCATACAAACCACCTGGCTGAATGAGTTGCTCCAAGGTAATGTGTGTTTGATAAGATCCAACCATACTTGTATGGGAAGATCAGGGTGACTGTGAAGTTTGTGTGACTGATAAGCCCATTGAAAGTCTAAAGCACACCTGTCCCAGTAGTGAGTCAATTAGAATTATGGGGAACAAAACGGGGAAATTAAAACCATTACCTGACCCTCTTACAGGCCCTGCTAAATTAATGGCAGAAAAATGGGGAAGAAATGTGGTTGAGAATGTTCCACTTTGGCACCATGTCACTGAGGGGGTGTTTCCATTGATAGGCACATTAAGTACTGATTGTTTAAGAAGGTGTAGAGTACTGGTAGAAGAAAACATGCAGGACAAGAAAGTAGGGAAGAAAAAGGTGAACTGGCAAGCTTATCAGAAGTGGGAAAGAGAAGCAGAAATGAAGGAAGCGAAGTCAGTAACAGGATTGATGTTGAAACAAGAAATGAAAGAAGAGAGTCTGTGTGAAGGAAAGGGAAAAAAGAAATGTAGGGCAAGGAATAGGGAAATGACTCTGCCTCCCCCATACACTGTCTCCGTGCTTGCAGCCCCTCCTTCTTAAGGGACAACTTCTCAGCAGGGGTCCACCCCTGCAACCAAAAGCCACCAGAAAGACTCTGAGGGGGAGAAGGAAGAACAAGCATTGTACCCTGACCTGTCTGCTCTCTCTTTGATTCATCAAAAAAAAAAAAAAAAAAAAAAATCAGCAGACTAACCTTCCTTCTCCCAAGAAGTCTCTGTCTACAGCAGTATACCCCATGCCTATGATGGTGTTTCCCAACCCCCAACCACGACCAACGGGTGACGAGGCACATGCACATTGGGATTAACCACCTAACTTGTCAAAATCTTATCATTATCAAAATATTGTAGTGAGGCAGCAGGTGGACCTGTCTCTCTGCAAGAGAGAGACTAATTCAAGACAATGACATACACCTGGTGAACGCCAGGTAGGGAGGAGAGGTGTTAAAAAGAGACAGTGACTCTGTGATAGGGGGCTGTAGACACACATTTGAGCAGTCTGGTGGCTGGCACTCCTTGGGGCTCGGGAGGGGCGTTCGCAGCTGGTTAGGGCTGCCGACGTGAAGAAAGTAAGGCAGGGGAGCCGTTCTGGTGGTTGCCTCCTTTAGATAGCCAGGTCTGGGGTCATAGTGGGGTTGCTGGTCGCCGCCTCTCACCAGCTGGTTGCTGATGGCACGTCCGCATTGGTGCTGCGGCTGTTGGCTCCAGAGCGGGGTCCTGTCTGTCCGCGCCGCCCGACGAAGTGCTGTTCCCCCGGGGGTCGGACGACGCATCAAGCGAAGACCCCGGGGGTCCTCACCAACGGGCGAGTTAAGTGTTTATTTGTGTTTTGTGTCCGTGTCTGATTATTGTAATTGTGTCTTATGTCAGTTTATTTGTGTTGTTGATTCATTTTAAATTGCGCGGGGGGCCGGTAGGCTGAATTGGGGGAATGGGTGGATGGCTTGAGGGGATTAATACGGGCAGTAGCTCCAGCGTGTATTGTGTGCTGTGTAACTGACGTGGCGTGCTGTGATTTAAATCGGAGTGCTGTGTGTTTAATGCTAGTCCAGTTTCTATCTAGCTCTTTAAGGTGTGGGATGAGCTCTATAGCCTGATTTGTGATTCTCCCCTCTGGCTGCTTCTTACCCATTCTGTGTCTTATATAGCCACCATAACCCTGCGCCCTAATTTATTGTAATTTTAGGAATATTAATAAAGTATACATTTTATACACTTGGCTGTCCATCTTGTGTGGGTTTGTTCAACTCCTCTGACTAAAACTTTACTGGTTAATAAGGTCCATTACAATATGAATTTCAGACAGCTTCTGTGTCCGGAGATCAGATCGTCAGGGAGGACAGCACGGGGCAGACCCAGGACACGCTGGAGGGATTATGTCTCTCGGCTGGCCTGGGAACGCCTTGGGATCTCTCAGCAGGAGCTGGTGGAAGTGGCTGCGGAGAGGGCTATCTGGGCTTCCTTGCTGAGGCTGCTGCCCCTGCAACCCAGACCTCGATAAGCAGAAGATGACGAGATGAGAGACGAGACAATATGAATTTTGTAATCACAGAAATTGTACTGGCATTATTGTGAATATATGATATGGTACATCCCTGGGGTGATTTATTAGTTTACTGAGGAACATCCCAGTACTGTCCCAGTACTGCTCCCTTATTCTCATTTTAAATTCTCATTTTTTCTTTCTCTTTTATTTTTATCGACTCTTTGGTAAACCATTTCCTTCTCAGACACACTCAAATGTGGGTATCAGTGAAGTATGGCTTGGTTTTGTTTTACTTAAATTGGAAATGTTCCCCACATAAAACAAATGATTATTTCGTGCCTCGGATCTGAGGTCATGTGATGTTGACACTGACTATTTTGGGTGAAGCTCTTATGAAGTGCCATTACGTCTGAGTATCAAACTTGCAGCTCAGAAACCCTCAACTGTGGATATTCTTGAAGGGATCAGCGTGGCCCACATAGAATGACCAGCCAGTAAATTTTAACAAGTGTAGTTAAAATATGACATCACTAGAGGGAGCATTAACACCTTCTTTGCCTGTTATTGAAAACACTAAGTACCTTTGAGAAGAGCACATTACCTTAGACCTTGGCTGAGGAAAGTCAGAGAGACAGCGATCTGGAGAGGGATTGTAGTGGTGTATATTGTTTAAGGTTTCACCATTTCAGAGAAGAAAGGAGCCAAAGACTGTGAGCATGTCAACTGCCATGTGTATATATGTATGTATTGATCTAGTCATTTATTTCATTACATGCACCCTTGTACCCTGAAAAGCACTGTATAAGATCTAGCTATAAAATATTATTTTTATTATTACTTTTGATAATAATGAAATTATTTATGTGTGTATATATGTTGCCCTGCGATCGACTGGCGACCGGTACAGGGTGTACCCCGCCTCTCGCCCGTTGACAGCTGGGATAGGCTCCAGCCCCCCCCCCCCCCCCCCCCGCAACTCCGAAAGGCATAAGCGTCATAGAAAATGGATGGATGGAGGAAATTATTTATTTCTGTATTGCTTTTTTTCATTAGTGTCCTCATATTGTGGAACGACATGAAGCGAAACACAGCGATCCCGGATCCCTTTGCGCGCTGAGGAGGGTGTGATCTACTGCTCAGCTTGCTTGATCATACCTGTGACTGCATCGGATGGAACTGATGAGCTTCATGTGATCTCTACAATATGCATGAAATTTCCATCTCAGACACACTCAAATGTGGATGTTCATGAAGTAAAATGTGGCTTCATTTGACTTACATTGCAGTTGCTGCACATATGCAGCAAATTGAGTAAGATAATTAAGATAAACCCACCAGAGGAAGCATTAATATCACTACTCACTATTTAGAGTGTGGCTGTTTTTATGTGCCAAACTGTCTCAGAAGTAAATCTGCAGCTGAAAAACACCCATCCATCCATCCATCCATCCATCCATCCATCCATCCATCCATCCATTTTCTATGCTGCTTATCCCTTTGGGTGGGGGGTGGGGGGGGGGTGGAGCCTATCACAGCTGTCAACGGGCGGGAGGGGTGCTGAAAAACACTCAAATGCAAATGTTTTTGAAGGGCAGCATGACATGATTCAGCTGTTGTTATGTTCCATACTGTCTTAGAATGAAAAATACATTTGAGAAACATTCGAGTGAGAATGTTTTTGAAGGACAGCATGGTTAATCTTCCTTTGCAGTGACTGTGACAAAAACAACATGTGGTCATTATGCTTGTGTAGCTCAGAGTGTGATTTGGAGAGTAAAAACAAATGATCACCATTTAACATTCAGCTGTTTTTATGTGCCACACTGTCTACTAATGACAATTCCACTTTAGATACATTAAAATGTTAATGGTTGTTGCATGACTTAATTTGAATAGTTTTTCAGTTACTGTGAAAAATAAAAAAAAAGTGCTCATTTTATGCTCATGTTGCTCAATAAAATCAATCATGAATATCACAATTTAAGATCCAGCTGTTTTAATGTGTCAACCTGTCTGAGAATGATAATTCCTTCTCAGTTACTCTGAAACATACAAGTGCTGACTTTGTGCTTGTGTAACTGACACAATGTGATGTTGACTGTAAAATCAATTTAAGATTCATGCGTTTTTATGTGTCAAATTGTCTTAGATTGACAATTCCACTTTAGAAACATTCAACTGTGACTGTTTTTAAATGACAACATGCTTTGATTCTACTTCCCTGACAGTGACTGTGAGCAAGTCTTCATGTAGTGATTGTCTCGCAAACACACTGTGATTTTGACAGTAAAATCAGATGAATGTCACTACTTAAGATTCATTTGTTTATATGTGTCAAACTGTCTTAGAATGACAATTCAACTTTAGAACCATTCAAATGTGAATGCTTTTGAAGGACAACATGTTTTGATTTGACCTAATTCACAGTTACTGTGAAAAATACAAGTGTTCATTTTGTGCTCCTGTCACTCATATGTAGTGATTTTGACAGTAAAATCAAATAAGCGTCACCATTTAAGATTCATGTTTTTTTTTTCATGTGTCAAACTGGCTTAGAATGACAATTCTTCCACTTTAGAAACATTCATCTGGGCATGTTTATGAAGGACAACATGTTTTAATTTTACATCTTTAACAGTTACTGTGAAAAACACGTGTTCATATCACGCTTGTCTCGCTCACACACTGTGGTTTTGACAGTAAAATCAAATGAGCGTCAACATTTAAGATTCATTTGTTTTTACGTGTCAAACTGTCTTAGAATGACAATCCCACTTGAGACACACTCAAGTGTGAATGTTGTTGAAAGACAACATGCTTTGATGCTACTTCCCTCACAGTGACTGTGAAAAATACAAGTGTTCATATTGTGCTCCTGTCACTCATATGTAGTGATTTTGACAGTAAAATCAAATGAGTGTCACCATTTGAGATTCATGTGCTTTTATCTGTCATGCTGTCTTAGAATGACAATGCCACTTTAGAAGCACTCAAATGTAAATGCTTTTAAAGGACAACTTCTTTTAATGTGTCCTAATTCACAGTTACTGTGAAAAATACAAGTGTTCATGTCGTGGTTGTCTCGCCCACACACTATGACTATAACAGTGAAATCAGATAAATGTCACTACTTAAGATGCATTTGTTTTTGATGTGTCAAACTGTCTTAGAATGACAATTCCACTTGAGACACACTCAAGTGTGAATGTTGTTGAAAGACAACATGCTTTGATTCTACTTCCCTCACAGTGACTGAAAAATACAAGTGATCATTTTGTGCTCCTGTCACTCATATGCAGTGATTTTTACAGTAAAATCAAATGAGCATCACCATTTGAGATTCATGTCTTTTTTATCTGTCAAACTGTCTTAGAATGACAATTCCACTTCAGAACCACTCAAATGTGAGTGCTTTTAAAGGACAACTTGTCTTAATGTGACCTATTTCACAGTTACCGTGAAAAACACAAGTGTTCATGTCGTGCTTGTCTCGCTCACACACTGTGGTTTTGACAGTAAAATCAGATGAATGTCACTATTCAAAATGCATTTGTTTTCATGTGTCAAACTGTCTTAGAATGACAATTTCACTTGAGACACACTCAAGTGTGAATGTTGT
The DNA here is from genome assembly GCF_039877785.1 of Chaetodon trifascialis. Lineage (NCBI taxonomy): Eukaryota > Metazoa > Chordata > Actinopteri > Chaetodontiformes > Chaetodontidae > Chaetodon > Chaetodon trifascialis. The sequence continues at coordinate 342,314 of NC_092060.1, forward strand.
TGAAAGACAACATGCTTTGATTCTACTTCCCTCACAGTGACTGTGAAAAATACAAGTGATCATTTTGTGCTCCTGTCACTCATATGTAGTGATTTTGACAGTAAAATTAAATAAGCGTCACCATTTAAGATTCATGTTTTTTTTTTCATGTGTCAAACTGGCTTAGAATGACAATTCTTCCACTTTAGAAACATTCATCTGGGCATGTTTATGAAGGACAACATGTTTTAATTTTACATCTTTAACAGTTACTGTGAAAAACACGTGTTCATATCACGCTTGTCTCGCTCACACACTGTGGTTTTGACAGTAAAATCAAATGAGCGTCAACATTTAAGATTCCCGTTTATTGATGTGTCAAACTTAGAATGACAATTTCACTTGAGACACACGCAAGTGTGAATGTATTTGAAAGAAAACATGCTTTGATTCCACTTCCATCACAGTGACTGTGAGAAATACAAGTGTTGTTGTTGATGTTGTGCTTGTCTCGCTCATGCACTGTGATTTTGACAGTAAAATGAATGTCACCATTTAAGATTCATTTGTTTTTGTATCAAACTTTCTTAGAATGACAATTCCACTTCAGAAACATTCAACTGTGAATGTTTATAAAGGACAACATGGTTTAATTTGACTTCTTTTTCAATAATTGTCAAAAATACAAGTGTTCATCTTGTGCTTGTCTCACTCAAATAGTGTGATTTTTACAGTCAATTCAAATGAGCATCATCATTTAAGATTTGTTTTGTGTTAAACTCTCTTAGAATGACTATTCCACTTGAGACACAAACAAGTGTGAATGTTTTTGAAGGACAACATGCTTTGATTCTACTTCCCTCACAGTGACTGTGAAAAATATATGTGCTCATTTTGGGCTCCTGTCAGTCATATGTAATGATTTTGTCAACAAAATCAAATGAGCGTCACCATTTAAGATTCATGTGTTTTTATGTGTCAAACTGTCTTAGAATGACAATTCCATTTTACAAACATTCATCTCTGCATGTTTATGAAGGACAACATGCTTTAATTTGACATCCTTCACAGTTACTGTGAAAAATACAAGCGTTCATGTTGTGTTTGTCTCGCTTATACGCTGTGATTTTGAGAGTAAAAGCAGATGAATGTCATTATTTAAGATTCATTTGTTTTCATGTGTCAAACTGTCTTAGAATGACAATTCTACTGCTTTCAAAGGACAACATGTTTAAATTTGACCTAATTCATAGTTTTTGTGAAAAAATACGTGTCGATGTTGTTCTTGTCTTGCTCATACACTCATTTTGTCAACAAAATCAAATGAATGTCACCATTTAAGATTCATGTTTTTTTTATTTGTCAAACTGTCTTAGAATGACAATTCCACTTTAGGAACATTCAACTGTGAATGTTGATAAAGGACACCATGGTTTAATTTGACTTCTTTTTCAAAAATTGGGAAAATACAAGTGTTCATCATGTGCTTGTCTCGCTTATGTAGTGGATTTTGACAGTAATGGTAACTTCTACTTCCGGGCGCCGTACAAGTGGCAGCCTGTTATAGCAGCTCTCTTGACTCTTAGGAGTTTTTCTTATATTTTCTATTTTTCTTGTGTGTCTTTTTTTAGTCATTTTAGTTCTATGTGTTTGTCAATGTCTGGTGCATCAGAGACGTTAAAAAAGGTAATTCTAGTGCTACTTCTTGACAACTTTTACAACCCGTGCAACTTTCTCCATGTCTGTGGGTCCGTGAAAGACGATGGCTCCCATTGTTTACAGTAGGGATCAGCTGCTGGCCGACCTGATGTCCCCCGCGAGTTAAGGAGGAGGATGCGGGGGTGCCGCACAGGGATCAAACGTTGCGACAGGAGGAGAGCTTACAGACCGACTCTCCCATCCGTCATCGTGGGGAACGTAAGATCTCTCCCCAATAAGATGGATGAGCTGCCAGTGTTGACCCGACATGAGCAGGAATATCGGCGGTGCAGTATGCTACTGTTCACAGAGACATGGTTGGGAGCGACTGTAGCACTGGATGGATTTTCACTCGTACGGGCAGACAGGACAGAGAGAAGTGGTAAGAGGAAAGGAGGAGGGCTGGCAGTGTTTGTGAATGATAGATGGTGTAACTTCAGGCACATCACTATCAAAGAGCAGCACTGCTGCCCAGACACTGAACTGTTGGCTGTTAGTCTGAGGCCATATTATCTGCCGCGGGAGTTCTCACATGCTATAGTGGTGGCTGTGTATATTCCTCCCTCTGCTAACGCCGATGCCGCAAGTGACATCATCAACACTGTGATCAGCAGGCTGCAGACTCAGAAACCCCAGGCCCTCTTACTGATCTCTGGGGATTTTAATCATGCCTCTCTGTCCTCCACTCTGCCCAAATTCATCCAGTATGTCACATGTGCCACCAGAGACAATAAAACACTGGACTTATTCTATGCCAACATCAAGGAGGCATACAAATCATCACCCCTCCCTCCTCTGGGAAGAGCTGATCACAACCTGGTTCATCTCCTGCCTGTCTACAAGCCCCTTGTCAACAGGCAACCATATGTGTCCCGCAGAGTGAAGAGGTGGTCTGACGAGGTTGAAGAGGCTCTGAAGGACTGCTTCGAGAAAACCGTGTGGGATATATTCAGTGACTCTCATGAGGAGGACATCGACAGTTTGACAGAGAGCATCACAGACTACATAAACTTTTGTGTGGAGAACACTGTACCCACCAGGACTGTGCTGTGTCACTCTAACTACAAACTCTGGATTAATCCTGACATTAAGACTTTTAAAGGAGAAGAAGAGGGCCTTCAAGTCAGGAAACAAAGAAGAGCTGAAAACTGTTCAGAGGGACAGAGGAGAAGGACAGATACAGGAGGAGAACGGAGGAACAGCTGCAGGAGAACAACACCAGGGGAGTCTGGAGAGGCCTGAAAACCATTTCAGGCCACCAGACGCCAAACTGTCAGGCAGCTGGGGATTCAAAGTGGGCAGATGAGCTGAACACCTACATGTGCAGGTTTGAGGATGCGTCTGCCCCTCCCCCAGTATTCAGCTCACCGCCACCAATGCCACCCCCACTGTTCCTCCCAGCCCCCCATCCACTTCACAAGACACTCAGGCCCAACTTGTCTCTGTCCCAGGCTCCTCAGATCCTGCTCTGATCAGCTGAGCGGGATCATTGGACATCTGTTCAACCTGAGTCTGAGGCTGGGAAGGGTGCCACGCCTTTGGAAGACATCCTGTGTGGTACCTGTGCCAAAGACTCCACATTCCAAGGACCCTAGCTGCTACAGGCCGGTGGCAATAACATCACACCTCATGAAGGCCCTGGAGCGGCTGGCCCTTGCCCACCTGTGCCCCCTGGTGAGCTCGTCCATGGACCCGCTGCAGTGCTTTCAACACCATCAGGCCAGCCATCCTGAGAAACAAGCTGGAGCTTTGGACCATCACCTCACATGCTGGATAGCACAGGGAAGTTTGCCCGCTCCAAATATTGTCGGAAACGGACCCTCCGTTGGCGGGGGGCGTGGTTATTCGCGCCTCTGCAAAGGTGAGGATAGCTCTAATTAGCACATGAATGCTACCGACGTTGATCTACTCAGGCTGGCCTGCTGGCTTCACAAACAACCATTGGATGATTCCAGATGCATTTTAAAAGGAAACCCTCATGTAATTGAATAGCAACTCCAATCACATGAATGAGTGATCATGCGATTGGATGGCAACTCTGCTGTTATTGGTCATCTGTGCACCACAAATAAATAAATAAACAAAATATATATATAAACCACAATATTAAATTATTATTAAATTAAATGGTGAATATTAAATCATGTGCTTGTCTCGCTCATGTAGTGGATTTTGACACTAAATTCAAATGGGCATCACCATTTAAGATTCATGTGTTTTTATGTGTCAAACTGTCTTAGAATGACGATTCCACTTGAGAAACATTCTTCTGTGCATGTTTATGAAGGACAACATATTTTAATTTGACATCCTTCACAGTTGCTGTGAAAAATGCAAGTGTTGATGTTTTGTTTGTCTCACTTATACACTGTGATTTTCACAGTAAAATCAAATGAGCGTCACCACTTAAGATTCATTTGTTTTCATGCGTCAAACTGTCTTAGAATGACAATTCCACTCAAGAAACACTCAAATGAGAATGCTTTTAAGGGTCAATATGGTTTCATTTTGCTTCTTTTTCAGTTACTGTGAACAATACAACATGTTCATTTTGTGCTCCTGTCGCTTTATACACTGTGATTTTGACAGTAAAATTAATTGAGCGTCACCATTTAAGAATCATGTGTTTTTATGTGTCAAACTGTCCTAGAATGACAATTCCACTTTAGAAACATTCATCTATGCATGTTTATGAAGGACAACATGTCATGTGTTGCCAACACACTCAAACAGAACGAGTAACCCACAGTGATGTACCTAGGAAACAAGCACTACTTAACAGTACCCCCCCCCCACCCCCACCCCCAACGAGCGCCTCCTGGCGTGATGGCAGAGCGTCTCCGACAAAAGTCTTTAATAAGCTGGTTATCCAGGATGAAGGACAGAGGGATCCAGGACCTCTCCTCCGGTCCATACCCCTCCCAATCCACCAAATACTGGTGACCATGTCCTCGGTGGTGCACATCCAGAATGCGGCATACAGTGTAGGTGGGATGGCTGCCCACAACCCGGGCGTGGGGGTGGGTGTCGGTTGGGGGGAAAGCCGACTGGAGGACACAGGCTTGACTTGGGAGACATGGAATACAGGATGAACCCGGGGGGACGTAGCTTGACGGCAGACGGGTTGATGATGCTGTCAATCTCAAATGGCCCACGGAACCTGGGGACAGTTTTTTACACATGGATTTGAGTGGAATGTTCTTGGAAGAAATCCAAACTCTCTGACCTGGCTCGTAGGAGGGCGACACTCTCCTGTGGCAATCCGCGATCTGCTTGTTGGTCTCAGCCGTGTGGGCGAGGGCCGCCCGGGTCAGGTTCCAAATGCGTCTGCATCGGCGCAGGTGATGCTGCACTGAAGGGACCGAGACCTCCACCTCCTGGGAAGGAAAAGGGGGGCTGGTAGCCCAGAGAAGCTTCAAAGGGGGAGAGACCAGTAACAGAACTGACAAGGGAATTATGTGCATACTCGAACCACAGGAGATGGCAAGACCAGGTGGCAGGGTCCTTGGATGCAATGCACCTGAGCGCAGCTTCGAGGTCCGGATTAGTGCATTCAGATTGTCAATTAGTTTGGGGATGAAACCCAGAGGACAGGTTTACCAAAGCCCCCAGAGCTCTGCTGAATTCCCTCCATACTCCGGAGATAAACTGAGGTCCCATGTCAGACACTATCTCCAGCAGGATACCATGCAGATGAAAGACATGGTCAGCCAGGATCTCCACCGTCTCCTTGGCGGAAGGGAGCTTGGGAAGAGCCAGAAAATGAACAGCTTTGGAAAAGCGATCAACAATAGTGAGAATGATGGTATTACCAGCAGAAGGAGGGAGATTGGTGATGAAGTCCAAGGCGATGTGCAACCAGGGACGTCCGGGAATGGGCAGCAGCCTGAGAAACCTGAGACTGAACTGCAGCAGGAACAAACATCTGATTTTCGCCGCCAGGGTTTGGCTGGCTCCGCTGTGCATCCCACACCACTGACTCGATCTCCCAGGTTAGTGAGCCCACCACACGTGAGGCTGAAAGGATAGTTTCTGGAGGGGAAGAGGAATCAGAACTAGGGAACTGGCGAGAAAGAGCGTCTGGTTTCACGTTCCGGGATCCTGGTCTGTAGGACAGAGTGAAGTTAAAATTTCTGAAGAAGAGTGACCACTGAGCCTGACATGAATTCAGTCGCTTGGCTGACTGGATATAGGCCAAGTTCTTATGGTTGGTCCAGACCATGAATGGAACCTCAGACCTCTCCAGCCAGTGTCTCCACTCCTCCAGCACCAACTTAACCTAAGAGCTCCCTGTCCCTAACATCATAATTTTTTTCAGTGGGGGAGAGCTTCTTGGAAAAGAAGGCGCATGGATGGAGACGCTGGTCAGGAGAGGATCTCTGGGAAAGTGTTATGGCTGGGTTTTTTGCTTTTGATTGTGTTTTGGTTTTGGTTTTGTGTCTCTCCAGGGCTGGTATGTGGCAGGGGTGGGGCTGATCTCACCTGAGACTAAGCAGCAGCCAGACGCACCTGCAATTAATTCTCACTGATCAGAGCTCCCTCTCTTAAGCGCGCTTCTCTCACTCTCAGGTGCCAGAAGATTATGGTTCTTCCCCGAGTGAGTGTCGAATGGTTGATGGTCTCTGGTCCCTGCCACGTATCTCCCACCACTGAGTTAAGCCTGTGTTCAGTTATCTCGAGTGTTTTGTGTGCGGCCTGAGTGCCCGTTTTCCCTGATGGTGATTTTTTGTTCTTCAGTGCTGTCGAGTGATTTCCTCCAGTACATGTTCCTTCTTTTGTCTGCCTGAGTGCATTTTTCCCTAACAGAGTTTTTTGTTTCATCTGTCGAGTTTTTTCCTCCAGCCTTGTTTCCTGTCGTCACCGGCCTGTGCACCTCCCAGTTTTGGAGTTTTGAGTTCCGCTGTCGAGCTTCCCTCCAGCGCAGACTGTCTTCCTCAGCAGTGCACTGATTCCAGCCTCTGAGAGTTTTCTGTTGATACTTTGATTAATAAACTGTCTTATCATTGCCACTCTGCATTTGAGTCCTGCCTTCCTTGCCTTGGCGTCACAGAAAGCCCCTGTGTTGGAGGCATCCACCTCCACCACAAATGGTTTGGACGTGTCCGGATGAATGAGTACGGGAGCAGAGGTGAAACGGTCCTTCAGGTGCTGAAAAGCCGCCTGAGCCAAGGAAACGTTGTAGATGCTTTCTGTCAGTGGGAGCTGGCCACTCAACGACCGCTTTGGTCTTGTCTGGGTCGGCCCTGAGTCGCCCTCTTTTCACGATGAGACCCAGAGAAGACAGAGAAGAGGTGTGAAACTTGCACTTCTCTGCTTTAATGAAAAGTCTATTTTCCAGGAGCCTTTGGAGCATTGCCCTGATGTGTGCCTCGTGTTCTGAAAGTCACGGAGAATGTCATTTACCAGAACCTGGAACACTGCTTGTGCATTAGTGAGGCCGAACGGCATTACTAGATACTCATAATGTCCCAACGACAATACTAGCAGAGGATCGAAAGAGGGCAGGATACAGAATTTAATGCGTTGAGAGTGATAACCAGAGACGATGAGTGTGATTTGTGTGGTCTGGTGAGAGACTTCGGCCAGGAACGTGCCATTCAATGCCCTGGCCGTAAAAGAGGGGGAGAGAGGTTCGACCAGGATGTGCAATTTGCTGGCCAGCTCAGAATCAATAAAATAGTCTTTTGCACCTGAGTCTACCAGGGCGTGGAGGCGCTTAGATTCATCATTGTGGCAAAGCATAGCCTGTAGGATAAATTTTTTTTGGAAGCTAGAGGAACAGACCTGACTCACCAGTCACTCCCGACCTACTGGTGAGTCTGGTCTTTTGGCCGAACCAAGCAGGAAGAGATCGAGTGTCCCGTTTGACCACAATATAGGCACAACCCTCCTCAGATCTGACGCCACCTCTCCTCCTCCGTCAGTCGTGTTCTCCCCAGCTGCATAGGCTCCGGGGACGAAGATGGTTGAAACTGCACTGCCGCAGAGACACGGAGGGAACGAGGCGCCAGCTGAGGCGGATGGGAACTCCGGTCCTTGTGGCTAGCCCGGATTTGAATGTGCAGCCTACTGACAAACGAAACCAGAGAGCGGAGATTGGATAGTAACATACATCTTGCAGTTTTTGTCCTAAGTGAACTATTCAGGGCTTTGAGAAAAACGCCCCATAGGGCTTTTTCCTCCCACCGAGCATCTCTAGTCCCTATCCAAAAGTCTACTGAGAAGTCCGCCACACTTCCGGTGCCCTGGTGGAGGGAGAGGAGCCTTTCAGCGCCTTCCTCTTCACGCTCGGGGGGATCAAAAAGAGAGGAAAAGTGAGACAGGAATTCAGCACAGGTGAGTTTCAATGGGATTGCTAGAATTGAACGCCTCAGCCCAATCTAAAGCCCGCCCCTGTACCCTGGTGAAAATGTATCGGATGCGGCTGATGTCTGAGCGAAATGTTTGAGGACGTTGAGCAAATATCATGTTACATTGGAGTACAAACCCACGGGTCCTACTGAGATGCCCCGAAAAAAGGCTCCCGGTCTGTAGTGTGTGAGTTGGGGGTCAGTGGGGGTTCCGGCGTAGCGGCAGCAGATGGCAAAACTGGCGGAGTGGCAGCAGGTGGCAAAACAGCGTCGGCAGAAGGAGAAGAGGCTGAGGACATAACAGAGTCAATAAAGGGCAAAAAATGAGCCAGACTGGAATTCAATGACTTGACGTGTTTGCCGAGCCAGTTATTTTGAGTGGCTAGGGTGTTCAGAGCCTGGCCATATTGTCCAAGAAGGTTCCCATGAAACGCCAAAGCACGTTGCATGGCGGATTGGTCCATCTCCGAGCCATCTGGGTTCTGCATGGTGGAATGGTACTGTCATGTGTTGCCAACGCACTCAAACAGAACGAGTAACCCACAGTGATGTACCCAGGGACACTTAGCCAAAATCATTCGAAGAAAAGCTCTCACCCATTGTAAGATAAATGGCTTAGCAGTCTGTGCTTTGCTAGACATGGGAGCTCAAGTAAGCATGATTGATAGAGACTGGAAAAACAGGTACATACCTGACACCACTGTTAGACCACTGAGTGAAATTATTGATGATGAAGAAGAGTTGAAAATCTATGCTGTGAACGGTGACATTCTCCCATTTGATGGCTGGGTTGCCCTTACAGTCAACTTAAAGGGGAATGAAGATCCTAATCTGTCAATAACTGCACCTTTTCTTGTTACCAGTCTTGTCTTAGAAAGACCACTGTTGGGTTTCAATGTGCTGGAGGAGATGATACAAGAACAACCTGAGAAGCTGATTCCCACTCTCATCAGTCTGCTCAGCAGCGCCATGGTGAAACCAACAGAAAAAGCAGAGCTCCTAGTGAACTTCATCCAGACAGATAAACCCACTGTGCAGTACTGTGCCTACGAACAGGTAGACAGGACACTGTCATTCCAGCTGGTCATGTTGCCTTGGTTAAGTGCCAAGTCCCATCCAACATGGATTTGTCTGACTCAGTCTTCCTGTTTGAGCCTCATGATAACAATGTGCAACTGGCAGAACTGGATGATGGTGAAGGTCTGTTGGAGGTACAAAATCCCAGAAACCCCTACACAAAACATGCAGTCACTCTACCAAGACAGACAGCCCTTGGCAGCATTCATTGTGTTGAAAAAGTGATCACAGTAGCCTCACCTGGACCATCAAACCCCACAGTGACTGTAAATAGTGCTGCAACAACTCCTACTGACACCAGTCAACCTCAGTGGCAACCTCGTGTCGACCTTTGCCATCTCAGTGATCAACGACAGGCAAAAGTCAACAAAATGCTTTGTGAAGAAGTCGGAGCTTTTGCTCATGACAGTAATGATATCGGATGCATACCAAGCCTGCAGATGTCAGTCACCCTCAAAGATGAAATCCCTGTACAGAGAAGTTACTCGTCAGTCCCAAAACCATTGTTTAAAGAGGTCAAAGAGTACATACAGGAACTGTTGATGAAAGGCTGGATAGTTAAATCAAAGTCCCCATATGCTGCTCCAGTCGTCTGTGTCAGGAAGAAAGATGGCAGTTTGCGGCTTTGCATCGACTATCGCCTCCTGAATCAAAAGACTGTTCCTGATCGACATCCACTGCCCAGGATACAAGACCTGACCGACACCCTTGGTGGCTATGCCTGGTTTAGTATCCTAAACCAAGGGAAAGCCTACCATCAGGGCTTTGTCACTGAGGGCTCGCGCCACCTAACTGCCTTCATTACTCCACGGGGCCTCTACGAATGGATTCGTATCCCATTTGGCCTCTCAGATGCCCCAGCAGCCTTCCAGCGGAGCATGGAGGAGACGCTAGGCCCCCTCAGGGATGAATGTTGCATCCCATATCTTGATGATGTGCTTTGTTATGCAAAAACATTTGATGAACATGTTGAAGCCCTTCACAAGGTTCTCCAGGCTCTCCAGCGCCATGGAGTGAAACTGAGTTAGAAGTCAGGTACGTGGGTCGCCTTGTATTAGCTGAAGGAGTCAAAATAGACCCACGAGACCTTGAAGCCGCACAAGCCCTGACAAGCAAGACGCTGCAGACTGTGGGTGAAGTGAGGAAACTAACTGGGTTCCTAGGCTATTACCGCTCATACACCCAGGATTTCTCCCAGATTGTAAAACCAATCTATGAGCTGTTTCAATCCAAGCCCGGGAAAGCTCAGGCTCCAGCCTGTGGGAGAAACACCAAACGCCCACAAGTGCCTTCCCGAGAGCCTGTTGAGTGGACTACTGAATATCAGGTTGCCCTTGAACAACTGATTACCCTTCTCACAAATCAACCTGTCTTGGCATACCCTGACTTTAACCTGCCCTTCACACTACATACCGACGCATCAGACCAGGGCCTAGGAGCTGTTCTTTATCAACGCCAGCAAGGGAAATTGAGAGTTGTTGGATATGGTTCCAGGACGTTGACACCAGCTGAACGCAACTACCACCTGCACAGTGGAAAACTGGAGTTCCTCACATTGAAATGGGCTGTGTGTGAGAAATTTCGTGATTACCTGTACTACGCTCCACACTTCACAGTCTACACTGATAACAACCCATTGACCTATGTCATGAGTACAGCAAAGCTCAACGCTGTCAGTCATTGGTGGGTTGGGGAACTTTCAGATTTCAGGTTCAACATCAAATATAGGCCTGGAAAGTCAAATGCAGATGCAGACACACTGTCTTGCCTTCCCTTGGACATGGAGACATATGAAACAGTTTGTACAGAGGAGCTCTCAGATGAGACAGTGCGTGTTACATGGGAGTCAGAACAGAAGGATGTAGCCTGGGTTGCAGCATTAAACGTCTCTTCCTCAGACACATACCAACAGCCTCCCCCTCACCTGCCAACCATCAGCCATGATGATCTTGTGAGAGCCCAAACTGAGGATCCAGCTATACGCAAAATCATTGAATCAAAGGAACCAGACGCCAAATTGACAGATGAGATTTGCCAAAGTGTAAGTGGAGCCACTCGAAAGCTGCTTCATGAGTGGAGCAAGTTATACCTTGAAAATGACCTCCTTTACAGATTAACAAAAGAGCAAAGGCAGTTAGTCCCCCCTTTTGAGTACAGGACACAAGCTCTTAAACATCTGCACGACAAGATGGGCCATGTTGGCACAGAACGAGTGCTCCACCAGCGGGAGATTCTACTGGCCCTTTATGGCGACAGAAATTGAGGACTATGTTACCTGAAAATGTCCATGCATTAAGTCCAACAAGCCTGCAACACACAATCGAGCTCCCATGGGTAGCATCACCTTCTTTCAAATGAAATTTCCATCTCAGACACACTTAAATGTGGATGATAATAAAGGACAACGTGACTTCATTTGACTTACATTACAGTTACTGCACATACACAGCAAATAGCCAGAAGCTAATGTACAATCATCAGAAGATGCATTAATATCAATAGTCACTATTGAAAGTGCGGCTGTTTTTATGTGCCAAATTGTCTCAGAGTGCAGCTGAAAAACACTCAAATGTGAATGTTTTGAAGGACAGCATGGCATGATATGATTCAGCTGTTATTGCCAAACTGTCTTAGAATCACAGTTCCACTTTAGAAACATTCAATTGTGCGTGTTTTTGAAGGACAACATGCTTCAATTTGACTTCTTTTTGAGTTACTGTGAAAAATGCTACAAGTGTTCATGTTGTCTCATTTTGTGCTTCTCTCGCTCATATACTATGACTTTGACAGTAAAATGCAGCGAATGTCACTATTTAAGATTCAGCTGTTTTATGTGTCAAACTGTCTTAGAATGGCTATTCCACTCAACATTCAATTGGGCATGTTTTTGAAGGACAACATGCTTTAATGTGACTTTGTTTTGAGATACTGTGAAAAAAACAAGTGTTCATTTTGTGCTCGTCTTGTTCATATATTGTGATTTTCATAGTAAAATCACATAGATGTCTAATCTAAAATTCAGCTGTTATTATGTGTCAAACTGTCTTAGAATGACAAATTGCCTAAAGAAACATTCAATTGGGAATGTTTTTGAAGGACAGCATAACTTAATCTGACTTCCTTTGCAGTTACAGTGACAAAAACAACATCACTTACGTTTTTTCCATGTGTCTGTCTTTCTCTGTCTCTCGAGTACATTCATTTGGTCAGGGTGAGTGACCATTACGCGCTTGCGATGTGGTCAGATGAGATACTGATCAAAATATATAAATTTAGGTCTGCCTGTATGTGCTGACTCAGATAGTTACATTGAATTGTGGCTGTTACTAATTATTGATCGCAGTGAAATGCCAGACACTGGAAACCTGCCTGTGAGGTATTGGTGATGTGAGCGCACGACTCCGCCGGTTTACGAAAAACCACTTGCCCAGTGGTGCGAGTTGACCAGGTATGGGGGGGCAAGTTTTCAGCACACTTTTACGCCACTGGCGTGGACCGAAATGGAACGAAAATCTAAATCCGCCGGCTGATTATGCCAACACCTCCCCCTACTGCGCGGCAACGCCCATCCTGGCACACCTCTGTGCGCCTCGGTTTACCGAAATACCAAGTGCACTGTGCGCCTGCCTGTGCTGCATGAAAATACCACTGCATGGAGTGCGCACCCTGTGCCGCGGCGGGATCGAAAATAGAGCCCCATATGTTCATTTTGTGGTCGTCTCACTCATAGAGTATGATTTTCATAGTAAAATCAAATAAAAGTCACTATTTAAGATTCACCTGTTATTATGTGTCAAACTGTCTCAATTGTGCATGTTTTTGAAGGACAACATGCTTTAATTTGACTTTTAGAGATAGTGTGAAAAATGCAACAAGTGTTCATAGTGTCTAATTTTGTGCTTTTCACACTCAGAAAGTGTGATTTTCACAGTAAAATGCAGCGAATTTCACTATTTAAGATTCAGCTCTTGTTATGTGTCAATCTGTCTTAGAATGATAATTCCACCTTAGAAACATTCAATTGTGCATATTTTTGAAGGACAGCATTCTCTAATTTGACTTCTTTTAGAGATACTGTGAAAAATGCAACAAGTGTTCATAATGTCTAATTTTGTGCTTTTCTCACTCAGAAAGTGCAATTTTCACAATAAAATGCAGCAAATGTCACTATTTAAGATTCAGCTCTTGTTATGTGTCAAACTGTCTAAGAATGACAATGCCACTTTAGAAACATTCAATTGTGCATGTTTTTGAAGGACAACATGCTTTAATTTGACTTCTTTGTGAGTTACTAGTGTTGTGTATCTACATCAAGAATAACTGGTGTAATAATGCTACATCTAAAGCTATTGCTCTCCGGACATTGAGTTTTGACTTTCCTCTGCAGACCATTTTATCTGCCCAGGGGATTTACTGTAGTTTCAATCACTGCTGTGTATGTCCCCCCCAGCGCTAACACAAAGGAGGCTATGTGTGTATGTATCGGACTATCAGTGAGTTGCAATCCACTCACACTGAGGGCTTCTTCATTGCTACTGGGGATTTTAACCAGGTCAACATGAAGACAGTTCTCCCACATGTCCACCAGCATGTGGATTGTGCAGCCAGGGGAGTGCACATCACAAACGACCTCAGCTGGTCTGTGAATACCGTGTCACTGGTCAAAGGGGCACGTCAGCGCCTGCCCCTGCCCATCCTCACTACATTCTACAAAAGCACCAAAGAGAGCATCTTGACCAGCTGCATTTCTGTGTGGTGTGGAGGCTGCAGCGCCGCCGACTGGAAGAACATGAGGAGAGTGGTGAGGACAGTGGAAAAAATCATTGGGACATCTCTCCCCTCCATCCAGGGCAATGCACCTAAGCGCTGCATGTCCCATGACAGAAACATCATCGGTGACTCCTCACACCCCCACCAGGTCTGTTCTCCCTGCTGTCCTCTGGAAACTCTTGTTACTGTGATTGCATGTCTGTCTCTCTGTCTCTCTCTCTCTCTCTCTCTCTCTCTCTCTCTCTCTCTCTCTGACTGCATTTCTGTCTGTCTGTCTCTCTCTGTCTGTCTGTCTGTCTGTCTGTCTCACTCTCCCTCTCTTGCTCTCCCTCTCTCACCCAACCGGTCGAGGCAGATGGCCGCCCACCCAGAGTCTGGTTCTGCCCGAGGTTTCTGCCTGTTAAAAGGAAGTTTTTCCTCGCCACTGTCGCCAAGTGCTTGCTCATGGGGGAATTGTTGGTTCTCTGTAGATAAGAGAGCTTGGTCTGTACCAGCTCTGTCCTGAGACAACTTCTGTTGTGATTTGGCGCTATACAAATAAAATTGAAATTGAAAATTGAAAGAGGTTCTGCAGCGTTCAGTGCAGGACCGCGAGGTTCTGTAATAGCTTTTTCCCCCAGGCCATGAGATTGCTGAACTCTAAATGAGTATCTTCTGCACCACTGTTGACACCTCAGGTCATGCTTCTCAAATGCACGTTACAGTTTACCTCAATGTATGTTTATGCTGCTTATTTCTTTCACCCCATATCCCTGCTGCCATTTTTTAACTTAACGTTTATTCCAACTGTTTATTTTCATACTGTATATACCATAATTGTTCTGCTGAATCTTATTTTAACATACTTTAAGATACTTGTACATACCACTACATAGTCGTCATATATATATATATATATGTACCCTAGCTGCTACAGGCCGGTGGCACTAACATCGCACCTATTCAATTCATCCATCCATTTTCTGTGCCACTTATCCCTTTCGGGGTCGCGGGGGGGCCGGAGCCTATCTTGGCTGTCAACGGGCGGGAGGCAGGGTACACCCTGGACCGGTCGCCAGCCGATCACAACCATTCACACTCACACCTAGGGGCAATTTAGAGTCACCAATCAACCTAATGAGCATGTTTTTGGTCTGTGGGAGGAAGCTGGAGTGCCCGGAGAGAACCCACGCATGCACGGGAAGAACATGCAAACTTCACACAGAAAGGCCCGAACCGGGAATCAAACCTGCGACCTTCTTGCTGTGAGGCACACGCACTACTTGCTGCGCCACCGTGCAGCCCTATTCAATTCAATATTCCTTTATTCGTCCCTCGAGGGGAAATTCCCAATTTCACAGCAGCATCAATAGATAGATAAATAGAATGTTAAAAGACAACAAGTGCATGCAAGTTAACACAGGAAGTATATACAAAATGGTGGGATAGAAAGAGAAACGTCATCCTAAAAAGAATTGTAAATAGTATTTACAGACTGTTATGTACCGACAGACTTTTATGTACTGAAATATTGCACAGATTATTGCACAGGTTATTGCACAGATTGTTTCACATGTTCAGTTCAGTTATTGCACAGATTATTATACATATTATTGTACCGCTTACTTGGAGCAGTTTCTGTTGTACAGTCTGACGGCTGCAGGAAAGAATGACCTGCGATACCACTCCTTCACACACTTTGGATGTAGCATCCTATCACTGATAGAGCTCCTCAGTGCAGTGAGTGTGTGTTGGAGGGGGTGGGGGTCATTGTCTGTCATGGAGGACAGCTTGGCTGTCATCCTCCTCTCACCCACCTCCTCCACCTGTTTCAGAGGGCATCCCAGGACAGAGCTGGCCTTCTTGATGAGTTTGTCCAGCCTCTTCCTTCCTGCTCCCCCAGCAGACCACACCATAGAACAAGGCAGAGGCCACAACAGAGTCATAGAAGGACTTCAGGAGTGCCCCATGCACCCCAAAAGACCTCAGCCTCCTGAGCAGGTAGAGTCTGCTCTGTCCTTTTTTATAAAGTGCAGTGGTGTTGTGAGTCCAGTCCAGTTTGTTGTTCAGATGAACACCCAGGTACTTATAAGAAGTCACCATCTCAATGTCCCTTCCCTGGATGTTCCCTGGTGATGGGGGAGAGTGCAAGCGCCGACGGAAGTCCACAACTAGCTCCTTGGTTTTACCTGCATTAATCGAGAGGTGGTTCTGCTGACACCAGTCCACAAAATCCTGGATGAGTCCTCTGTATGACCTATCGTCCCCATCTGTGATGAGGCCGACAATGGCAGAGTCATCAGAGAACTTCTGCAGGTGGCAGCTGGGTGACAGGTAGGAAAAGTCAGCTGTATAGAGGGTGAAGTGGAACAGTGCCAGCACCGTTCCCTGGGGGGGCCCCACACTGCAGAGGCCAGTCCCTGACACACAGTCCCGTGTCCTCACATACTGTGGGCGGTTGGAGAGGTAGTCCACTATCCAGCATGTGAGGTGTTGGTCCACTCCTGAAAGCTCCAGCTTGTTTTTAAGGATTGCTGGCCTGATGGTGTTGAAAGCATTGCTGAGGTCCAGGAAAAGGACCCGAACAGAGCTCCCAGGCAACTCCAGGTGAGACAGGGCTTGATGGAGGAGGAAGATGAAGGCATCGTCCACTCCAATGCCAGGCTGGTACGCGAACTGCAGCGGGTCCATGGACAAGCTCACCAAGGGGCGCAGGTCGGCAAGGACCAGACGCTCCAAGGCCTTCATGAGGTGCGATGTTAGTGCAACCGGCCTGTAGCAGCAAGGGTCCTTGGGATGTGGGGTCTTTGGCACAGTTACCACGTCCAATGATCCCACTCAGCTGATCAGAGCAGGATCTGAGAAGTCTGGGACTGAGGTCGTCCGGTCCTGCAGCCTTCCTGGTCTTTAGCCTCCTGAGCTGATTTCTCACCTGGAGAGGTGTGAGAGACAAGTTGGAGCAGGGGGGCTGAGTGACTTGTGAAGTGGATGGGGGGCTGGGAGGAACAGTGGGGGGTGGCGTTGGTGGTGGTGAGCTGAATACTGTGTGTGTGTGGGGGGGGGGGGTCAGTGGGGTACTTGGGCAGAGTGCTGGCAGATAAAAGGAGGGCTGCTGCAGTGCTGGTACAGCTGGGGGAGGGGCAGATGCTTCCTCAAACCTGCAGAAGTAGGTGTTCAGCTCATCTGCCCACTTTGAATCCCCAGCTGTCTGAGAGTTTGGCTTCTGGTTTGGCTTCACTCCAGACTCCCCTGGTGTTGTTCTCCTGCAGCTGTTCCTCCGTTCTCCTCCTGTATTTGTCCTTCCCCTCCCTGATTTTCTTTCTGAGCTCCCTCTGAACAGTTTTCAGCTCTTCTTTGTTTCCTGACTTGAAGGCCCTCTTCTTCTCCTTTAAAAGAGCCTTAATGTCAAGATTAATCCAGGGTTTGTCGTTTGTGTGACACAGTACAGTCCTGGTGGGTACAGTGTTCTCCACACAAAAGTTTATGTAGTCTGTGATGCTCTCTGTCAAACTGTCGATGTCCTCCTCATGAGAGTCACTGAATATATCCCACACGGTTGTCTTGAAGCAGTCCTTCAGAGCCTCTTCAGCCTTGTCAGACCACCTCTTCACTCTGTGGGACACAGCTGGTTGCCTGTTGACAAGGGGCTTGTAGACAGGCAGGAGATGAACCAGGTTGTGATCAGCTCTTCCCAGAGGAGGGAGGGGTGATGATTCGTATGCCTCCTTGTTGTTGGCATAGAGTAAGTCCAGTGTTTTATTGTCTTTGGTGACACATGTGACATACTGGATGAATTTGGACAGAGAGGCATGATTAAAATCCCCAGAGATCAGTAAGGGGACCTGTGGTTCTGAGTATGCAGCCTACTGATCACAGTGTTGATGACGTCACAGGCTACATCGGCGTTAGCAGAGGGAGGAATATACACATCCATCACTATGGCGTGTGAGATCTCCCGCGGCAGATAATATGGCCTCAGACTAACAGCCAACAGTTCAATGTCCAGGCAGTAGTGCTGCTCTTTGATAGTGACGTGCCTGAAGTTACACCATCTATCGTTCACAAACACTGCCAGCCCTCCTCCCTTCCTCTTACCACTCCTCCAGACTCCAGACCTGTCTGGTCTGCCCATATGAGTGAAAATCCATCCAGTGCTACAGTTGCGTCTGTGTGCTGCGTTCCAAAAACGTCTCTGTGAACAATAGCATACTGCACCGTCGATATTCCTGCTCATATCGGGTCAACGCTGCCAGCTCATCCATCTTATGGGGAGAGATCTTACGTTCCCCATGATGACGGACGGGAGAGTCGGTCTATATCAATCAATCAATCAAACCTTATTTATAGAGCACTTTTCATACAAAGGAGCAGCCCAAAGTGCTTTACATAAAAGCAATACAACAAATAATAGACACAAGAGATACACATACGTACGCACGCACGCACGCACGCACGCACGCACGCACGCACGCACGCACACACACACACACACACACACACACACACATTTAAAAACACTGAGGTAATTAAGTGAGGAAACACCAGAGAGATAAATCATAAAAAATCAATCAGTTTAGTCACTAGACTAAATGGTAAAAATAATCAAATAAATAAGATTCAATTAACAACCAGTCTAAAAAGATAAAATAAATAAATAAATAAACAGATAAATAAATAAAATTCAAAGAACCAGACTAAAAGGTTAAAAATAATATATCAAATTTAGTTAAAAGCCAGACTAAAAAGGTAAGTCTTGAATTTGCTTTTAAAAATGTCCACATTTTCTGTTTTCCTCAGGTCCTCAGGCAAACTGTTCCACAAGTGCAGGCCGTAATGGTAAAAGGAGGCCTCACCATATGTTTTGGTTAAAACTTTTGGAGTAATTAAAAGGGCACTGTGTGAAGACCTGAGAGTTCTAGAGGGCATATATGTCAAAAGCAAATCAGATAAATAATTAGGACAAAGACCATTAAGAGATTGTTTCAATTTTAAGAGGATCTTAAAATTGACTCTAAAGCAGACAGGTAACCAGTGTAGAGACTTTAAAATTGGTGTAATGTGTGCTCTCTTTCTGGTCCTCATCAGAACTCGTGCAGCTGAGTTTTGAAGATGCTGTAGTGGAGTAATGCTTTTTTTTTAGAGAGACCAGAAAGAAGAGTGTTACAGTAATCTAGCCTATAGGTGATAAAAGTGTGCATTGCTGTCTCTGTGTTGGCTTAAGATAAAAATGGCCGCACTCTGGCAATGTTCTTGAGATGATAAAAACCACTCTTGACTATACTTTTGATGTGAGCATTTAAACACCAAGGTTTTTTACCTGCTCAGTTGTGTTAAAGGCCATGGCTTTGAGTTTTAAATTAAGTTTTTCTCTGTGTGACAAGTACTTCTGTTTTGTCCCAGTTGAACTGTAAGAAGTTACCTGCCATCCATAACTTGATGTCTAAAATGCATTTTAAAAGGGCATCTATTGGCCCAGTGTCATCGGGAGACACGGCTATATAAAGCTGTGTGTCATCAGCATAACTATGGAAATTAATGCCGTGTCTCCTGATGACGTCCCCCAGCGGCAACATATAAAGATTAAAAAGAGTTGGACCCAAAATTGAGCCTTGGGGGACACCACACTTCAGTTCATAGCTTTTTGAGGAATATTCATCCATGCTTATAAAAAATTCTCTGCCAGTAAGATATGATTTAAACTAGTGCTGTCAGGTGATTAAAAAAATTAATGTAATTAATTACAGGATTTGTAATTAATGTAATTAATTACAGGATTTGTAATTAATTAATCTAATTAATCGCATTTTAATCTCATATCTGCTAAAGGTCCCCAAATAAAGAATTTTAATTCTAGGACATTACAATTCACTGACATTCACATTACAGCTGGTGAAATCTTTTCATCACTGTAGTTCTCGACGGTAGCTGGAAATTAGAGTCAGATGACGCTATCTGAAACGCCTCTTTTAGGCCCTCGTCTTCCACGATTGAAATCGGCCTGCAATCAGCAGCAACCCACTTTGCGATTGAGTTTGTCAGTTTTTCTTTTCGTGGCTCTGCTCATTAATTTTCCTGACTCAGCAAGTGTGGGTTGGCGGAGCTCACGGTAGCACTAGCGGCACTAGCAGCAACTACATGTTTACATGTAGCGTTTAAATGATAATTCAGGCTGGAGCTGCTACAGTGATAGGAAAATTCTTTTTTACACAAGGTACAAATCACGTTCTTGTTAATAGTCCCGTCTTTGTTCTTTTTATAAATAAACTTGCCGTTCAAAGGTCCAAGTAGGCTTGCCTCGTTCTCCGGTGTCGCATCCACATCTGTTGTCACCCTGCTTTTGACTAGTAGCGCAGGTAGGATGCACCCTACGGGTCACTCAAAGGGCCAAATTTAAAATGCTTGCGCATTGACTTGCCATTCATGATTAATTGCGTTAATTTTTATAGCGCGTTAATTTGCAGCATAATTAATTAATCTAATTAACGCGTTAAACTGACAGCCCTAATTTAAACCAATTAAAAACAGTACCAGAGAGGCTAATCAGGGTATGAAGTCTGTCCAGGAGAATTGCGTGGTCAACTGTGTTGAATGCTGCACTTAAATCAAGCAGAACAAGAACAGAAAGTTTCTTCATATTCATATTGCACCTTAGGTGCCGTCTCTGAGCTGTGTTTGGCCTGAAAACCAGATTGATATTTTTCAAAAATATCACGAGAGTTTAAAAAATCATTCAGCTGATTAAAAACTACCTTTTCTAAAATCTTACTTAAAAATCTCAGATTCGACCTACAGGCCTGGAATTACTGAGAACTGATGGATCTAGATTGTCTCTCTTCAGAAGGGGTTTGTCTATTGCAGTTTTAAGAGAGGATGGGAAAACACCCGTCTGAAGAGAACAGTTAATAATGTTGAGCTAATCTTCATTCAAAGAGCCATAAACTGATTTAAAAAAGGATGTGGGGATGGGATCTAAAACGCAGGTTTTGGGTTTTAATTGAGAAATCACCTTTATCAACATCTCAGCATCAACCAGGACAAATTTCTCTAGTGTTTCCCCACTTGCAAAGAGAGGTTCATGGGTGTTAAAATCCAAGGTTTGACAGTGGGATAGGTTTGACTTTATGGTATCTATGTTAGTATTAAAATGCGCTGCAAATTCCTCACACTTTGAGATAGATGACATATTGTTTGTGTTATTACAAATGGGATTAATTAAACAATCAATTGTGGAAAAAAAAATATTTGGGTTGTTCCGGTTATCGCTGATGAGTGTTGAAAATTGTGCTTGTCTTGATTGCTTTATTGCCTTATTATAGATAAACAGCTGTTCACTGTAAATTTGGTAGTTGATGGTTAATTTGTTTTTCCTCCATCATCTCTCAGCTATTCTACAGTTTCTCTTTAAATTTTTGATTTCTTCATTTATCCAAAGAGGTGTTGGATTAGAAACTTTTTTTTTTTCAGTTTTAAATGGGCAATTGAATCAAGAGTGGACCTGAGTTTACTGTTAAAACTGTCAACCATAAAGTCACAGGAGGAGGGAAAAATATCAGCCGGAATGTCATGTAAAAGGTGAATAAAATTTGCAGCCATTTCCAAGGTAAGATAGCGTTTCCTCACGGTTTGTTGTGGAATATCCTGTTTTATAAAACAACTGACCGTAAAATATACACAGTAATGGCCAGATATGCCAACATCCACAACAGAGGACACACTGACAGATGGGCCGTGGGTTATTACAAGGTCTAATGTATGGCCTCTGTTGTGGGTTGGCAAGATGATGTGTTGGGTTAAAATTCATACAGTACAACATGTTTACAAAGTCTGAAGTAAAAGAGTCTGATTGATTGTCTACATGAATGTTAAAATCACCTAAGATAATACTCTTATCATAGTTGGTGTGGATGATTGAAAGGACTTCAGAAAAATCAGAAATAATAGAGGAACATCTTTTAGGTGGCCTGTAAACAGTCATACATAGAATGGGAGGGCTGTTGATATTGAAAAGATGTATATTTATCAAATGTACAGTCCTTAAAATCTATTGCTGTGGAGAGGATGGTTGCTGTTCCCCCACCTTTTCTATCAGTCCTGGAAGAGTATAAAAAACTACAGTTGGGTGGGGATGCTTCCATAATATTCCATGCTGGACCATCTGTGCTGAGCCATGTCTCAGTTAAAAACATGCATTGGATATTGTTATCTAAAATCAGATCATTGATAAGGAATGATTTGTTTGAAAGAGAGATTCATTATTGGTGGCTTATGTCTGTGTACAGTCTTGAGATTATTACGATTTATTCTAGAAGTCCATTTGATGGTGTGTCTAGTGGTGATTAAAACAGGGATTGATGACCAGGAAGTGTCCGTGTACTCACAGCAGGGGGAGCTCGTCAGCAGACTGGTGCATGACGGCGACAGAGAGGAAGAGTTGTGTCCAGTGACTGTTGTGGTGTCCAGGTGCAATTCAGGAATAATTTGTCATGCGTGACTGTTTTGACTGTTTGTAGTAACGGCATGGAAGATATTTGCAGCCAGGGCACAGGAAACATGTAGACTGGGGTAAATTCTAAAAAAATGGCCCGTGGTTCCAGAAGAGGTTAAAATTGCCAATTAAAACCACATTGTGAGAGGAGCAGGCTGACTGTAACCAGGTGTTGAGACTCAGTAGCCTGCTAAAATGTCCTATGCCTCGATGGAAGTAGGGGAGTGGTCCAGAAATAAAAATGGATTTGTTACAGTCCCTGATAAGGTTAAAAAGACTGATAAAATCCTGTTTTAGAATTTCACTCTCACAATCCGCGGTATTGTTGGTTCCAATGTGAATCACCATGTTTCTAGCGCAGGGATCGGGGATCGCTCAGGAGAGCGGGGATCTGTTTGACCATGTCCAGGACCTTGGCACCGCTGTAAGATGCGGGGTGAACTGCAGGCTGCCAGGACGGATGGGTGGGATGTGCCGTTGAGAGTGATGGTCAGCAGTGGAGGGATGAGAAGGTGACCTGTCGGAACTACTGGCGCCATTACTGATGCCGGTATATGCTGACAGAAGCGTTGACAAGGCAACGGCTGCCATGACAACGGCTCTGTAATTTATGACTCGACATTGCCCCCTAGAGGACACACTGACAAAACGCTGAAAACGGACGGAGGTATGAAGGCTCCCTATGGAGGCAACGTGTGGGACGGACGGACAGATTTCGTCCGGATCCGGAGGGTATAAATGGGCCTTTACACCTCCTCCTCCATGCTTAACAGTGGGAACCAGGCATGTGGAATCCATCCGTTCACCTTTTCTGCGTCTCACAAAGACACAATGGTTGGAACCAAAGATCTCAAATTTGGACTCATCAGACCAAAGCACAGATTTCCCTTACAGAAAAACCACACAAATTTCCCACGTGTTACCACGTGTCCACTTGTGTCCACAAGTGATAAAATGTGGTTCCACATGTGGACACATTCAATTCAATTCAATTCAATTCAATTCAATTCAATTCAATTCAATTCAATTCAATATTCCTTTATTAGTCCCACGAGGGCAAATTCCAATATACAGCAGCATCAATAAAGTGTATAAAGTATTAGAACAAGTGCAATGCAAATTCAAAACAAGTATATATACAAGAGTGGGATAAAAGAATAAAGTCATCCTAACATGTCTCCCCTTGTGTCCACATGTGATAACGTGGTACCACATGGGTACCATGTTATCACATATAGTATCACATATAGTATGAAACGTGTGCGTGTGTATGTGTATGCGCGCGCGTGGGTCAAAATGCAGACATGAGCTTGATTAGATGCTGACTAATACCTTAAATGTGTTTTTCCCACAGATGCACATGGTAACATGTGGTACCATATAGAGCACATTTGGAAAACGTGTTTCCACATGTTGTTAATATGTGGTAATATGTGGAGTGCATGTAGCAAACATTTTACCACGTTGCAACATATGGAGCACATGTGGAAATCATGTTACCATACCATACCATACCATACCATCGCCACACCCCCAACTAGGACCAACAATTTCATCTAAAACAACCCAAATTCGAATACAAAGTTTATGGTTTTAAGGCCCCCCCCTTACAGAAAAACCACATGAATGTCACATGTGCAAATCACATGTGGTTACATGTGATTATATGGACATGTGATTTTGCACATGTGAAATTGAACATGTGAAAACATGTTAAATCCACATGTGAAAAATGTGGAACACATGTAATTTGCACATGTTAAACATGGGAAACGTGGTTTTGGAACATTTTTCATGGTCTAATGTGTGAAACCCATGTAAATTCCTATGTGAAACCCATGTGATCACATGTGAAACCCAAGCAAATTCCTATGTGAAACCCATGGGATTCCATGTGACACCCATATTATTACATGTGAAACTCATGTTATTACATGTGTAACCCATGCAAATTCCTATGAGAAACCCATGTGATTACATGTGAAACCCAAGCAAATTCCTATGTGAAACCCATGGGATTCCATGTGACACCCATATTATTACATGTGAAACTCATGTTATTACATGTGTAACCCATATCAACTCCCATGTGAGACCGATTAAAATACCTGTGAAACCCATGTGATCACATGTGAAACCCATGTTTTTACATGTGTAAGCCACATAAACTCCCATGTGAAACTGATTCAAATACCCACGTGAAACCAAGTGGGTTACAAAATAGTCTTAGTACTTACATTTTCTATATAAAATTTAAATCAACAAAACTCAGATCTAAAGTAGGAATGCAAGCAGTCTTGGATGTGCCTGGCAGATGTTGTCTAAGAGGAAAATGAGGCTGTCCATCCATACAAAGGCAGACTTCAAACCAGTGTTTAATATTCAGTTTAATAATTTTACAAGAAATAAAGTAGTGAAGACAAATAAAAGTGATACAAATACTGTTTATTTGCAAACATGCAATGAAAAGTCAGAACAGAACTGGCCATAAAAAGGATCAAACTGCCCCTAAAAAATGTCTTCTCGGGAAAGGGTGTGTGTGTGTATCGTGTGTTTGTGTTGTCTCAGTCCTCTGGGTATCCTCCAGCAGGCTCCCTGTTTTGGGATTGAAAGACAAAATCAGATTAGGGCAGTACAAACACCAGTCTATTCTATCCAAGTAAAGGTTAATTTCTTTTCTATTTGGATTACAGGATTGGTTCTGTTATCAGTGAGTATGAACGAAAAAAGGAGGAGGACAGGACACAGAACAGCCATCTTCCTGTAACTATAAACTCAGTACAAATTACTAATGCTACAAGCCAAGGCTCAGGCAGACTGATCTGAATTGAATAACAATTGAATAACTGAGAATAACTGAGTTGAATGACAACAAAAACAAAAGCTGGTTTGTGTAAAAACACAAATAAAGGAATACAAGGAGGAACAAGGCTTATTCCACATGTATAGTACACATCATGCATCTGCATGATCTACATCTTTCGGAGGTCCTCTCCTTTGGATGCTATCATGTCATCCAGCTTCTGTATTTCAGCCATCTTTTCTTTGTGGCTCCGCCTGAACGCATTAGACTTTGCAATGAGCTCGGCCATCTTGCTCCCTTGCGCCGACTCTGCCTGTTCTGACAGGCGGTCAGCATCACGGACCAGATTATCAGCAACTCCTTGGATTGAAAGCTTGGTCTTCTTAAGTTGCTCCAGGTCCTGTGCAGCAGCTTTCCTTTTTAGGGTCTGAGCCTCAGATTCTTTTTTTTGCTGTTGTGACTCCAGGTACATTCTGTAGCGGCCTCTTGCAGAGGAGACTGAGGCGAAAAGCTCTTGCGTGAGTGGGACTTTTGAAACGTCTCCATGCCTTGACACATAATCGCACACAATCCTGTGTGCTACTAAGGTGTCCTCTTGGATGTTGCACACCTCCACTTCTTTATTGATGGAAAATTCTCTCTCGACAGTAGCCTGTCCATGAGACAAGACCAGAAGCTTTTGCATGAAACCCCAAAGCTCCGGATATGGACCCCTCACATGCTGATGGAGAAAGGTATCTAGTCGCGTCTCCAAAGGCTTGAAGGCGAGGAAAGCTGGTTCCCTCCTCACCTCGGACAACAACAGTTGTGAGAACTGTTGGATGATTAGGTCACCTAAAATAGGATTACATAAAGAAAAATTAAAAACATAAAAGTGGATGTTTTTACATACACATCAACAATGTGACTATGTTTAGCAACTGTTGCACACATTATTGAACTGACAATTCTCATTATGTTTTTAACGTTGATTTATGTTACGTGTTATGTATATGCATATAGTGATGTGCATAACTTATTGGTATTATTTTGGTTTGCATAGCCACTTGAAAGGCTGTTAAAGCTACAGGATCCAATTTGCTATAGTGTAGTGAGCAATAGTGACATGCCACTTTTTGGGCCTCTGGCTCATGTTCTGAATGCAAGAACATTACCAGCAGAAACTCCTCCATCCAGTCGATGATCTTGTAGGAACTGCCTTACTAGACCCTTTAGCTGTGCCTGACACACTTCTGGATGGGAGTACATGCGCTTGGGATTCAGACACCTCATCTGTCGTACTGTTGAGTACTTTAAAGGACTCTTCTCCTGCATCTTCTTCACTATTCTCACAAGACTCTCCATGGACTCTTTTCTGAACTGTAGGACTGACAGCTCTCCTGTGGTCTTGCTCTGCTTTTGAAGTTTCTATGAATAAATAGGGACTAACTGCAGTGAACAGAAATAACTCCCTCTTCTTTCCAGCTCAGTAACTGTGATAACCCCTAACTTAACATTCAAATACAATCTACAGTGTGGATAATGCTATTAGATGTTATGAATGATGAAGATGTTATGTAAACATAGACCTTACTCTCATGTCCTGAAAAATATCCCCACAGCCATTGCCATGACATTCCAACATACGAAATAAGAAACAAACCTTTATAGTGTTCTCAGCCCCAATTCCGATATCCACTGCTTTTACTGGCACCTGGGATGACTTCTCACTCACATCCATTCAGACCAAATGCTGAGGGGTGGCATCATGGAGGAGCTCCACTTTGATGAATCACCTTAGCAGACTCTGTAAAAAGACACAACAAAAAACAAAACAAAAAAAGTGTTACTGTAGCACAAAACCTTTGTTACATAGGAAATAAGTCATTTTGATGAAACAATGTTGTGTAATTAATATAAAACACAATAGATAAATAAACCTAAATAAAACTTCAGCTGTAGTAAATTGTCCAAAGGTTTTGAAAACCTGACCTACATCAATATTTACTGCTACTCGGGTGAACCCACTTTTTCCTACTGTAACTGTACTGTGACTGCACAGAGAAAACCTTACCTTCAGCAGTTCAGCCAGGTGGTCTCCAATAAAAGGCAGCACTGGCTCATCAGTCTGAAATGTAGTCAGGAAAGGTGAAACACTCCGGGATACTGCCATAAAAAAATGCAGCTTGGCTACGATTAGGGGGTCCTTGGCTGCTGCTTCAATGGTGTCGAATGATGAGGTTCCAGGATTTGGGAATTGCTTCTTAGAAACAGCGTCAACATACTTGAGAATGTTGGGCCAGATGAGAATGGCTCTTTCCACCACAGGAAGATTTTCTACTCAACAATGCCCACAAAATGGCAAGGGGAAGATGTTTGACGCTGTCAGATTACAGAAATCCTCTCGTCTTGCCGGTACGTTGAGGAATATTGTGTGCAGGGCTCTCAGCAGCTTT
The DNA here is from genome assembly GCF_039877785.1 of Chaetodon trifascialis. Lineage (NCBI taxonomy): Eukaryota > Metazoa > Chordata > Actinopteri > Chaetodontiformes > Chaetodontidae > Chaetodon > Chaetodon trifascialis. Next base: position 369,890 of record NC_092060.1, read on the forward strand.
TCCACATTCCAGGTGGTGAAGCCACATTTCACTGCATTGTGCACAGTAAGAAGGCCACAACTCCCAACTACGATTAGTTGGGCCCCCCCAAACTGCTCTGCCTGTTCCTTCCTGGTCCATCCATGGACACGGACAACAGCTTCCTCAATTCAAGGTCCTTCATACACTCCTACAAGAAATAAAAAAAAGAAATTATATTGTTTTTCTTTCTAATTAATATTGTTTTCCTTTCTGTTCTTCTTTCTAAATTTGTAAGTCAAGGTGGGTGGGAGAGGGGTGAGACATGGGACTAACAGGCCTAATCATCATTGTCAGAGATAGAAAATCCATATTCTTATTCCATCAAGAAAAACATTTAAATTTATCAGGAGAGGTTTTACCACCACCTACATTATAATTTGCGCATCACCATGCCATGCTATTCAAATCAAATCAGCGTTACCCCCGCACTCGTTCCAATAGACAAGAGTCAACGCGTGTTGTGTATCCGAGGGTGGGGATCTCTATCTAATATGGCTCTGGTATAGAGATATCAATGCAGCCCATCACGGCACAGCTAGCGGACTACAGCTAGGGCGAGTGCACTTGCCAAGCCCCCTCCGTATTCAAAGGCAAGTAAACATGGCTAGCTCCTAAGTTAACAGCGAAATTTACATTAATTGAAAAGGCAAACCGTACAGAAATACATTATTGCATCGAATACATTTTAATTGGAGAAATGGGCAACTTACTTTGAAATGCTTAAGCAGGTCCACCGCCTTCGCATGACCCATAAACTGTGACCCGAAGTATCTTGACGTGACTTGGTCGCCGCTCCAATACCTCACATGCAGGTCCAACTGTTTTGACTTTGTTGTTTTGTTCAAACTTTCATCGAACATGACGACAAAGGCATCTGAGCTGTTTACTTCTTTGGTCATTTCTTCGACGATGAAAGGAGCGAGCCCAAACTTGGCGATGTACGCCGTTTTATTACTGCCACAGGAGAATGTTGATGCTATCGTGGAGTCGGGGAACATCAGCCGAAACAGGTCACCGATGCACTCATTTGAGGTGTATGAGTGGTGGTCTGTGATCGTCTTCAGGACCCTGCCTGTAGCGTTTTAGTTCCACCAACGAATGGACGTATCCCCGACCCCGATGCAGATGATGGACTCTCCTTTTCGGCTGTGCTGCTGCTGCTGCTGCTGCTAGGTGATGGAGTTAGCACACAATACTGCTGTATCTGTGCCTGCTGTTTAGCCGTTGACGCTAGCAGCTTATTTTTCCCGCTCTTCATGTGCGACTCCAAAGCTCCAAGCCTCATTGTCCCTAATGCAAACGTTTTTTTGCACAAAGTGCAGAACGCATCTCGCTCACTATTTGGGACTGCTTTCACCCAAGCGTATTTGGGGTCGAGCAGCCATTTGGAGTTGAATTTACACTTCCCCATCACATAGCATATCATGTCGTCACTCTACTCTGCTTGCTTCCAAATGATGGCACGCGAAAGGTGCATTTCCCAATGTTCGCAGTGTAACGCAGCGTAAACATTCTAGACGTTATGTGTCATCTTCATCATGGATTTTTTTTTTTTAAATCTTCGTCATGGAGATTAGAATTTAGGTTGCGCTGAGATGAAAATTAAGACCTCAATGAAAAAATTCAAGACTTACAACAGCAATGGCTCTGTGAACTTTTTTGACATGGTCTGTAAGAAATGAAATGCTACTAAATTTACTCAGGGTTCACTAATGAAAATAATTGGAAAAAGAGCAACATTTTTGTGTGTTAACAAGCTGATACAATAGCATTTTGCCCAACCCAAACAATATTCAGACATGCTTACCAATTACTAGCTGCACTTTGCCTTTGTCAAGGCTATGTCTTTTCTCCTCTACAATCCCCTTTTTTCCTGTGATGGAGCACGTCGCCATCTCTTCCACAGTGAAGATGGAGTCCATCACAGTCCTGCTTCTTGTAGCCATCACACCTTTGAGCATAATCCAAGGCAGTTTGATTCATTAAATCCATTACTCGTTCTGCAAAGATGAAGAAATATTAGAATACATCCATGTACTCCTAGAATGCAAAAAAGTCCAGTTCTCAAAGGTGTGGCATTGGCATGGGTGCTGGTGAGAAAAAAAGATTTGACTGAACTTTTTTTTTACTGGGGTTCAGGTTGTGTGGCGAAGCTTGTTGTTGTTGATGTTTGCATCCCACGTGCAATGTGTAGGTGTAAGGCCTAAATTAGCAGTTAGCTATTACTGAGTTTCTAATAAGCAGTCTTAAAAATATAGGAATTATTTGAAATCATCATTTTGGCACAAATAGTCTATGTAGTATTACTGCGTGGTGATGAATGAGTGTGTGCTCAGTCCATTCAAAACAGGGTTAGAATTTATTTATATTTTAAATATAACTAAATGTTAGTTTGTCTTGGAAGACGTTTCACCTCTCATCCAAGCAGGCTTCATCATTTCATGCGCACCGGACTAGATAGGACAGCTCTAGTCCAATGAAATGGTGTTAGGTTCAAGTATTTATCCTCTGAGTGAGGCCAACCCCCAAAACCAAGGATAGTATCACTCTATTGTGAGGCAAACAATCCCCCATTAAGGCGGGGTAGGGTGCGACCCTTGGGTGTCAACGACAGTCATCTGCCTCGTTAGTGTCCCATTCTTGTCATTGTCAAGTCACCTTGTCAAGTTTTTGAATCTCTTTGGAAGAGATGAAAGGACAGCATTGTATGTGGGAGATAGGTGGTGTCTCAGACCTCCCCCTCTGTTCAGAGATGGTTTTTCAACCTTGACATGGATGGCTTCTCTCACTCCTCTTTCAAACCATCTGTCTTCTCTGTCCAGAATATGCACATTTTTATCCTCAAAGGAGTGTGCTTCCTCCTTGAGATGCAGGTAAATAGCTGAGTCTAGACCTGAAGAGTTAGCTCTTCTGTGTTGTGCCATGCGTCTCCTCCTTTGAGGATAAAAATGTGCATATTCTGGACAGAGAAGACAGATCGTTTGAAAGAGGAGTGAGAGAAGCCATCCATGTCAAGGTTGAAAAACCATCTCTGAACAGAGGGGGAGGTCTGAGACACCACCTATCTCCCACATACAACGCTGTCCTTTCATCTCTTCCAAAGAGATTCAAAAACTTAGCCTCTGAAAATAAACAACAAAGCCATTCACACATGGCTCAAGGAGCCTCCCAATGACAAGAATGGGACACTTACGAGGCAGACGACTGTCGTTGACACCCAAGGGTCGCACCCTACCCCGCCTTAATGGGGGATTGTTTGTCTCACAATAGAGTGATACTATCCTTGGTTTTGGGGGTTGGCCTCACTCAGAGGATAAATACTTGAACCTAACACCATTTCATTGGACTAGAGCTGTCCTATCTAGTCCGATGCGCATGAACTGATGAAGCCTGCTCGGATGAGAGGCGAAATGTCTTCCAAGACAAACTGACAAAGTCCAGTTGCGATCGATTGAATGCCCTGAAGTTTACAATGACCTAGATGAATGAGAATATTCACAGGCATAACTAAATGTTGTTTCTAGAGCAGCAACAGTAATGTTTACAACAGCAAAGTTAAAAGTTAAAACAGCATATTTAGATAATGCAAAGCCTCATTGTAAAAATGTAATATGTAAATATGTGGATTGAAAGGCATCGTATGTTTCACTATGAACTCTGCTGTCGCCGGGGTCATTTCACAGTGTTGTTTTGAATCTCATTCAAAAGGAGTTCTGCTCTCTAACATTTCTGTCAAGATGGGTTTTTAGCGATGCAATCGTCACACATGGCCTTGTGATACTTTTTAAAGCTACAGTAGAAAGGGTCATTCTACACAATACGTGACTGTCAAAACAGGTACAGACAACCGCCATACTGTTCCTCTTTGACACTAAAGTCACCTCTGGCTCTTTGGTGTTCAGTTCTGGGGGGGGGGGGGGCTGGCAACTAGCGTGCCATCACCAAACATTAATTAGAAGAAATGAAAAGACAGCAGAATTTAAGTATAGATAATCAATTCATTGCTTACAAGAGGATTTGGGCAGGCCAAATATAATGAATGCATGAGAAACACTGCATGGTCCACAAATGAAATCACTTCTTCTGACAATGTAAGTGATACCTTTGTCTCTCCTATTTGGTTGTGAAGAGGGGCTGGGCGGCTGCTAGAAGGCACTGGGTGGCTGGGGGCAGGCTGAGCTGCCTGTATAGCATCTTTCACAGTCTTTGCGATTGTATCTGCTAGCCCTACAATTATATCAAAGAGGGAACACTTACCTATTCAAAATCACAAATTGAGTTGTCACTTAATATAGTTGTAGTATTATTATTATAATATTGTCATGGAAATAGGTTCAAGGTTACTGCAAGAGCTCCCCTCGATACTTACCCTCTTGCAGTTGAAGGTTCAACCTTCGCAACCACCTGACCTCCTTATCCTTGTCATTTATCCACTCCTCAAGCTCCTTTAGGTCATTTCTGTAGTCCCTCTATCAGGGGAGAAAGAGAAGATAAAGAGAGAAGAGGCTTAAATGGATGGAGAACTTTGGTAGTATCTTGTGATGTACTGTAAGCCCAAAATCTGGGATTCTCTGTTATCTGTTGCTCTGGTTGGTACAAGTAGAGAAGATGTGTTGTAATCCTGCTGAAATGTTTTCAAGTGAATTGCTTTCTCTATGTCATTAAACAAACAAGTGCAACACCAAAGTCATGTCTGAAAAATTGCACACTCAAACATTACTGATGACAGGAAGATCATTGAGTGAATATACTAATATTTTTGGAATCTGCAGACTTCAGAGGATGTGCAACATGTTTTGTGTTGGGCTATAACCACTTATGGCACCACCAATTCATTTAATAAGTATCGATGATAACAGGCAGAAAATCAGTAAGTAAACATTTTTTGGTTTTCCCTTAAATGCTGATTCTGCCTTTATTTGCTGCCAAGTTTTCTGCCTTTATTTGCTGCCTAGTTTGCTGCCCAGCTACAGCATGACTGAGATCCCTGACAACAATCAGTTGGGTGCTGCGGCCTGTTTTACACACTGTTTCTACTGTCTTAAAAAATAAATGAATAAAATAAACAACTACACACAAAAAAACCCTTAGTTGTACTTTTAATAAGATGAACTGTTACATTTACCTTTGGTCGTTTTGGAGTCCTGTATGGGTCCTCCTGAAAAGTCTGAAAAACAAGTGTGGGGGAAGAGTGTAAAAGGTCAGCAGTTATGGTGATGAGTATAAGACTGAATAGTAACATGTACTGCCCAAAAGTTGTATACATACTCAGGTTTGTAAAAGCATAATGATAAATGTATGACATAGACAACAAATCATCAGTAAATTATGTCACAACTGAAGCAATCCAAATAATTTAAATAAAAGGTAACTGGAACAAAAGGAACAAGAACATGAACATATGTTTGTACAGCATTTCTGTACCTTCTGGCGTTGAGGTGTGTCATCCAGACTCTAACATTGCAGAAACGGTGGATTCCCAGTCATTTGATTCTGAAGCGGCGGTTTGGCTAACGCTCCTGTTATGCTAATGTTAGCCGGCCCGTGGGTCGACAACTTCTGGCGTTGACGTTACATGTACGTCCTGGACGGCTTCCCCGTCAACATCGTCCACCAACGTGTCCCGAGTAAAGTTAGTAGTAACACTCACGTTACTATTGCTAACTTCTGCGAACTTTTGTTAACGCTCAAGTTATGCTAATGTTAGCCGGCCTGTGGGACGACAACTGCCGTTGACGTTACATGTACGTCCTGGACAGGATCCACGTCAACATCATCCACCAGCGTGTCCCGAGTATCGTTACTAGTAACACTAACGTTACTAAACGTTACTATTGCTAACTAGCTAATCGACTTAATTTCTCTAAATTCTCTCACATCAACTCACAGCATCTTTTTTTTTTTTTTTTTTTTAATGCCAATCTTTATTGAACAGATAACAAATTACAGACATACAGACTATTAAGGAAGACGTAATGGGGTAATATAAAAAGAAAATAAATTAAGAAAAGATAAAAATATACATGTTGAAATAAAATAAATAAGTACATATACTTAACATAATGAATGTATTAATTAAGGCACTTCTTGGTTTGGGGTAAGTGAAAATGAATTGTTTAGGCAAAGCAGTGTGTGTTCACTTTTCTTGTTTGTCATTACTCTCAAGGTGTCTATATAAAAATAGAATTCATTTATGAAAACACGAAAATTAGGTAGGGACTTGGAGAACTTCATCTTATGAATATGAAACTTACCCATGAGAATCATTAGATTTACTATGAAGCAAATTGAATTGTCATTACATTCAAATTTTGAAATAATATCTTTGGGTCTGATTGTTATGTATTGTTTAGTTTTATTATAAACAAAGTTCTCCAAGTCCCCCCAAAATACAGATGATGATGGGCAAACACAAAACAAATGCAAAATTGTCTCTGGCTCATGCTCGCAAAAGGTACACATTTCATCCACATCAGTAAATCTGGAAATAGATTTGTTACAAGGGTAGATACAATGTAAAATTTTAAAATGAACTTCTCGTATTTTATTTGAAAGACAGAATTGAAAGGGACATAACCAGGCCTTGCGCCATCTAATGTCAACCAACTGTGAGTCCCAAATGAATTTACCTCTGGGCGAAATTTTATTACTTCTCTGTAAAACTTTCCTAAGATGTTTGTTTGTACATTTTCTATCCATTATGTCAATTCCGTCAACCTTAAGAGACAGTGTCTGAAAATTAATATTTTGGTAACTTAAGTGACATTTTATTAACTCAATCATGCCAGTGGGTATGGCCTTTGTAATGGAAACAAACTCTCTGTATTTGACTGGAAGAATTTTAGCTTTCAAAAAGTTTTCATAACTGTAAAGGTTGCCATTCTCATCAAATAAAGCTGTTACAAAAATTATGTTCCTCTCAATCCAGCTCCCTTTATATATACTTTTGTTGTTGATAGTAATATGCCCATTGCTCCAAATTATTTCCTTGTGCGGAGAAAAGTTGTGAACATAACATAATTTCCAAGAGAGTAAGGCCTGTTGATAAAACTTTGAGAGCTTCAGCGGCAATTTAGAAACTGTGAAGTTGCAGCTCAATAAAAAATTTAAGTCTCCCACTTTTTTAAATATATTATGCGGAATGAAATTCCACAGTGACTCTGGTTGTTCCAAACATTTCTTCAGCCATTTAACCTTAAATGTAGAATTTAAGTGAAAAAAATTCAAAATATCTAGACCTCCCTCTGCTCTTTCTAAACTAAACTAAGGATTTCTTTCTTGAGATGTTGGTGTCTATTTTTCCAAACAAAACTGACAAATAATCTATTGATTTCTTTACAAAGTGCATCATTAAGATATAGTGACAGAGTAGGATAAAGAAACCTTGATACACCTTCAGCTTTTGACAATAACACCCTTCCAAAAATGGAGAGGTCTCTCTGCATCCACATATTAAGAATTGACTTGTTTTTTTTAATTTTTGGATGGAAATTAAGTTGCTGTCTAAGATTAATATCTTTTGTAAAGTTAAGCATAAAATTTCACTCTTATTGACATTAAGTTTAAGACCTGATGCTTCAGAAAATTCACCAGTTACTTGCAGCGCAGTTTGTACTTGTGATTTGTCCTTGAGAAATAAAACCGTGTCATCAGCCAGCTGTGAAATCTTTACCTCTCGATTAAAGATTGTTAAGCCTTGAATGTTTGGGTTTCGCGAGATATTCAAAAATAGAAGTTCGGCAACAACCAAAAACAAAAAGCAGGAAATAGGGCAACCTTGGCGTACTCCTCTGGAAACAGGAAACCTTTTGGACATCCTGGGATATAGAATGACCGAGCTATTTATGTCTTTATAAAACATGGCAATGTTACTAATAAATTTATCACCAAAACCAAGAATTTGCAGGGTTTGTATAATGAAGGGGTGCTCAATCGAATCAAATGCTTTGTAAAAGTCAAGAAAGATCATCAATGCTTTGGAGTTTATGAAGTCAGAATAGTCAATTAAATCCAATACTAATCTAATATTAGAGCTAATATGGCGTTTTACCATGAAGTCATTTTGGTTTTCACTTATCTCATCTAAATTCTTTTTTAATCGTTTAGCGTACGCTTGTGCTAATATTTTATAATCAATATTTAGGAGTGAAACGGGTCTCCAGTTCTATCATTAAAGGGTCTTTTCCTGGTTTAGGAATCAAGGATATCAAACCTTGCTTCATGGTTGTTGTCATTTCTTGTTTGTTTATGCATTCATTATACATTAATAGAAGATTATCTTTTATTAAATCCCAGAAATAGAGGTAAAATTCTACTGTAAGGCCATTGCTTCCAGATGATTTCTTCAGTTTCATTGAGTGTACAGCACTAGTGATTTCTGAACATAAAAGCTCAGCGTCACATGTCTTTTTAAAATTTTCTGAAACCAAGGGTGTAAAGTTCTGTATATGTTTCATAAATGTGTCACACCGTACCTGGTTAAACTCAGAGGTATATAGTTTGCTGTAAAACAAGGTGATATAATCAGAGATGTTATTAGGGTCAGAACATATGACATTGTTTATCATAAGAGATGCCACACTATTTCTCTTTCTGTTCCTTTTCTCTAGTGCAAAAAAGTAACTGGAATTTTTCTCTCCTTCCTCTAACCACTTGGCTCGGGATCTGATGAAGGCGCCTTTAACTAAATTCACATACATTCTATCAAGCTCCTCTCTGAGTCTTTTTAGTGTTATTAATTCATCCTCAGATAAATCGTGTTTGGAAATTAGGAGCTGCAACTGATTCATTAGGGCATTCATCCTTTCATCTTTCAGTTTTTTTATTTCTTTGCTTCGTTTAATTGCAACTTCCCTGATTTTAAATTTAAAGAATTCCCATTTTTGAATTGAATTCATTTCATTTCTGTTAAATATGTCTTTGGCAAGCAAATTAACAATTCAATTCAATTCAATTTTGTTTATTTGTATAGCGCCAAATCACAACAGAAGTTGTCTCAGGACACTTTCCATATAGAGCTGGTACAGACCAAACTCTTTTATCTACAAAGAAACCAACAATTCCCCCATGAGCAAGCACTTGGCGACAATGGCGAGGAAAAACTTCCTTTTAACAGGCAGAAACCTCGAGCAGAACCAGACTCTGGGTGGGCGGCCATCTGCCTCGACCGGTTGGGTGAGAGAGGAAGAGCAAGAGAGGGAAAGTGAGACAGACAGACAGACAGACAGACAGACAGACAGACAGACAGACAGAAATGCAGTCAGAGAGAGAGAGAGAGAGAGAGAGAGAGACAGAGAGACAGACATGCAATCACAGTAACAGTGACAGTGGATGTAATAATAGCAGTAGCAGTTGCAGTGGATGTCAGGCAGGGCCAAGGCAGGAGACGCAGCTGAAATCCACAATCCAGATTCAGCCACTGTCCATGGGAACCTGCAAGACGACAAAGCACAGAGACTCCAGGGAAGGAGCTAAGTTAGTAACACGCCGTGGTAGGACATGAGAGCGTGCGGATGGAGAGGGACAGAAGGACAGAGGAGCTCGCTGTATCTTTGGATGTCCCCCGACAGTCTAATCCTATAGCAGCATAACTAGGGGCTGGTCCAGTACAAGCCTGAGCCAGCCCTAACTATAAGCTTTATCAAAAAGGAAAGTTTTAAGCCTACTCTTAAATGTAGAACACTTTCTTTAAATTTTTCATCATCTAAAATATTGTTGTTTAATTTCCAATAACCTCTAATGTTTGATTTTTCTTTGGATCCTCTTAAACTTAGTTTTATCACTTTATGGTCAGACAAAGGAGCATGAGAATGAGAGACATCTAAAACAAACTGTAAACTCTGCTATGACATTAACCAAAAGTCAATTCTTGACTGTAAACTCCTGCAGGAATTAGACCATATGTAGTATGTGACACTAGGGTTCATAAATCTCCACACATCTGTCAGCAAAAAATGATCACTCATAAATGAGGAAGGTTTAAAGTTCGATAACGAAGAAGGTCTTGGAGGATGCCGGTCCATGTAATCGTCTGGAGCGTCATTAAAATCCCCTCCTATGATAGTGGTAGAAGGTTCGTATTTTTCCTTTAAGGTGTCCAGCTTTAAAGAAAGTTCAGAAAACATATCCTTTGCTTGAGCTGTTCTGTTTGGTCCATAAACATTGCAAAAAATAAACAGGGAGTTATCCATTTTCAAAACTAAAATAATCCAACGGCCTTCCTTTGACACTGTGGACTCCAAAATATCACCATTACATCTGTTTAGTAATATTGCAACTCCAGCTGAGTAATTTGAGCCATGAGAAAAATATATTCCATCACCCCACTGTGATTTCCAGAATTTTTCATCATCAATGTCTGAATGAGTCCCTTGTAAGAAAACGATATCAGTACAGCAGCTTCTGCAAAATAAAAATACTGCCTTCCTTTTTGTAGTATCACGCAAGCCCCTTACATTAATAGAACACAAATTCAGTGCCTTAAAACTAAAACATTCCATATTTAACAAAAGGTTATCTGATGTCTGAATAACAGATGAACTTTACACTATATCAGAGAAATGGATACTTACAAACCTCGAACCTCAGTACCATCTCTTTTAATCGTGGATTTTAAACCATTTAACATTCTTAACTGTTGTCCTTTTTGCACCGCTGTGTCTCACATGACAGACACTTTGAGAAAAGCGACCTAACGAGTCACTTTTTTCCCTTCGATGTAAGCATCAGGACCCCGGAAACCAGCACGTTTCCCTTGCTTTCTGGCTGCTTCCACGAGTAGCCACGGCCGGTTTCTTTCCATCCTGTCAGCGTATGTGAAATCCTCCTTGAGCATCAGCTTCTTCTCTTTTAACATCGTGTTTTCACGGGAGACTTTCCAGATTTTATTCCTAAAGTGTCTCATTGTGAACTGAATGATGATAGGGCGACTTGAGTTGTCACGGGGCACTCCTACCCTGTGCACTGTGTTGACAAGAAAGCCGATTTTCTCCTTTTCCTCTGGAACAAGCATTGCAAAAAGCTTCATGATGTCGACCCTGATGTTTTCTGTAGGCATCTCTCTCATCCTGTACAGCCGTAGATTCCAGCGTCAGCTGTATCTCTCGGCATCATCACTTCTCTGCTGCAGTTTGGAGACTTGTTCCGATAACTCCTTCACTTGCTTTTCGTTCTTTTGAACTTGTATTTCCACTCCTTTCAGCTGGTCACACACTGCGGTAATAGCATCCGTGTTGCAGGACAGCTTTTGCTCAAGAGCGATGAAGCGGTTCGTTAATTCCACCACTGCCTTCAGGATATCGTCATATGAAGTGCTTTCAGTAGTATCTTTGGACCGCTGTTTTTTCGGGTCCGGACTCTTTGTTGGTGTTACTGGTAGTGGTGTACACAATCCGTCGAAACTGTGAATATCTTGTTCGATTTATGAAGTTCCTTCATTGCTCCTACTCTTAGCCGGTCGTTTCGCCATGGTAGTTAAGCTAACTCAATTAAGCTAGCGGTCACGTTGTTGAATTTACTTTCTTTCGTTCATCCTCTTCTTTTTTTTTTTTACTCACAGTGTCTTTCTTTTCCTCCACGATGTGTCAGCGGTGATAAACTAAGGTTTATTGTCCCATTTTTGACGTGGTACTACTTATAGTATCGGAGCTCCTCACAATCCAACCGTACTGGCCGCCATCTTGAGTCCGCCATCAACTCACAGCATCACTCGACTGACAGCTCAAGGAGACGGCTCACCCAACAGCTGAGCTGCGATTGGTGCCTTGAGCTTCGCATTGCATGCAGGGAGTAGTAGGTTTTTTTGCATGCCTGAAAGCCATGAAACAAAACGATACAGTTTTCTTAAAGAACGGCGAATATTGATATAACGTTGTGGTAGCATCGCCTGCAATCTGAGCGATCACCTGTGCAAGGAGGGTTTTATATATATATACATATATATATATTATTATAATTTTTATTTCTTTATTTTTTTTGCCAATACGTTAACCAATGTAGTTAATTGCCAGATTCTTGAACGGGCCTTGGTGTCTCTTGAAAGCTGTGAGATGGCCTTAGCCATAATAAAGGATATAGTTGAACACAATGACAAAATAATGGGTGCAATTGACGTTAAATTATTCCTAATTGATTCACTTACCTTTTACACTGAGTATCTGGGCTGGAAAAGACCAATCCTCTTTGGGTCACTTAACATTTTTTTGTCTTTCACATTTCTCTCCAATCCCACACTTACTTTGTTTTCTTCTATCCTCTTTATTAGCACATACATAGCTTTCTTGTCCCTTTGTTAACATAGTTTATACCTCTGGTCTACTTCGCTTTGCCTCAGCAACTGACAGTAAAAGCAGAGCCAATCAGATTTTTCGGCGGGCTTGCAAAGTCTCCACGCGCGTCATCTATAGCGTCGAGCAAGATGGCCGTGTGGTGATTTAACAGAATTGTTTCTCCTCTTATACAGCAGTCCTTTGATGACAACACTGACAACGATGGGACAGGCGCAAGTTTGGACTCTGACTTCGAGGTGAATTTGCATTTCAAACAACTTAACAGCTCAGAAATCACTTTGGCCTCATAAGCACACCTCATGTCTTTTGCCATTGCTCTGAGAGGTCAGCCTAGTCATGTTATCTAACATGAGTCATGAGGGGTGCTTATGAAGCCAAGTAGTTAGTTATCTGTTATAAAATGTCTATTTTTCTTTTTTTTTAAGCAACCCAGTGGACACGCTGTAGATGACAGTGATGAGGAACAGGGGAGGATGAACAATGAACCTGAAAAAGTAGGTTCACTCATTCTGTATTTTATGTGTATTCTCATAATGATTAAGACTTAGCCCCACTTTGAAATAATGCTACCTATTGTCTCCTCCCAGCAGTCAAATCAAACGTAATGTTCTGGGGGACCTCTCAGAACCAAGGACAGAAAACATGAGTAGTAGTTGTGCTAACGAGGCTAGAAATTGATTTACAGTATTTATTCGGCTTCTTCATGATTTCAACTTACATATTCTGCAAAAAAATGAAAATCACTAATTGTTTAAAAAAAAAATCGATTTTTCTTTGTTTACACAACTTGCACCAGGCCGACTCATGGTTGGTTTTCTCGTGGCAGGTCACATATAAGAAATACTGCACATTTTCAAGGTTTCACCATAACATTTTAAACAAGTGCAGTAATTTGAGTACTGACAAACACAAAGCAATATTGATAAATGATAAATACGTATAGAATCTGTATAATGGCAATACATACACTACAAAGATGGTAGGCATTTAAAAGTATTTTATTTTGACTGAATGAGTTAGTGAAGCTGGACTAAAGTATGAAATAATGACACCAGATGTAGTCTTGAAAGTAATGCAGTACTGTATGTATTGAAAGAACTCTCCAAGATTTAGAGTCTCAAGGACATATTTCAGTTGGCCGACAAGGGATAAGGTAAAGACAAAGTTACCATTTTTCATTAGTTCATTTTTGTCAAATACCTGATGACAAGTCTTGCATGCATTGTTTTCCAAAGCACAAAAGCAGTTGGGCCAATATACATGAAAATCATATTTCCCTGTTTTGAAAAGTTTTTTGAGCAGATATTTGGTGGATGGCAAGAGGAAAGTTTGTGGTAGAAGAAGTATCACAATTTGGAGAAGTGTTTGCAGACCATCTTGTGTCAATCTCACTGCTCCAGCAAAAGCCATCAAAAGTAGGATGGTTTGTCCAAGGGTAACAAATGCTCCTCTGTACAGTGGGGACCTCATTATGTCATCATTAACCTGGAATTAAAAACAGGATCCCTATTAGTTATAGCTCCTGTAATGTGGTTAAAGTAGGAGATGTGATCGAACCATTTGGCCTCTTGGCAGCAGAGGCACCCCCACCCTCTTTCAGAGGCAGTATGAAATGTTGTGACAGGATAAATTAAACTGCTTGCTATTGGCAGAAGAATCAAGATCTGGATTCCAGCTGTGAAGTGTCGGGGGGCTGCCGTAAAATATTGACTAAATATTGACCATTGGCTCTATGATGGCACGATATTCAGAACCACTGGTTGTTATGAGTGTTATGAGTTATTAGTGCATTATCAGAAATTGTCATTATTTGGAATCCTGCTCAACCATTCCCAGTGCCCATTCCAAGCTAACTATGGTACAAGGACAAAATGTTTGATGGCTCTACTGTGCAAATTTGGGATATATTATAATAAAGATTATCCAACTGCATGTAGTGTTAACCACAACAGCTCATATTTTACAGGAAGTGATTGAACTTCAACAAGGAAGAAGTTGAGCCGTTATCACCACCATCACCACCATCATCGTTATCCATGCTGTCAAGGAGGTGCTACAGAGAGGAGAGACAAGAAATGCTGAATTTAAATTGTTGTGTTAAATCAGTTTCTGTGAAAGGGAAAGGATTTAGAAGTTGATATACAGTATTTTTACAAAATCATCATATTGATAATGATGATGATGATGATGAATAAATACTGTAAATCAATTTCTAGCCTCCTTAGCACAACTACTACTCATGTTTTCTGTCCTTGGGTCTGAGAAGTCCCCCAGAACATCACGTTTGATTACTCCGCCTTTAAAGTGAAAACTTAAAATTAGTGTTGATTAAAAAAAATAATCTAATTAATTACAGGATTTGTAATTAATTGATCTAATTAATTGCATTTTAATCTCATATCTGCTAAAGGTCCCCAAATAAAGAATTTGAATTCTAGGACATTACAAAATTGTAGTGCATGACTAATCGATTGAATACACCAAGAAGAGAAGATTTGATATCCACATTTTTATTGGTGAAGTGTGCTTCATAAATGAAATTCAAAAAAAAAAAGGTCAAGCACATCAGCAAACCAATTAGGCCAGGTGCATTATTCAAAAATGCAATAAAAATACAGTTAAATAAAATAAATAAAAATCAGAAATAAAATAAGGCTAAGTCTTAAATAGGCACATAAGCAGACTCTCAATCAAAATGAATACTAAAGCTGACTCAATACAGCAATTCAAAATGAATAATAGTATAACATGCCTCTAAATAAGGCAACATCAATAGCAAGATGCCAACAGGCATTTCTTTTAAAAGGGTATCTCCAGTCATAATCTTTGCGATTGAGTTTGTCAGTTTTTCTGTCGTGGCTTTGCTCATTCGTTTTCCTAATTCAGCAAGTGTGGGTTGGCGGAGTGAGCTCACGGTAGCACTAGCGGCACTAGCAGCAACTACATGTTTAGCGTTTAAATGATAATTCAGGCTGGAGCTGCTACGGTGATAGGAAAATTCTTTTTTACACAAGGTACAAATCACTGCGTTCTTGTTAATAGTCCCATCTGTTGTCACCCTGCTTTTGACTAGTGGCGCAGGTAGGATGCGACCTGCCACTGCAGCCTATGGGTCACTCAAAGGGCCAAATTTAAAATGCTTGCGCATTGACTTGCCACTCATGATTAATTGGATTAATTTTTATAGCGCGTTAATTTGCAGCGTAATTAATTAATCTAATTAACGTGTTAAACTGACAGCCCTACTTAAAATGCAAACTCACCTCGAAGTCAGAGTCCAAACTTGCGGCCGTGCCATTGCTGTCTCTGTCCGTGTGGTAATCAAGGGACTGCTCGGAGGAGACAATAAGTAGCATTATTTCAAGTGGGGCTAAGTCTTAATGATCATGAGAATACAGATGAAATAAAGAATGAGTGAACCTACTTTTTCAGGTTCATTGTTCATCTTCCCCTGTTCCTCATTGCTGTCATCTACAGCATGTCCACTGGGTTGCTTAAACAAAAAGAAAAAGAAACATTTTATAATAGATAACTAACTAATAGGCTTCATAAGCACCCCTCGTGACTCATGTTAGATAACATGACTAGGCTGACCTCTCAGAGCAATGGCAAAAGCCATGAGGTGTGCTTATGAGGCCAAAGTGATTTCCGAGCTGTTAAGCTGTTTGAAATGCAAATTCACCTCGAAGTCAGAGTCCAAACTTGCGCCTGTCCCATCGCTGTCAGTGTTGTCATCAAAGGACTGCTGTATAAGAGGGAAAACAATTCCGTTAAATCAACTTTGCAAGCCCGCCGAAAAATCTGATTGGCTCAGCTTTTACTGTCAGTTGCTGAGGCAAAGCTAAGTAGACCAGAGGTATAAGCTACATTAGCAAAGGGACAAGAAAGCTATGTATGTGCTAATAAAGTGGAAAGAAGAACATGTGAAACTCATGTTATTACATGTGTAACCCATATAGACTCCCATGTGAAACCCATGTAAATTCCTATGTGAAACCCATGTACATTCCTGTGTGAAACCCATGTGATTACATGTGAAACCCAAGCAAATTCCTATGTGAAACTCATGTGATTACATGTGAAACCCAAGCAAATTCCTATGAGAAACCCATATTATTACATGTGAAACTCACGTTTTTACATGTGTAACCCATATAAACTGCCATGTGGGACCAATTAAAATACCCATGTGAAACCCGTGATCACATGTGAAACCCATGTTATTACATGTGTAACCCATATAAACTCCATTGTGAAACCCGTGATCACATGTGAAACCCATGTTATTACATGTGTAACCCATATAAACTCCATTGTGAAACCATGTAAATTCCGATGTGAAACCTATGTGATTACATGTGAAACTCATGGGATTCCATGTGAAACCCATGTAAATTCCTGTGTGAAACCCATGTGATTACATGTGAAACCCAAGCAAATTCCTATGTGAAACTCATGTGATTACATGTGAAACCCAAGCAAATTCCTATGTGAAACCCATATTATTACATGTGAAACTCATGTTTTTACATGTGTAACCCATATAAACTGCCATGTGAGACCGATTAAAATACCCATGTGAAACCCGTGATCACATGTGAAACCCATGTTATTACATGTGTAGCCCATGTTATTACATGTGTAACCCATATAAACTCCATTGTGAAACCCATGTAAATTCCGATGTGAAACCTATGTGATTACATGTGAAACTCATGGGATTCCATGTGAAACCCTTATTATTACATGTGAAACCCATATAAACTCCCATGTGAAACCCATTCAAATACCCATGTGAAACCAAGTGGGTTTCAAAATCGTCTTCGTACTTACATTTTCTATATAAAATTTAAATCAACAAAACACAAATCTAAAGTAGGAATGCAAGCAGTCTTGGATGTGCCTGGCAGATGTCGTCTAAGAGGAAAATGAGGGTGCACAATATGATCTGTCTATCCATACAAAGGCAGACTTCAAACCAGTGTTTAATATTCAGTTTAATAATTTTACAAGAAATAAAGTAGTTAAGACAAATAAGTGATACAAATGCTGTTTATTTTCAAACATGCAATGAAAAGTGAGAGGAGAAGTGTTCATAAAAAGGATCGAAATGCCCCTAAAAAATGTCTTCTGGGGAAAGGGTGTGTATGTGTATTGTGTGTTTGTGATGTCTCAGTCCTCTGGGTATCCTCTAGCAGGCTCCCTGTTTTGAGATTGAAAGACAAAATCAAAGATTAGGGCAGTACAAACACCAGTCTATTCTATCACAGTAAAGTTTAATTTCTTTTCTATCTGTTACAGGATTGGTTCTGTTATTTTCAAGTGCTGACTGATCTATGTATAGTAGTCAAATATATAAACAAGCACAGATCCTGTGCAGACCCACAGCAGACCCCTTAGAAGCCATCCAAAACTGGATTCTACGAATCAAAATATCATCAACAGTATCATATACAGTATAAATAGGTTACCCTGTGCCACGCAGGCTTTGATTTCAGTGTGTCCGATGGCTCTGTAAACTTTTTTGACATGGTCTGTAAGAAATGAAATGCTACTAAATTTACTCGGGGTTCACCAATTAATTCATGTTGTGTAAGATAGGTGTCAATGAGGATGCTAATGAAAATAATTGAAAAAGAGCAACATTTTTGTGTGTTAACAAGCTGATACAATAGCATTTCGCCCAACCCAAACAATATTCAGGCATGCTTACCAATTGCTAGCTTCACTTTGCCTTTGTCAAGGCTCTGTCTTTTATCCCCTATAATCCCCTTTTTTCCTGTGATGGAGCATGTCGCCATCTCTTCCACAGTGAAGATGGAGTCCATCACAGTCCTGCTTCTTGTAACCATCACACCTTTGAGCATAATCCAAGGCGGTTCGATTCATTAAATCCATTACAGACTCGTTCTGCAAAGATGAAGAAATATTAGAATACATCCATGTACTAGAATGCAAAAAAGTCCAGTTTTCAAAGGTGTGGCATTGGCATGGGTGCTGGTGAGAAAACTGAACTGAACTGACTGAACTTTTTTTTTACTGGGGTTCAGGTTGTGTGGCGAAGCTTATGTTTGCATCCCACATGTGCAATGTGTAGGTGTAAGGCCTAAATTAGCAGCTAGCTATTACTGAGTTTCTAATAAGCAGTCTTAAAAATATAGGAATTATTTGAAATCATTATTTTGGCACAAATAGTTTATGTAGTATTACCGTGTGGTGATGAATGAGTGTGTGCTCAGTCTATTCAAAACAGGGTTAGAATTTATTTGTATTTTAAATATAACTAAATGTTGTTTCTAGAGCGTTTACAACAGCAAAGTTAAAAGTTAAAACAGCATATTTAGATAACGCAAAGCCTCGTTGTAAAAATGTAATATGTAAATATGTGGATTGAAGGGCATTGTATATTTCACAATGAACTCTGCTGTCGCCAGGGTCATTTCACGGTGTCGTTTTGAATCTCATTCAAAAGGAGTTCTGCTATCTAACATTTCTGTCAAGGTGGATTTTTTGCGATGCAATCGTCACACATGGCCTTGTGATACTTTTTAAAGCTACAGTAGAAAGGGTCGTTCTACACAATACGTGACTGTCAAAACAGGTCCAGACAACCGCCGTACTGTTCCTCTTTGACACTAAAGTCACCTCTGGCTCGTTGGTGTTCAGTTCTGGGGGTGGAGGGGAGCTAGCAACTAGCATGCCATCACCAAACATTAATTTGAAGAAATAAAAAGACAGCAGAATTTAAGTATAGATGATCAATTCATTGTTTACAAGAGGATTTGGGCAGGCCAAATATAATGAATGTATGGGAAACACTGCATGGTCCACAAATGAAATCACTTCTCCTGACTATGTAAGTGATACCTTTGTCTCTCCTATTTGGTTGTGAAGAGGGGCTGGGTGGCTGCTAGAAGGCACCGGGTGGCTGCGGGCAGGCTGAGCTGCCTGTATAGCATCTTTCACAGTTTTTGTGATTATATCTGCTAGCCCTACAATTAAATCAAAGAGGGAACACTTACCTATTCAAAATCACAAATTGAGTTGTCACTTAATATAGTTGTAGTATTACTATTCTAATATTGTCATGGAAACAGGTTCAAGGTTATTGCAAGGGCTCCCCTCCATACTAACCCTCTTGCAGTTGAATGTTCAACCTTCGCAACTGCCTGATCTCCTTATCCTTGTCATTTATCCACTCCTCAAGTTCCTTTAGGTCATTTTTGTAGTCCCTCCATGAGGAGAGAAAGAGAAGATAAAGAAAGAAGAGGCTTAAATGGATGCCCAAAATCTGTGATTCTCTGTTATCTGTTGCTCTGGTTGATACAAGTGGAGAAGGTGTGTTGTAATCTTGCTGAAAGTGAAAGTGCACACCAAAATCAGGTCTGAAAAATTGCACACATGTTCATTCAAACTGAATGGAAACCTGAACTTTGGCAAACACTACTGATGACAGGAAGATCATTGAGTGAATATACTAATACTTTTGGAACCTGCAGACTTCAGAGGATGTGCAACATGTTTTGTGTTGGGCTGGGACCACTTATGGCACCACCAATTAATTTAATAAGTATCAATGATAACAGGCAGAAAATCAGTAAGTAAACATTTTTTGGTCTTCCCTAGTTTTCTGCCTTTATTTGCTGCCTAGCCACAGCATGACGAGATCTCTGACAACAATCATTTGGTTGCTGCGGCCTATTTTACACACTGTTTCTACGGTCTTGAAAAATAAATGAATAAAATAAACAACTACACACAAAAAAACCCTTAGTTGTACTTTTAATAATATGAACCGTTACATTTACCTTTGGTCGAGTAAATTATGTCACAACTGAAGCAATCCAAATAATTAAAATAAAAGGTAACTGAAAAAAACAAGTAACAAGAACATGAACATATGTTTGTACAGCATTTCTGTACCTTCTGGCATTGAGGTGTGTCATCCTCATCATCACCATGACCACTTTCCTCAGTGGCAAGCGAATTGCAAGGGAAAGGAGAGGACAGGAGGGAGTATAAATGAGCTTGAACATCCTGCAATAACACCTTCATTATTGATTAAGTAATTTAAATATTTCCTCCGCATGGAGAGGAGTCAGCTGAGGTGGCTCCCTAGGGAGGTGTCCCAGGCATGTCCCACCGGGAGGAGGCCCCAGGGAAGACCCAGGACACGCTGGGTCCTGGCAGGCAGATTCTATCATTTCGATTCTGAGGCGGCGGTTTGGCTAACGCTCACGTTATGCTAATGTTAGCCGGTCCGTGGGTCAACAACTTGACGTTACTCGTACGTCCTGAACTCTGAGTTGACTTACTCTGAGATGGGAAACTCTGAGTATCCGGTTCCAGAACAGCTGATCTGAGTTAGTTCAATCAACTCTGAGTATGTTAACCTTGAGTTGCGCGCGTGCACAACCACTATAAAAAGCCAGCATCAATAGAGCCCCGATACCATGAGTCACCATGACAACTGAAAAAAAAAAAGAAAAAAAAGAAAGAAAGATCAAGTTATTTTACCCCGATGGAGTTGGAGGTCTTATTGCAGGCCTATGTGGAGTATGAGCACATATTTCAGCGTAAATATATCACCGCTGCAGCAGCGAAGGAGAGAGAAACGGCATGGGAGAAAACTGCTACCTGAGACAACGCGTAAGTTTGAATGTACTATTCCATTGACTTAACATTTAACCGTACTTAAGATCGTAGCATACAGTTATGAATGTAAGTAGGAATAAGATCTGATTTTCATTTACGTGCAATCCAACAGCGGAGAAAGAAGCAGCGAAAAATGAAATATAAAAACATCATTTAAAAAGGTAAGGCATATTTTGCTAGGCTATGATTGTACCTCACTTTGATTTTAATTTTATTTTTTAATTGACTTAGGCTGTTAAACAAAGTGAATATTAATTCAGTGGCGACTTCAAGTAGTAATTTAAACCCCTAACAACATGTTGTTTTAACATGTCATCTCACTTAATATCCCACTTAGTAGATTAACACTTGATACAATGTTTACACATTTTTATTTTATACGTCTTGAGGTCATTTAAAATGTGACGATTTGTCCACGAACACTCAATAAAATACTAATTTAAAAAAGATTAACATTTGAGTTCTGCTCAGCCAACAGAGAGATGGCAGAGGCCCGAAAAACGGGTGGAGGGCCACATCCACCACCAAGGTATTCTGAAACAGTATATTTTCCTTCATCACAGGATGATGATGATGATGATGAAACATTGTCTGCTGCCACAGGGAGCAATCCAGAGAGGCCTACTGAAGTGTGTCTTAATATTATGTATAACTACTGGCAGTGCTCTGCCCATTCACATTCCTTTACATTCTGGAGTGGAATTTGGAGTTTGACATGTACACTGATGAGCATCGATAATGTAGAAACAACCAGCACATTCTTGTCCTTCAACAGAACAACTGGCCATCACCAGGAGGAAGGTCCATCGACTTCCACAGCGCAGCTTGACACAGTCAGATTTTTGGTCAATACCATGTTAAATCTGTATGTAGAACTGTAGGATTGAAATGTCGTCCATAAGTTTCCCAGTTACCAGTGAAGGAGTTGTATAGAGTCCACTTCATGAAGAGTATAGAGAAAAGTGAAAAGGAAATGGTCCATCTGGATCGCCAGATTAGAAAAACAGACCTTGAAATTCTATTACTGGTAAGATCTTAAGGCCGAGCCCGAGCCCGAGCCCGAGCCCGAGCCCGACCCGGCCCGAAATTCGTTCACCATACCTTTCAACGTTTACCATTGAAAGTGAAAGCAAACCAGAATTGTGAGTCAGGGTGAACAGGAATACTAAAATATGCATTTGCCAAATCAATAACTGTAAACCAACAGGAGTTCGCCAGGACCTGTGACATTAATGTTGCAACATTAGGTACAGTTGGAGCTGGATGTTGAACAGCTTCATTTACTGCCCTGAGGTCTTGGACTGGTCTCCAACTCCCATTTGGTTTCTTTACAGGCAAGATGGGGGTGTTACATGGTGAATTAGGGCTTTCCACAATGGCACTTTCATTTATGTATGACAGGACAGTAATGTTTGTCATTGGTGGTATATGACAACTATTTTCATCAGTGTTGTCATGAGTGTCGGGGTGTGTGCAAATGTGTGTGTATGCTGCTCAATGCTCTGACCTGCCTCCGCTGTCTCCTATGGCTGTGTTACTGGGAGTCCTGGAGAATGAACATAGTCCTTTAGGTGGTGAATGTGGCCAGGAGCTGGTCTGTTGGAAAGTCTCGGGGGCTGCACAACTCTGTGAGATGTGCCCGTAGCCTTCACATCTGTAGCATCTCAACTTGCCATCCAGCTGTCTTTGAAATGCTGGCTGTGGGCCCAGTCTTCTTCTCCCTCTGCCTTTCTGGTGAGACCATTTTCTTTGCCCAAGATGTTGTGAGCCCCCCTATAGTCTTTTTGCAGATCAGGTAGCTCCTTAGCAATCTCCTTCAGTTCATCTGGATGCCATTGCCTGTACACAAGCACCTAACCTGTTGTATGGAACTACAGTTTATCTTTGTGGATTGTTTTGATGCCAAATTGACAAGAAGACTGCCGACATATAATGCCTTTTATCTTGTGTTTCTGGAGTAATGTGTTTTTGCGGACATATTAGGAATTGTTAATACATCAAATTTCTTGAAGGGAGATTGGTATAATGTTTTCCCCAGAGACCACAGCTAATTCAAATACTATATAGTATTTGAATTGACATTTTGAGGCCTATTTATCAGCAGCTGCCTCACAACGTAAAGGCAACTTGCCGTGTTCCTCTGAACATGTTGGTGCAGTCTCACAGTTTGGCTTCACTGAGATATGTAATACAAATTTTTGTGGAACTGTGCAATATTTCATAACAGAGGAAGGATATCACACAAGAAGTGCTGATTTGTTGTCACTAGGTATGATGAATTTAATGAACTCGTTCTCATTGCAATGAAAGATGACTGACAGAAGACAAGACTTTATTGATCCCACACCAGGTAAATTTATCATGCACTCTTAATGCTCTCTGTGTCTGCAAGGCCATTTCTATGTGGTGATTTTTTTCTCAACTGTACTCTAAATCAGTGATTCTCAACTGGCGGGTCACGGTCCAAAAGTGGGTCGCAGACGGACATCGGGGCAGAACTCCGCCGTGCGCGATACAGAGAGCAAAGGAGAACATGGGCGCGCGCGCACGCACCTATCCAGAGAGCAAAGGAGAATTGTAGAGACAGACATGACATGCCGTCCTGTAAGTAAGATAAATAACATAAGGATATTTAGTTTGTTTAATAAAAAGACAAGATATAGACCTGGGCCCGTATTCACAAAGCATCCTAAGGCTAAAAGTGGCTAGAAAATCTCTGAATTGTGAATTCTAAGACTTTTCTTAGAATTTTCCCTTGGTAAGATAAAAGTTATTCACAAAGCGTCTTAGGCCTTAAGAGAGCTCCTAAGGTGAAAAATTGTTAGGAGGAGGGAAGAGGACGTTTAAGAAGCCTAAAAGTGTCTTAAACAGACAGGGATTGCAGCACGTACCAGCGCTTCTCACACTCGTCGCACGTGCGTAAAAGGAGAGGGAACGACGCATTGATCTGCTGGGCAATGCGCTCCCAAGTCTGCCTCTTCCCTTTGGCTGTAATCCAGTTTCCCTCTTAATACTGTTTTATTTTCATCCACAAGCTGTGCCAACAGCAAGCACTGCTCTTGTGTACAGTTTGGCTTTCTTGTTCTCTTTTCGTTCGCTGTTTTGGTCATTCTGCCACATCTAACCGTCTTTTACAAGGACGCCAGCAAACACAGGAATTGCTGACAGCTGAGTCTGCGTCCACCATTCATATCAAATACATTAAGTGGTAAAATTAACAGCATGGACAGTGAATGTTACAATAAGCAAATCAATATAATCTGCATGTGAATGAGGTACGTTCAAACATTTTGAAGCTGTGTCGCAATTAATTTCTTTTTGCTGACGTTCATCATCATAACATAAAATTAATGTCACGATTACACATTTCTTAATACAGTCCAAGTTATATGATCGGTTGATTTTACTGTCCATTCATTACTAGGAGCGTTTTTTTTTAATTTATTTATTTTTCTGTCTTTTTCCCTTTTTGGAACAACCAATCACAGTTTCTAGACGAATACGTCATACCTAGCAACGGGATCAACCACACCTCCTCACTAAGATAAAAGTTGCTCTCAGACACTTGCTGAATCACTCTTAAGCTAAGATTCCTTGCTTGGAATTTGAAGGCTAAGTTAGGAGCTCTGTTAGAGGACTCTAAGAAACGTTGTGAATACGAGCCCTGTTCTATAGGAGAGATATTCTCAAATGGCTTATGTTGTGAGTTGGCGCTATATAGAAAATAAAATTAGATAAAATTCACTTGACCTTCAAACTGCAACCTGAATGTTCAACCTTTCCACAGAATTCTGTCTTGGCTGATTTTTAAAAATGCAAATCATTATATTAATTTTTATTGTTAAATTTCAACAATAAAATTAAGTCTATAGATGGGCTACGGGTCAAAGTCAAAAATCAACTTTGAGTCGATAACACCACATGTACAGGACATAAAGAGGGGTCCAAGTAAGTCCCCTGTGTGCGAAACAAACAAAAAAATGCTGTATATAAAGGTAAAAACAATAACAATACAAGAATAAAGACAAAAACAGGACAAGTGTTTAAAATAAATACAAAAAAGTGATCACAAAAAACTGTGAGTTATGAAAATCTCATAACTTACGTCTAATGCAGCGAATGTCATTATTTAAGATTCAGCTGTATTGATGTGTCAAACTATGTTAGAATGACAATTCCACTCTAGAAACATTCAATTATGCAAAGTTTTGAAGGACAACATAGTTTATTTTGACTCCATATGCATTTACTGTGAAAAAAGCAACATGTGTTCATATTGCTCTCTATCTAATTTTCTCCCTCTGAAAGCGGCAATTTTGACGGTCTAATGCATCGAAAGTCACTATTTAAGATTCAGCTGTAGTGATGGATCAAACTATGTCAGAATGACAATTCCACTTTAGAAACATTCAATTGTGCATAGTGTTGAAGGACAACATAGTTTATTTTGATTCCGTATGCAGTTACTTTGAAAACAGCAACATGTGTTCATATTGTCTCATTGTGTGCTGTCTCGCTCTTAAAGCGTCAATTTTGACGATCTAATGCAGCGAATTTCACTATTTAGAATTCAGCTGTGGTGATGTATCAAACTATGTTAGAATGACAATTCCACTTTCAGAGGTAGAAAACACTTAGGGAGCAATATGAACATTTGTTGCTTTGTTCACAGTAAATGCATACAGAATCAAAATAAACTGTGTTGTCCTTCAACACTATGCACAATTGAATGTTTCTAAAGTGGAATTGTCATTCTGCCATAGTATGATGCATCAATACAGCTGAATCTTAAATAGTGACTTTCGCTGCATTAGACCGTCAAAATTGACGCTTCAGAGCGAGAAAAACACATAATAAGACAATATGAACACATGTTTTTTTCACAGTAAATGCATACAGAATCGAAATAAACTGTGTTGTCCTTCAACACTTTGCACAATTGAATGTTTCTAAAGTGGAATTGTCATTCTGACATAGTTTGATACATCACTACAGCTGAATCTTAAATAGTGACTTTCGCTGCATTAGACCGTCAAAATTGACGCTTCAGAGCGAGAAAAACACATAATAAGATAATATGAACACATGTTCCTTTTTTCACAGTAAATGCACACGGAATCAAAATAAACTATGTTGTCCTTCAACACTATGCACAATTGAATGTTTCTAAAGTGGAATTGTCATTCTGACATAGTTTGATACATCACTACAGCTGAATCTTAAATAGTGACTTTCGATGCATTAGACCGTCAAAATTGACGTTTCAGAGCGAGAAAAACACATAATAAGATAATATGAACACATGTTCCTTTTTTCACAGTAAATGCATACAGAATCAAAATAAAATATGTTGTCCTTCAACACTATGCACAATTGAATGTTTCTAAAGTGGAATTGTCATTCTGCCATAGTTTGATACATCACTACAGCTGAATCTTAAAGAATGACATTCGTTACAGTAGACCGTCAAAATTGACGCTTTCAGGGGGAGAAATGCACATAAAGAGCAATATGAACACATGTTCCTTTTTTCACAGTAAATGCATACGGAATCAAAATAAACTATGTTGTCCTTCAACACTATGCACAATTGAATGTTTCTAAAGTGGAATTGTCATTCTGACATAGTTTGATACATCACTACAGCTGAATCTTAAATAGTGACTTTCGCTGCATTAGACCGTCAAAATTGACGCTTCAGAGCGAGAAAAACACATAATAAGATAACATGAACACATGTTCCTTTTTTCACAGTAAATGCATACGGAATCAAAATAAACTATGTTGTCCTTCAACACTATGCACAATTGAATGTTTCTAAAGTGGAATTGTTATTCTAACATAGTTTGACACATCACTACAGCTGAATCTTAAATAATGACATTCGTTACATTGGACCGTCAAAATTGACGCTTTCAGGGGGAGAAATGCACATAAAGAGCAATATGAACTAGAGGTAAGATCTTAAGCCCGAACCCGAATTTCGGGCTCGGCCCAAAATGCCAATTATTAACTTTGGGTCGGGTCGGGTCGGGCCGGGCTTCTTTCTCGCAATTTTTTTTAATAAATATATATTTATTTTAAGTCTGTAATAACCAAATACACGGCTCGGGACACGCGCGCGCTTTACGCAGTGCTCAATGCCAGATGTTCAAGAGGACGAGACCCGAGACTGAACTCCCACACAATACGCACTTTACACCGAGATGACCGCCCTGGACCACCTACCTCAGCAGGTCTGACTTCTGCAAACAGCAGCTGGTCCAGAAACATGTATGAATGGATTCATCCGTGCGCGCAGTCTCCAGCGGAGGATTTTTAAAGTCTGTTTGTTTCCGCCTTTGGTAACGAAGACTATAGTGAACCTGCTGCGCTCTGGAGGCTTTACCCCGTGTATCTCAGATGCCCTTCCTTGTGATCTACAATGAAGCCCAGAGACCTGTTCCTGCTGCTGTTCCTCTCCTTGTCAGAGAGCCGCGTCCATGTGAGCACAATATCACACACAGAAATATCCTTAACAAACTTTTCCAGCGTTATTTCATTGTGTAAATGCATTTATAATGATCATAAAAATACGTAGATTATTTTAACATTAAGAAAACTTGCGATATAAAATTTCAGGTTTGTTTCGGGCTCGGGCCTGCAAATCAAGTTAACTGATCGGGCTCGGGCCGGGTCGGGCTTTAATACCCGCGGGCCTGGGTCGGGTCGGGCTGGATTTTTTAGGGCCGATCTTACCTCTAGATGCCAGTTGAGGTGGGTGCACTTCACAGGTGAAATATGTTTATGGATGGAACTATATTACAAATCCTAACTGCTGCTTTTGTACTTTTAGGGAATAAAGAAGACCAAACCACATGTGAATTTGTCATTATTTGACTGTTTTAATCAAAAGTAGTTTCTGCTGTTTAGGTCCCTTACAGCCCTTCCATCCTGGATGTCTGCAGGGTGGATGGGATGGTTATCCTCAGGGTCATTCATTTGTACAGCAGGGTGTTGCTCTCCTCTAATAGTTGCAATGGAGAACAACACATGCCACAATGATGTCATGTGCCCTCTCTGGGGTGACCCTGAGCTTACGCAGGCACTGGAACCAGGATTTGAGTATGCCTATGGCCATCTCAACCCAGGATCTAGTCCTGCAGTGGGCCACATTAAAACGTTGTTGGGGCCCTGGCTCAGGGTCAGAGTAAGGGGTCAACAGAGTGGGGTCTAGCTATCTTCTCTTTCAGGGCGCTGTCTCCTATGGATTGGATGGGTCGTGTGCCAACAGGCTGGGACCAGCCTGTGGACCAAGGGGGGAGCACTAAACTCTTAACCACGATGATCACCACCTGTTTTGACCAATCAGATAGCTGCACATTTCTTTTTAAAACTCTGTATAATCGTAAGTCAGGCATTCTCATTCTGGCGGGTGGTTGCAGCTAACTGCTTGCAGACTGCGATTTCCCAAAAGACTGAGATCTATGTACATGTTATCTATTTTATCAGTGTGTTAATAAATATCCTTAACTGAAGACAGAATATCTCCTGACCTCTTTCTGCAAAAACGACCACACTCACAAAATGGTGACCCCGACGTGATTGCAGAGAGGACCAGGATTTTTTGGCACGTCCTGGACTGGATTTTTTCCCAGTGGGGGCAGACTCCCTGCCCTGACTTGTCATCACTCACAACGCGGCCGCTTTAAGAAAGGTAAGCAGAAAACCTGTTGTTTTTATACCAAATTTCTGCATTTGGCATATGACTAAATTTATGTGAGTGATTGAGAGGTAAGAACATAGAGTCAAAATATTGTAGTAATAGATTAGAAGCAATGAAGTTGAAGAGAACACTGGTAAAATAGACCTATGCTGGGGTTAAAGTACAATAAGAAAAAAGTGAAAGTGAATAATAAGAGAACTATGAGATGAAAAGAGAACTGTGAGATGAAAAAGAGATGTCATGATTAAAATTGGATGCATGAGAGTGCTTTCTGTAAATCCTGGCAGAAACGTTGGTTGAGAAAAAGAGTAGAATCAGTGACCGGTGAAATGCCCTTCTATAGCGCTTAGTACAAATAATCATGGAGCTGATTTGAAAGTATACCAATAGAGTGTCCAAAAGCCTGCAGCAAACGGGCCAGTTCTGTTCAGGTATAAAGCATTCAATAGTGCGGATAATTGTGTAAACTTCTGACATGGTTTGAACATGAATGTTTTGTAAAAAAGGTCCGACACTGAAGTCCGGCCCCATGCTGAATGTTATGCTTATCCAAGTTAAATTAGGGTTAAAAGAAATACTGAACTGAGACATCTGTGTTAAAAGAAATACTGAACTGAGATTTTTGTGCAAAAAGAGAAATACTGAACTGAGATAAAGAGATAAAGAGGCCTAAAGAGAAAAGAGAAGAAAAGCAATAAAAGTGCACTGGGGATTGTTTTTTAATTTCTTTCATTAGGGATAGTTTTTTCATTTTTATTGTATTTTTGTTTGAAATTGTTTTCTCCTTTGTCTTATTTCATTTTATTGTACTTTTTATTTTATTTTATTTTATTATTATTACAAATTGTTTTTCATTGGGGATTGTTTAAGATACCAGCAGTGTCAGAGTGACTAAGGAGAGAGAGAAATCTCCAAGTGGTATAGACGGAAACCTAACGGTGATAACACAAGTCTACCCAGAGGCTGGAAACCTAACGGTGTCAACCCAAGGCCTGCTCTGTGGTCACTCTATGGGTCAGTTGCTTGGGTGTACTCCATACAAACTGACTGGCTGCTGTGGGGGAGTACCAGTGGTGTCGGGGTCAGTTGCTCGGGTGAACTCCATACAAACTGACTGGCCACTGGGAAAGGATTGAGTGTTCATTGATCTCTGTGTGCCGTATAATTACAGGTCAGCCTGTACGCTAGTGCTGGATGGAGTGCTAGTGAATAGAAAATCGGGGATAAAATAAAGCAAGTAAGTAAGTAAAGAAAATGGAGAAAGTGCAAACTCTGGGGGAAATGAGAGAGTGGGTTATAAGAGAGGTGGTGAGAAGTGCTGAAGAAAAAAGTCAAGGTCAAGTTGAAAAAGGAGCCGTACAGATGTGGGAGAAGTGGGAAAAGAAAGGTCTCATTTCAAAAGAACCTGAAGCTACTTTGCAAGTAATAATGTGATTATGTGTTTGGTCACCACAGCTGACGGAGAGGCGAAGGCTGCGCACAGAGAGTGGGAATCCAGTGGAAAAAAGACGTGGGGATCAGCACACAGAAAAATGAGAACGAAAAAAGATCAGCATGCAATGGCAATGGCCATGTGTAAGCTCATGACAGAGATTAAGAAGAAAAATCAGAGATGCCAGGAAAAGGAAACGGGGGCTAGCGGAGGACCTCTAACTGCAACAACAGGGCTGTATCCACAGTTGCCAAGAGCCGGGGCTCCACCGCCACCGTATCTACAGGAGGATGACAGACCTACAGCCCCACTGATCCAAGCGCCGATGGTGGAAGTTAAAGGAGGAATATTGGATTTAGAGACCCCAGCAAACCTGCAGACACATGCAGTCTGTGACGAGATGATGAAAGTGGCTGACACTGTAAAAGAAATACTTCAGATAAATACACCAAGAATAGATGACATTGGCCGACAGGTGCAGGATCTCTCCCTGAATCAGACAAGACTGGAGAAAGGAGGAAATGTGAATCTAAAGGACAGAGTGGAAGACCTTGAACAAGAGGCTGCTAGAAGAGTGGAGGATGAAACCAGGAAACGCCAGACAATCAGAGAACTGGAAGAAAAAACAAAGAAAAAACAGAACAGCTCATCCAGTTTAACAAACACAGCCTTACAGAGAAGTAACCACAGTGAGGACAGCATTGAAGGCCAAAACACACCCCCACCACTAATAACAGAGGCAGCTGGGGCCTATCAATGGTGGCCAGTTGCAGAAGAGGAACAAGATGAAGATAACTGGGTGAGCGAAGAGGAGGATTCAGAGGATGAGGATAAGCTCAAAGACCTGAGAGACAGTAATTGTATTGACCCTTATCTGCTGACCAATGACCCAGATGGTTGGAAAAACACAGAAACAGAAATGAATGGCTTTGTGATGGGAGAGTTTCAAGGAAGAATTCTCCCAAAACAACCACATCATTCTACGCCAGCAGAAACTGAACAAATGAGGAGAGAAATGGCTGGGAAAAGAAAGGCTAAACATCTAGTGAGAACACACAAAATGAGGCTCAGAGGACAAAAACCACAGACTGTGTACAGTTTCCCCTTGAGGGTTGCCCCTAGTGGAGGAGCAGCGTATGTGCCGTTTGCACACAGAGACATGGAAGGACTGATTGGCAAACTGCCTCCCTTGGCAGCTGGAGCAGAAGAATGGATAAGCATACTGGAGGACCAGACGATGGGAGAGTCGCTCTGTGCAGGAGACATGAGAGCCCTGCTGGGGAGAATAGAAGGAAAAGAGATAACTAGACGGCTACTGAAAGCAGCAGGAGTAGGGCCCTCAGTCAGAGACACCATCCCACTGGATGTGTTCAGAAATCGCCTGTGGGAGGAGCTGAGAAGGTCCTATCCTACTGAGAGGAAAGTACACAGTGTGGATGACATCACCCTGGGACCAGATGAAGGTATACTGGAATACCTGAAAAAAGCTGGCCTGCTATGGGCTAAACACACCGGAGGAAGACATGATGCCACTCCAGCCACTTTGGCCCTGTGGAAAGCCCAGTGTGTTAAGGGCCTCCCAGAAGACGTACGCAACTCCTTAGCAGAAGTAGTGGGCCTGCAGAAGATGAATCATTCCCTGTGGGTGGAGCATCTTGAACATCATCTGAAAAGATACAAGACCAAGCAGCAAAAAGAGGAAGAGGAAATCAAGCAATTGAACAAAAGATTACTAAAGCAGCAAGTGGCGAACAGGGACGCCGAAATAAACAAGACTAAAGCTAAAGTCAAGGCTAAAGCTAAGCAAATGGTGATGACACCCAGTGTTGATGAAGGACTAAAGCAGGAGATAGCCAAGGCGGTGAAGGAAGCTATGCAGGAGCAGGGAGCGAGCACTGCGAAGCAGCAGCCTCCAATACAGAAATACTATGGAGGGCCAAGCAGGAGCCAGTGGGGAGGACAATGGAGAGGAAGAGGAGCCAGGGGCGGATGGAATAACATCTGTTACATCTGTGGTCAACCAGGACACTGGAGCACCCACTGTCCTAATAACATGCAACAAGGATATCCTGGGCTACAGAGAGGAAGAGGAAGAGGAGGTCCACCGAGAGGCAGAGAAGGTCCAAACATCCCATACTCATCCCAGATGCCAGCACATGCATGGGAACCCGAAACTGATTATTGACGGGACCTAGAGACCGAAGCAGGACAGTTCTGTCCACCACTAACAGAACCAATGGTGGTCTGTGAAATCAACGGGAAGACACACTGGCTTCTAGCGGACACTGGAGCAACCTACTCCTCTCTCACCACTCCCTACCCCCTGTCCAACAGAAGCCTAGCCGTTGTGGGGGTCTCAGGCCTACCTCTAGTTCAGATTTTCACTGTTCCATTGGCAGTGACTCATGAAGGACAAAGACTAACTCACCAGTTTCTACATGCCCCTGAGTGTCCCATCAATCTTCTTGGAAGAGACCTGCTGGCCGAACTTGGCATAAACATCTTATGCAGCCCTGAAGGACTGAGATTGACGACCACTTCCATCCCATTGCTGCTTAGCCAACCCTATGCAAAGATGCTATACATGGCACCAGCACCTGAACCCACTGAAAACCACACCAGAGTCTACTGGATGAAGTTACTGTCCAACAAGCCAAGCACACCAAGAATACAATTTGAATATATGAAGTGGAAGCAAGGAAGCGTACGTCGCCCGGATTGGCGTCACCGGGGCCCCGCCCTGGAGCCAGGCCTGGGGTTGGGGCTCGCAGGCGAGCACCTGGTGGCCGGGCACAGCCCGAAGGAGCGACGTGGGCCCGCCTTCCCGTAGGCCCACCACCCGCAGGAAGGATCAGAAGGGGCCGGTGCTATGTGGAATGGGTAGCAGTCGTGGGCGGGGGCCCCGACGACCCAAACCCTGGACAACGACTCTGGCTATGGGGACATGGAATGTCACCTCACTGTGGGGGAAAGAGCCTGAGCTAGTGCGGGAGGTTGAGCAGTACCGGCTAGAGATAGTTGGGCTCACCTCCACGCACAGTCTGGGCTCTGGAACCCAACTCCTTGAGAGAGGCTGGACTCTCTTCTACTCTGGAGTTGCCCGCGGTGAGAGGCGGCAAGCTGGTGTGGGCTTGCTTATAGCCCCCCAGCTCAGCCGCCATGTGTTGGAGTTCTCCCCGCTGAGCGAGAGGGTCGCTTCCCTGCGCCTTCGGGTTGGGGATAGGTCTCTCACTATTGTTTCGGCCTACGGGCCGAACAGTAGCGTAGAGTACCCGGCCTTCTTGGAGTCCCTGGGAGGGGTACTGGAAAGTGCTCCAACCGGGGACTCCATTGTTCTGCTGGGAGACTTCAATGCTCACGTGGGCAGCGACAGTGACACCTGGAGGGGAGTGATTGGGAGGAACGGCCTCCCCGATCTGAACCCGAGTGGTGTTCTGTTATTGGATTTCTGTGCTAGTCACAGTTTGTCCATAACGAACACCATGTTCAAGCATAAGGGTGTCCATCAGTGCACGTGGCACCAGGACACCCTAGGCCGGAGGTCAATGATCGACTTTGTAGTCGTATCATCTGACCTTCGGCGGTATGTCTTGGACACTCGGGTAAAGAGAGGGGCTGAGCTGTCAACTGATCACCACCTGGTGGTGAGTTGGATTCGCTGGCAGGGGAAGAAGCGGGACAGACTTGGCAGACCCAAACGTACCGTGAGGGTCTGTTGGGAACGTCTGGCGGAACCCGCTGTCAAGGAAGTTTTCAACTCCCACCTCCGGGAGAGCTTCAACCAGATCCCGAGGGAGGTTGGAGACATTGAGTCCAAATGGACCATGTTCTCCACTTCCATTGTTGATGCAGCCGTCCATAGCTGTGGCCGTAAAGTCGGCGGTGCCTGTCGTGGCGGCAACCCCCGAACCCGGTGGTGGACACCGGAAGTAAGAGATGCCGTCAAGCTGAAGAAGGAGTCCTATCGGGCCTGGTTGGCTCATAGGACTCCTGAGGCAGCTGATGGGTACCGGCGGACCAAGCGTGCGGCAGCTCGGGCGGTTGTAGAAGCAAAAACTCGGGTCTGGGAGGAGTTCGGGGAGGCCATGGAGGAGGACTACCGGTCGGCCTTGAGGAAATTCTGGCAAACCGTTCGGCGCCTCAGGAGGGGGAAGCAGCTTTCTGTCAACACTGTTTACAGTGGAGGTGGGGAGCTGTTGACCTCGACTGGGGATATTGTCGGGCGGTGGAAGGAATACTTCGAGGATCTCCTCAATCCCTCTGTCATGTCTTCCGTAGAGGAAGCAGAGACTGGGGACTTAGAGGTCGATTCATTCATCACCGGGGCTGAAGTCACTGAGGCAGTTCACAAGCTCCTCGGTGGCAAAGCGCCGGGGGTGGATGAGATCCGCCCTGAGTACCTCAAGTCTCTGGATGTTGTAGGACTGTCTTGGTTGACACGCCTCTGCAGCATCGCGTGGCAGATGGGGACAGTGCCTCTGGACTGGCAGACTGGGGTGGTGGTCCCTCTTTTTAAAAAGGGGGACCGGAGGGTGTGTTCCAACTATCGGGGGATCACACTCCTCAGCCTTCCTGGTAAAGTCTATTCCAGGGTACTGGAGAGGAAAATCCGGCCGATAGTCGAACCCCGGATTCAAGAGGAACAATGCGGTTTTCGTCCTGGCCGTGGAACACTGGACCAGCTCTATACCCTCCACAGGGTGCTTGAGGGTTCATGGGAGTTTGCCCAACCAGTCCACATGTGCTTCGTGGACTTGGAGAAGGCATTCGACCGTGTCCCTCGCGTCATTCTGTGGGAGGTGCTCCAGGAGTATGGGGTTGGAGGCCCTCTGTTGAGGGCTGTACAGTCCCTGTACAACCGGAGCAGGAGCTTGGTCCGCATTGCCGGCAGTAAGTCGGACCTGTTCCCGGTGCATGTTGGACTCCGGCAGGGCTGCCCTTTGTCACCGGTTCTGTTCATCATTTTTATGGACAGGATTTCTAGGCGCAGCCAGGGGCCGGAGGGGGTTCGGTTCGGGGGCCGGCAGATTTCGTCTCTGCTTTTCGTGGATGATGTTGTCTTGTTGGCTTCCTCGAGCCAGGACCTTCAGCATGCGCTGGGGCGGTTCGCAGCCGAGTGTGAAGCAGCTGGGATGAGAGTTAGCACCTCCAAGTCCGAGGCCATGGTTCTCGACCGGAAAAAGGTGGCTTACTCCCTTCAGGTTGGGGGAGAATTCCTGCCTCAAGTGGAGGAGTTTAAGTATCTTGGGATCCTGTTCACGAGTGAGGGAAGGATGGAACGTGAGATTGACAGGCGGATCGGTGCAGTGGCTGCAGTAATGCGGTCGCTGTATCGGTCTGTCGTGGTAAAGAAGGAGCTGAGCCGAAAGGCGAAGCTCTCGATTTACCGGTCAATCTACGTTCCTACCCTCACCTATGGTCATGAACTTTGGGTCATGACCGAAAGAACGAGGTCCCGGATACAAGCAGCTGAAATGAGTTTCCTCCGCAGGGTGGCGGGGCGCTCCCTTAGAGATAGGGTGAGGAGCTCTGTCACCCGGGAGGAGCTCAGAGCATCGAGAGGAGTCAGCTGAGGTGGCTCGGGCATCTCTATCGGATGCCCCCTGGACACCTCCCTAGGGAGGTGTTCCAGGCATGTCCCACCGGGAGGAGACCCCGGGGAAGACCCAGGACACGCTGGGGTGACTACGTCACTCGGCTGGCCTGGGAACGCCTCGGGATCCCCCCGGAAGAGTTGGAGGAAGTGTCCGGGGAGAGGGAAGTCTGGGCGTCCCTGCTCACACTGCTCCCCCCGCAACCCGGCCCCGGATAAGCGGAGGACAATGGATGGATGGATATATGAAGTGGAAACCATGGCTACAGACCTTACACCCCTACAAGGCACCAGAGGATGAACTGCACTGCACCCTGAACTATCTCACCAACCCAGAAGAACTGTATGAGGAAGTATGGGAAGAGGAAATTGGAGAAAAGAAAGATAAACTCAAGACCACATCGATCTTTGTGGGCAAAGAAGGTGTCGCAGCCAGTTGTGAGCTCACCAATGAACAACAGCAGTGGTACGCCTTAACAGACTCTGCTCCACATGTCACTTCGGCTGTAGGGAGCAGCTATGAAGCAAGATCATTGGGGCCTATGGTGAAACGAGCCCTGACACTCACCTGGGATCCCACAGGCTCACCAAGACTATGGAAAGCCAGAGAAGAAGACATGTGGTGCATAGCAGCTACAGGAGAAGAAGATACACAATACGAGACTAAAGACCTGCCACGATTCCATGGAAGAGAGAGATCTGACCATCCAGACACACCAAGACTTCTGGCTGAAGTGCCTAAAGCCATCTGGACTACATCACCTCACGATGTGGGAAAAGTCTCCATTCCTCCACTTCACATCAAACTAAGACCAGGACAGCTACCAGTGTGGAGGCCGCAGTATCGCCTCAAACCAGAACAACAGGAGGGAATCTCAGACACCATTCAGGGACTGCTCTCAGCTGGAGTGATAGTTCCATATCAATCGACATGGAACACGCCAATTTTGCCAGTTTCGAAGGGAGAAAGGAAGGGATGGAGGATGGTACAAGACTTCAGACCTGTCAACGATGCAACCCTGACAGAAGCATTGCCTGTACCAGACCCCTATCTGGCCCTGCAAAATCTTGGACCACAACACCAGTACTTCACCGTAGTAGACTTGGCGAATGCATTCTTCTGCCTACCACTTGATGAACAGTCTCAGGAGTATTTTGGATTCACCTACAAGAGAGTTCAGTATACATATACTCGACTGCCACAGGGCTACAGAGACAGCCCGGGACTGTTCAACCATGTGCTGAAACAACATCTAACTGACCTGATACTACCAGAAGATGTAGTGGTCTTACAGTATGTGGACGACATACTCCTGGCAGCTCCAACTGCAGAAGCCTGCCTGACAGCAACTCATTCACTGCTGTGTCTGCTGGCTGAAAATGGGTACAAAGTAAAAAGGGAAAAGGCTCAGGTCTGCAGAAGAATGGTGACATTCCTAGGAACATAGGTTTCACAAAGAGGCCACTCCCTAACTGGCACACAAAGAACATCCATCCTCTCTCACAGTAAGCCGAAGACTGTCCAACAGATGTTGGCTTTCCTGGGACTCACAGGGTACAGCAGAAACCACATTCCAGGATATGTTGACCTCACACAACCGTTGAGAGACATGGTAGCCGAAGTAGGCAACAGAAACCTGACGGCCGAACTGCACTGGATGACGGCTGCAGAAGAAGCATTCACCCTAACAAAGCAGGCCCTGGCACAAGCGGCGGCCCTGGCTTCACCAGATTACACACAGACATTTTACTTGGATGTTTCTGAAAAAGCAGGTATTGTGAATGCTGTGCTTTCCCAGAAAAAGGAGGGAGAAAGAAGAGTGCTGATGTACCACAGCTCAAAGCTGGACAATATGGAAACAGGACAAGCAGGATGTGCAAGATATCTCGCAGCTCTGGCAAAGGCAATCAGCAAAACAAGCCACATTGTGATGTGCCATGAGCTAAAAATCAACACCACCCATGGAGTAGTAGCATTTCTGGCCTCCAGTGCATTCACGTTCTCTACAGCCAGAAAAAACAAAATCTCAGAGCTACTACTACAACCACACATCAGCTACAGCACTGGAGGCATCAACATGACAAGTGGACTGGACACCGATCCATCCCAGCCACATGACTGCGCCGAAATTGCCAAAAGAGACATCAAACTCAGGTCAGACCTGGAGACAGAGCCCCTGGATAACCCAGACCTCACTCTGTTCACGGATGGATGTTGCTACAAAAGACAAGAAGGAAATGTGGCCTCATACGCAGTAGTGGAACAGAACCCACTTACTGGACAACATCAGACGAGAGACCAAGGCATCATCCCACAACCAGCATCAGCCCAGTTAGCTGAGATCATTGCCTTGACCAAGGCCCTGGAACTGGCTGAAGGAAAAAGAGTTAACGTGTACACTGACTCAGCATAACACCCCTGTGAAACACTGAACTCACCTAGAAAAACTCATACACGCTGTCTCCCTACCGTCGGCTGTAGCAGTAATGAAATGCAAAGGACACCAAAAGTTAGACACCCAAGTGGCTGAAGGAAATAATGTAGCCGATGCTGCGGCTAAAGCAGCAGGAGGTTATACGCCAAAACAAATGGTGCTGAAAGAAACTCAGCTCCCTGAACTGACAGAAGAAGACATTGTGAAAATGCAAGAACATGCAGGAGCCTATGAACAGAGTGAGTGGAGCAGAAAAGGAGCCACTAAGACGGAAAGTGGGATCTGGAGAGCTCACGATGGAAGGATAGTAGCTCCAGCGAGACTATGCAACCTGCTGATGAGACAGGCACACGGGCCGACGCACGCAGGGAAAAGGAGAACTCAAGCCAACATAGAGGCACTGTGGTGGCACCCACATATGACTGCGCTGGTAGATAACTACATAACTGACTGTGTCACATGCAATAGTTACAATCCCAAGCAACCATACAAGTGCCTGATGGGAAAGTTTCCTGTACCAGAGGCCCCATTCGAGGACATTACCATTGATTTCACCGACATGGGCACTGACAACCGTGTGAAAGGCTACAGATACCTACTAGTGATGGTGGACAGATTCTCCAAGTGCGTAGAAGCCATACCATGTAAGAATGAATCCGCCAGCACAGTGATAAAGTGGCTGAAGAACAAACTCATTCCCAGGTATGGAATACCAAGGAGTATTAGATCTGACAATGGATCCCACTTCAACAATAAAAACCTGGCAGAAGTGGAAAAGGCACTTGGCATCACACACAGATTTGGAGCCGTCTATCATCCAGCATCACAAGGCTTGGTGGAACGAGTCAATCAGACGCTCAAGAGAAAGATAGCAAAGACATGTAATGAGACTAAGTTAACGTGGGTAGATGCACTCCCTCTGGCACTTATGTCCATGCAGACCTCACCTGGAGTCAAGACACACCTGACTCCACATGAGTTGCTTACAGGCAGGCCCATGCCCGGTCCACCCAGAGAGGGAGGTCATATGCCCCCTCTGGATGTCTGGCAAGTATCCTGTGATGACTATATGACTGCACTGACTAATTTGACTCGAGCTTTGTCTGAACAGGTGCAGTTGGCCGAGCCTGAGGCAACCACAACAACTACGGAAGCTACGCCCGTGGTTCAGGTTGGTGATTGGGTATGAGTGAAAGTTCACAAAAGAAAGTGGACTGATCCCAGGTGGACAGGTGTGTCTGGCACCACCTGACACATTGTGTACCCACACAACCACCCTCTCGAACTTTGGGAGAGGTTAAAACTAATCTGAAAGAAGAAGCAGAGGGCTCCAAAACAAATAGCAATTCTGAAAAAAAAAAAAAAAAAAAAAAAAAGCTGAAAGCCCTGCTGAACCTGAAAGTCTGACTTTACGCCGGTCTAAAAGACAAAAGGCGGACAAGAATTAATTGTGTGAAGTGAAACCTATCAGACTACAGCTAAAGAAGTGTGTGTGTGTGTGTGTGTGTGTGTGTGTGTGTGTGTGTGTGTGTGTGTGTGTGTGTTAGTGGGAATAATAATATTGACTATATCGAAACTATTGTATAAGGGGTGAAAACTAAAATGGAACTCTTTAAAAAACCTGAGTTCTGTGGCCCGAGAGGCACAACCTGCATACTTTTGAGTATTTCCCTAATAGTCGTGTTGCCAATCTTTTGGTGGGAATTAGGTACAGAGGGCCAAGACGAAAACCAATCGACCACCCCAGTCCAATACACCAGACAAACCAGAAAAGTACAGCAATCTCCTGGACTGGTGATAGTGACTCTAGAAAAGGGACTCACAACCTCATTCCAATTCGACTTTCATAATGCTAAGACTGCCAATGGCGTGACATTTCACTCAGCTTGTTTTTCCAGTTCACCCAAGTATTTGTGTAGGTACAGTTGTGATTGGAAAGATGTGTTCGCTCATTCAGATAGGGGATGGACTCAGCCAGGTCACGAGT
Source organism: Chaetodon trifascialis (assembly GCF_039877785.1). Lineage (NCBI taxonomy): Eukaryota > Metazoa > Chordata > Actinopteri > Chaetodontiformes > Chaetodontidae > Chaetodon > Chaetodon trifascialis. The sequence continues at coordinate 410,005 of NC_092060.1, forward strand.
TGTCATCACGATGGTCTATCATAAAGAAGTCTGAGTGTGCAAACCAGTGTCCCAGTGTTGGCCAACGACTGCGAGACAGCTATACGCGGCCTAGCAAACCCGAAGCAGGCGCTGAGTCACTAAATTGCAATCCCATCATTGTAACTGTAAAGAACCCCCAGGTGTCAGACACAGGGCTATACACCATAGGCATGGATGTAAAAGGTGTCGATCCCCTAAGGACCTTTTCAGTCCAAGTGATAGATTCAGGGAATTCCCAGAGCTCGCTCGCCACAAAGCCTCCACAATTTGATCATGTGCATGTAAGTCCAAAGGTAACATATCTCACCAATGTAACCTATGAGTCTAAATTGGCATTAGAGGCAGGATACAATGATAAAAATGAATGGCTAGAGTGGGTACGTTATACGGCAATGACAACCGGGAAGGGAGACTGTGTAGCATGTGCCAAGGCCAGGCCCCTACTGGGCACGGTTCCATTTAGATTGACCGACAGCAGGGATCGTGAGGGCCTACAATGTGCAATTTGCCTGTTTAAATCACACAGTGCTCCAGGACGGTGTAAAACTCTGTCCTTCTTATTTCCAGCAGTAAAGACGCCAGACATACCACCATCTGTGAATGTCTATGCAGGCAACTATACATGTTTTTCTAGGTCAGGGACAGGACTGAATTTGGGAAATTTGCCTCAATCATATTGTGAGAAAACCATTGATATAACCACAGACAAAATGAATTACACCGCACAATCATTCTTGAACCAAAACACCTCTAGAGCAGATCTGCGGTGGCCCTGTGGAGACCGTAAACTACACTCCTTCCTTCCACCTGTGTGGACTGGTAAATGCACCATCACCCAGTTGCTGATGCCCTTTCAAGTCTTACCTATCGATGCTGATCTTTTGCAGGTCAAGAGATTGCCGACTCACCACAACAGAGCCAGACAAAGCGCACCAGGTGGTTCGTTTGACTCCCAAGTGTACCTAGATGCTATAGGCATACCCAGGGGTGTTCCAGATGAATTTAAGGCCAGAAATCAGATCTTATCAGGTTTTGAATCATTACTTCTGTTTATCTCTGTGAATAAAAATGTGGATTGGATCAACTACATCTACTATAATCAGCAGCGTTTTGGCAATTACACCAGAGACACAGTTAAAGGCATTGCTGAACAACTAGGTCCTGCTTCCCTAATGGCATGGCAGAATAGAATGGCATTAGATATGTAAAAGAAAAAGGAGGTGTATGCAAAATGTTCGGAGACTTCTGTTGTACTTATATCCCAAACAACACCGCCCCAGATGGTAGTATTACTAAGGCTCTAGCTGGCCTCACTTCGTTGTCCCAGGAGCTCGCTGAGAACTCAGGCATCGATAACCCACTGAATGGATGGTTTGACAGACCATTCGATAAATGGAAGAGTCTAGTAATTTCTCTCTTGGTCTCAGCAGGTTGTTTCCTTGGAATCCTGGTCTGTTGCGGTTGTTGTCTCATCCCATGCCTTAGGTCTCTGATAAATCGTTTGATTGTGACAGCTCCGTCCAAAGAAAAAGCCGAACCCCCATTATACCAAATGCCCCTTTTAAGTGACATGTGTGACGGACTGGAATTAGAGACAGACACAGGGGAGCAAAAGGAGGGTGATGAACAGAGGGTTCCTGATCTCTTCCCAGAATCAGATTGGCTCAATCTGGATGGAGAGATGGACCTCTACATGTAAGCTCAGACATGTGTAGCTGGTTTTCTAAGAACAGAAAGTTTCAAGGGCTTCAGGTCACAGCGGAGGATCTGTTAAAAGTAAGGGTTTAAGAAAACTAGCTCTATAGAGAGAAAACTAGCTTATACTTTTTCTACTTTTACATTTTCGTGTGTCTATATTTCTATGTGTTCTTGTTTTTATGTTTATATTAGCTGTTATTTTACTGTGGTACTAAAGAACAACAAGAGAAAAGTATATTTTACACATTTACATTTTGCACTAACTGCTGTATAAAAAGAACAAAAGTAAAATCTGTGATTAGTCCTGACACTGTGGATTCACACCTTAAAAGGTGTGAAAGGAGGGATACTGTTACGAGGTGTAATCAAGGCCAGAACCCAAATTGCAGAGTCTCAAACCAGGACTTTATTAGAAAACAAAGTACAACTAAACAGAAAAACTCCAAAAGGGAGAGACAAGACTTATAGATGCTTGTAACAGAAAACACGGCCAAAACAAAACTGGCGGAGGAATAACTTCTATGGAAAATCCAAAGTAATCAAACAAAAAGAAAAACTCCAAAAAGGGAGAGACAAGACTTATGAACGCTTGAAACAGAAATCACGCCCTAAACAAAACTGGCAGATAGCACAAAATCTTCCAATACACACTTCACAAAGCTATGGACTAGAGAAGAAGGCTCGAGGACGAGAGACATGGGTGAACACGCTGGACTGAGGAATAGTCTGGCACAGGGATGATTGTGAACGGAGCATAAGAAGCCGGCTAATTGCCGATGAGCAGCAGGTGCGTCTCTCTTTCAGGGCGCTGTCTCCTATGGATTGGATGGGTCGTGTGCCAACAGGCTGGGACCAGCCTGTGGACCAAGGAGGGAGCACTAAACTCTTAACCACGATGAGCACCACCTGTTTTGACCAATCAGATAGCTGCACATTTCTTTTTAAAACTCTGTATAATCGTAAGTCAGGCATTCTCATTCTGGCGGGTGGTTGCAGCTAACTGCTTGCAGACTGCGATTTCCCAAAAGACTGAGATCCATGTACATGTTATCTATTTTATCAGTGTGTTAATAAATATCCTTAACTGAAGACAGAATATCTCCTGACCTCTTTCTGCAAAAACGACCACACTCACAACATCTAATCTCGGTCGGAAGATTCTCTCGTGACGTAAAGCGTTTCGAATCAGTTGGGCTTCGATATCAGTCGGATCGGGAATGAACGGGCAATCCATGTCTACCAGCTTTCTTCATGTGGGAGGAGACAGGTAGAAACTTAGGGTTTCTTAAAGTAAACCTGCCAGCAAGCAGGTTATGTTCACAGAGTCTGTTACCATGGTGACTGACTCAGAGTTTCAGTTACCTCTCTTTGGGGGTATTCCAGAAAGTGGGTTATGTGAAAACTCAGATTAAGTTAACCCTGAGATGAGGGAAACTCTGAGTTTTCCGTTCCAGAAAGAACGGAACTGTCTGCTCCCTGTGGCAGCAGACACTGTTTCATCATCATCATCATCATCATTATCATCCTCCTGTGATGAAGGAAAATATACTGTTTCAGAATACTTTGGTGGTGGATGTGGCCCTCCACCCATTTTTCGGGCCTCTGCCATCTCTCTGTTGGCTGAGCAGAACTCAAATGTTAATCTTTTTTAAATTAGTATTTTATTGAGTGTTCGTGGACACATCGTCACATTTTAAATGACCTCAATACATATAAAATAAAAATGTGTAAACATTGTATCAAGTGTTAATCTACTAAGTGGGATATTAAGTGAGATGACATGTTAAAACAACATGTTGTTAGGGGTTTAAATTACTACTTGAAGTCACCACTGAATTAATATTCACTTTGTTTAATAGCCTAAGTCAATTAGAAAATAAAATTAAAACCAAAGTGAGGTACAATCATAGCCTAGCAAAATATGCCTTACCTTTTTGAATGATGTTTTTATATTTCATTTTTCGCTGCTTCTTTCTCCGCTGTTGGATTGCACCTAAATGAAAATCAGATCTTATTCCTACTTACATTCATAACTGTATGCTACGATCTTAAGTACGGTTAAATGTTAAGTCAATGGAATAGTACATTCAAACTTACACGTTGTCTCGGGTAGCAGTTTTCTCCCATGCCGTTTCTCTCTCCTTCACTGCTGGAGCGGTGATATATTTATGCCGAAATATGTGCTCATCCTCCGCATAGGCCTGCAATAAGACCTCCAACTCCATCGGGGTAAAATAACTTGATCTTTCTTTCTTTTTTCTTTTTTTTTTCCCCCAGTTGTCATGGTGACTCGTGGTATCGGGCTCTATTGATGATGGCTTTTTATAGTGGTTGTGCACGCGTGCAACTCAAGGTTAACATACTCAGAGTTGATTGAACTAACTCAGATCAGCTGTTCTGGAACCGGATACTCAGAGTTTCCCATCTCAGAGTTCAGAGATAAACTCAGAGTTTGTTGAACCTCCCACCTGGAATACCCCCTTTATGGAACGGAAAACTCAGAGTTTCCCCTCATCTCAGGGTTAACTTACTCTGAGTTTTCACATAACCCACTTTCTGGAATACCCCCCTGGTGTAGCCATTTTAAAAGGGAAGTTTAAAGGGTAAAATTTTGAAAAATAAAATTCATGTATTTGGAGGATGGATTATTCTGGCTGTGAAATTTATGGACACCATTTTCATATTGAGTAATATTTATGGTACAAATAGTAGTTCCAGAAACCGAGCCTTGTTTGAAGAAGTGGAAGAAGAAATCTATTCATTTTTAATGCTATTCCCCAGCGCGAAACTAATCCTTGGAGGAGATTGGAACTCTATTAAAGATCCACTTTTGCATTGTGTGCCACCACGTCCGGAGAGAGTTGATAAAACTGCAGAAATTGATAAACTGCGTTTTAATTTAAATTGTTTTGATATATGGAGATATAGAAATCCTGATAAGAGTCAGTTTACATGGCAAACAAAAGACTTGAGTAAACAGTCAAGAATAGATTTTTGGTTGATATCAACAGTTTTGGAGAAAGAAGTCATGGATGTTTATATTGAACCCTCTGTACTTACAGACCATAAATTGATATATATTTCAGTTAATCTTAATAACACAACAGATCATGATCAAAGAATTAGAACAAGTTAATGGAAATTAAATAATACTCTCTTAGAAGATAAACAATTTCTAAACTTGGCAAAATTAACTATTAATGAAAGCTGGAGAAGGGCAAAAGTATTGAACTCCTTTGGAGAGCAATGGGAGTTCTTGAAATTCCAAATTAGAAGACTAGCTTCCCACAGAGGGAAAGAAATAAAAGACAAACGGATAATGGAGGATAACATAATAAAAAAGATAATTATGATATATGAAAATCCAAACCCAAATGAACAAGATAAAGAAAACTTGATTACTTTACAACTACAACTAGACCGGATCTATGAAGAAAAAGCAAGAGGGCCTTTGTAAGTTCTAGAAGAAAATGGATGGAGGAAGGTGAAAAGAACACAAAATATTTTTTCAATTTGGAAAAAAGAAATGTAGAAACCTCCTCAATAATTAAACTAAATATTAATGGCCAGATTACAGACAATGCTAATGAAATATCTAATTTTGTTAAAAATTTTTATGAAAACCTGTATAAGAAAAAAGTTGATTTGTGTGAGTCGTTGTATGTGACCAGGACATTACCCAAGAAGAGATTAATTTATGTATTTCTAAGTTAAAACATAATAAGTCCCCTGGGAATGATGGTTTAACGAGTGAGTTTTATAAAATTTTTAAGGAAGAGATTTCAGAATTTTTGTTTAACGTTTAGAAGGAAGCTTTGTCAACTTGGAAACTACCCCCATCCATGTCTCAGGGCCTCATTACATTAATTCCCAAACCTGGGAAAGACCCATTGATTATTGAAAATTGGAGGCCAATTACTTTAATTAATAATGATGCTAAGTTATTATCACTTATTTTTGCTCAAAGACTCAAACCCTGTCTTCAAACAATTATTGAAGAGTGCCAGTCTGGTTTTATGAGTGGTAGACATTTAAGTAATAATCTTCGTTTGATTCTTGATTTAATTGACTACCATGAATTTATTGATGACAACAGCTTTATACTATTCATAGACTATTATAAAGCCTTTGACACTATAGAACATTCTTTTTTGTTTAACACCTTGGACCTTTTTGGTTTTGGTTCTTATTTTAAATCTGCCATTCAGACATTATATAGAAGGTGTACCAGCTCAGTGAAGCTGTTAAATGGAACCACCCGTAGCTTTAATATAGATAGAGGTGTTAAACAAGGAGACCCTATTGCACCCTTTTTATTTCTACTAATCATGCAAACTATGACACTTCACCTTAATAAAGATCATTTTAGAGGCATTCAACTTGTAGAAAGCCAATTGAAATGTTGTCAATTAGCCGATGACACTACTATTTTTTTAAAGAATGAAAAGGAGGTAAAAAAAAAAGCAATTAATTGTCTCGATGCATTTTCTTTGGTGTCAGGCTTGAAGGTTAATATCAATAAATGTGATCTTTTTGCTTTAAAAGACGAACTGACAGAAAGAGAAGGTATCAGTATTAAAGACGTTGTATCATATCTGGGTATTAAAATATGCAAGGATCAAGAAAAAAGGGTTGACTTGAACTTACATCCACTGATTGAAAAAGTTTAAAAAAAGTATGATATGTGGCTATTAAGAGATTTATCAATCAGTGGTCGTATTCTGTTATCTAAAAGTGAAGGGTTATCCCGGCTGGTCTATACAGCTGTGGTATTGGATGTTCCACCAAAAAAAAATTAAACAGATTGACACGATAATTTTCAACTTTATTTGGAAAACTAAACCCCACCAACTGAAACGAATGAATTGAATTTCTTTTAAACTGTAACTATAGTGTTGATAAACTTCCTGTCAATCTGGCAAATTTTCATAAACAAGCTTTACTTTCTTGGATGTTAGTTTATAAACATAACTTTTCACCACACAAGTGTCTGATTTGGAATAATCAAAATATTCGATATGCCCTGCGATCGACTGGCGACCGGTCCAGGGTGTACCCCGCCTCCCACCCGTTGACAGCCGAGATAGGCTCCGGCCCCCCTGCGACCCCGAAAGGGATAAGTGGCATAGAAAATGGATGGATGGAAAATATTCGATATAAGAATAAATCTTTGTTTTTTTAAGAGATGGTTTGATCAAAATATTATGTTTGTGACACAGCTGTTGAATGAAGATGGACATTTGTATAATTATGCTGAGTTCTTAAGAGAGTATGCATTTCCAGTTACACCTAAAGAATTTGCCATAATATTTGATGCTGTCCCCGCCGGACTATTGATATTGTTAAGAGGAAATGTTGGACCACAGCTGGATGTACATTTTAAGGCAAATTTGATGCTGGACGGTGTACACTTAACAGATAAAAGCTGCAACAATGGATATTTGAGGAAACTTTCCCAAGAAATTGTTACCCCAGTAGCTAGGCCATTGTGGAACTCGAGATTGGCGGACATGGATATAAACTGGAACTCAGTATGGACGTCAAGCGATAGATACTGTGTCACGAACAAAATTAAAGAAGTTTCTTTTAAGATCATGCATTCAATCTACCCTGTTAATCAGGCCATCTCTAAATTTAAGGATATCAATACCCACTGTACCTTTTGTGAACAGGAGGAGGAAACCATTTGTCAACTTTTTTTTGAATGTCGTTATACTCATATGTTTTGGATAGAACTTGAAGTCATGTTTAAATGTTTGACAGGCATCAAGATTAAACTTAAGAAAAAGATATAATTCTCACTTATGATGACAAAAAAATTAAGGGAAAGGAATTGTTTTTGTTGAATCTTTTTATTTTACAAGGAAAATTTTATATTCACAAATGTAAGTGGTCATCCAAAAAAACAAATTTCTATGAATTTAAAATAGAAATAAGATATTATATGCAGTTATTACAAAATATGAAAGACAGAAAAGCTATAAAAACATTAGAATATTAGAAATTGCTTTTGTGTTCGTTGTATGTTTATTGTTTGTACTGTGTATGTTTGTACATATATATATATGTTTAAATTAAAAAAAAAAAAAAAAAAAAAAAAAGCTTAGCCAATAGCTAACGTTGTGGTAGCATCGCCTGCAATCTGAGCGATCACCTGTGAGGTGTTTTTTTTTCAATTTCGCATACATTTCTAATCGCCCTTAACATGCTCGTTCCGCGTCCTGGACAAGCCCTGTTGATGTATTTTCTGTTCGAGAGGAACTTCTCCAGGTTAGGAAACTGACTTCACAACTATTCCAGTCTGGATTTCTACAACATGTGGAAGGTAAGGAATCACCTTTTTGTCTATCAGAAGAGTTCACCCTAAAAAAACAAAACAAAACAAACATACAAAAAAAACCCCGACCACTTTGCCTCTCATAAACCAGGAGGTGCGTTGAAATTCGAGCTGTTACACACACACACACACACACACATACATGTATATGTATACGTATATGTGTGTATCCACACACACACATACACACATACACACACATATATACATACGTATACACACACACACACACACACACACACACACACACATATATAAATTATTGGGGTTTTTTTTGTTTGCCGATACGTTAACCAATATAGAATTTAATTGCCAGATTCTTGAATGGGCCTTGTTGTCTCTTGAAAGCTGTAAGATGGCCTTAGCCATAATAAAGGATAAAGTTGAACACAATAACAAAATAATGAATCAGGAAAATTGCAATGTTAGGGGTTATTTTATAGTGTGGTTAGCTAACACATTCAATAATGCCTAACCAGCTGTTAGTAATATGATAGTGTAAAGGTTATGCTGTGATCTGTACGTTGTAGCTAGGTTAGCGGTCACAGTATCTTGCTAGCTAAATTTGTTAGCCAACCCAATGGAGATGCAACATTAACGAGTTCCCTACAGACCACTACTATACCTTACCATTTTGTTGCTTGACTTAACGGTAAGTAATAATAAGATGGGTGCAATTGATCATCAATACTTCTAGCACTAACGTTGAATTATTCATAATTGATTCACTTAACTTTTACACTGAGTATCTGGGCCAGAAAAGCTTTACAGCCGCCTTTAGGTGGCTTTACTCCAACCGCCCCATGTTCCACCAGGCCAATCCTTGTTGGGTCACTTAACATTGTTTTGTCTTTCACATTTCTCTCCAATCGCACACTTACTTTGCTTTCTTCTATCTACTTTATTACCACGTACATAGCTTTCTTGTCCCTTTGCTAACGTAACTTATACCTCTGGTCTACTTAGCTTTGCCTCAGCAACTGACAGTAAAAGCAGAGCCAATCAGATTTTTCGGCAGGCTTGCAAAGTCTCCACGTGCGTCATCTATAGCGTCTAGCAAGATGGCTGTGTGGTTATTTAACAGAATTGTTTCCCCTCTTATACAGCAGTCCTTTGATGACAACACTGACAGCGATGGGACAGGCACAAGTTGGGACTCTGACTTTGAGGTGAATTTGAATTTTAAACAGCTTAACAGCTCAGAAATCACTTTGGCCTCATAAGCACACCTCATGGCTTTTGCCATTGCTCTGAGAGGTCAGCCTAGTCATGTTATCTAACATGAGTCATGAGGGGTGCTTATGAAGCCAAGTAGTTATCTATTATAAAATGTTTCTTTTTCTTTTTTTTTAAGCAACCCAGTGGACACGCTGTAGATGACAGCGATGAGGAACAGGGAAAGATGAACAATGAACCTGAAAAAGTAGGTTCACTCATTCTTTATTTCATGTGTATCCTCATAATGATTAAGACTTAGCCCCACTTTGAAATAACGTTACCTATTGTCTCCTCCTAGCAGTCCCTTGATTACCACACGGACAGAGACAGCAATGGCACGACCGCAAGTTTGGACTCTGACTTTGACGTGAGTTTGCATTTTAAGTTTTCACTTTAAAAGCAGAGTAATCAAATGTGATGTTCTGGGGGACCTCTCAGAACCAAGGAAAACATGAGTAGTAGTTGTGCTAACGGGGCTAGAAATTGATTTACAGTATTTATTCATCATCATCATCATCATCATAATCAATATGATGATTTTGTAAAAATACTGTATATCAACTTCTAAATCCTTTCCCTTTCACAGAAACTGATTTAACACAACAATTTAAATCCAGCACTTCTCTTAACTAAGAGTAGCTATTGGTGTCTCTCCTCTCTGTAGCACCTCCTCGACAGCACGGATGACGATGATGGTGGTGATGGTGGTGATGGTGGTGATAACAGCTCAACTTCTGATTCTGAACACATGGTAGGATCATTTTTGATACCAATCTGATTAGAGTTATGAATCAAATCCCTGTTGAAGTTCAATTGCTTCTTGTAAAATATGAGCTGTTGTGGTTCACACTACATACAGTTGGATAATCTTTATTATAATATATCCCAAATTTGCACAGTAGAGCCATCAAACATTTTGTCCTTGTACCATAGTTAGCTTGGAATGGGCACTGGGAATGGCTGAGCAGGATTCCAAATAATGACAATTTCTGATAATGCACTAATAACTCATAACACTCATAACAACCAGTGGTTCTGAATATCGTGCCATCATAGAGCCAATGGTCAATATTTAGTCAGTATTTTACAGCAGCCCCCTGACACTTCACAGCTGGAATCCAGATTCTTGATTCTTCTGCCAAAAGCAAGCAGTTTAATTTATGCTGTCACAACATTTCATACTGCCTCTGAAAGAGGGTGGGGGTGCCTCTGCTGCCAAGAGGCCAAATGGTTCGATCACATCTCCTACTTTAACCACATTACAGGAGCTATAACTAATAGGGATCCTGTTTTTAATTCCAGGTTAACGATGACATAATGAGGTCCCCACTGTACAAAGGAGCATCTGTTACTCTTGGACAAACCATCCTACTTTTGATGGCTTTTGCTGGAGCAGTGGGATTGACACAAGATGGTCTGCAAACACTTCTCCAAATTGTGATACTTCTTCTACCACAAGCTTTCCTCTTGCCATCCACCAAATATCTGCTCAAAAAACTTTTCAAAACAGGGAAATATGATTTTCATGTATATTGGCCCAGTTGCTTTCGTGCTTTGGAAAACAATGCATGCAAGACTTGCCATCAGGTATTTGACAAAAATGAACTAATGAAAAATGGTAACTTTGTCTTTACCTTATCCCTTGTCAGCCAACTGAAACATGTCCTAGAGACTAAATCTTGGAGAGTTTTTTCAATACATACAGTACTGCATTACTTTCAAGACTACATCTGGTGTCATTATTTCATACTTTAGTCCAGCTTCACTAGCTCATTCAGCCAAAATAAAATACTTTTAAATGCCTACCATCTTTGTAGTGTATGTATTGCCATAACACAGATTCCATATGTATTTATCATTTATCAATATTGCTTTGTGTTTGTCAGTACTCAAATTACTGCACTTGTTTAAAATGTTATGGTGAAACCTTGAAAATGTGTAGTATTTCTCACATATGTGACCTGCCATGAGAAACAAGTCAGCCCAGTGCAAGTTGTGTAAACAAAGAAAAATCGATTTTTTTTAAACAATTAGTGAAGTTGAAATCATGAAGAAGCCACTCCATGTTTCAAGTAACAGTATTGGGGGCCTTAAAACCGTAAACTTTGTATTCGAATTTGGGTTGTTTTAGATGAAATTGTTGGTCCTAGTTGGGGGTGTGGAGATGGTATGGTATGGTAACATGATTTCCACATGTGCTCCATATGTTGCAACATGGTAAAATGTTTGCTACGTGCACTCCACCTTACCACATATTAACATCTGCTTTTTGAGACTTTAAGAACCATAAGTAGACCTGCATTCTGGGAATGCAGTGTTTGAGTGGGGCAATAAGGTACTATGAGCTCTTTAAGATAAGAAGGTGCCTGGCCATTTATGGCTTTGTAAGTAAGGAGGAGAATTTTGAATTCTGTTCTAAACTTTACAGGGAGCCAGTGCAAAGTGGCTAGTATTGGAGAAATATGATCTCTCTTCCTGGTTTTTGTCAGAACACGTGCTGCAGCGTTCTGGAGCAACTGGAGAATATTCAGCAACGAATTTGGGCAGCCTGATAGTAAGGAATTGCAATAATCCAGTCTGGAAGTTACGAATGCATGGACTAGTTTTTCTGCATCATTTTGAGCAGTGGCGTAACTAGGCTATATTCCACATGGGTTTTGAGGTCAAAGGGGCCCGCCATTGCACACGCAAATAGAGGACAGAAAAAAGCCAAAAAAGTAAGGAATAAGTAAGCCAGGAATACACCATGACAGTGATTAGAATTGAAATAGCTGCCTTGTTTTATTGCAATCCATTCCCACCCTTTCCCCAGACCCTATACAAACAGGCAAAATAATAAATAAATAAATGACATACATGACCACCATAACATAAATAACAACACATAACTAACATTTTCCCAACACAATCCCGATACAAATAAATACACAAAATAAAATTACAATAAAATAACTTAAGGTGCCATTACACTCCCGTGACAGGCATATCAACACTTTCCCAATACAATACACAAAATAAAACTTGGCTCCAATAAACAACTCAATGTGCCATTGCACCACCAGGCATAGAAATCTAAGAATAACTTCAGTAAACGTTGGTTAACATAAAAGTGCAGCTGCATGACAGCAAAAAGGGCTATTGAAAAAATACAAAATAAATGAGTTGAGAACTTTCCTTTTCTGCCACGATTTGACTTTGCCTAGAACTTTGTTTTTCTTTTCTTCATCGTAGCAAATGTCTCAACAACATCGTTAAAGTTAGCCCTCTCAGTAAGGTCTCTCTCAATGAAAAGTAATGCCAGGTTTGAGAGACGAGACTCACTCATCGTTAAGCGCAGGTATGATTTAATTAGTTTAAGGCGACTGAAAGTGCCTGAAAGCTCTGCCTGTGCACTGCTTATTGGAACAGTCAGATAGATCCTATATAATTTTTCAAGGTTCGGATAGGCCCGGTGCAGGTCATTTGCAATGAGCTTAACTCGAACTGCAACTTAATGTTTCATTCTTCAGCTCCGTTTTATATATTCACACACGTTTGTTTGCCTCTGCTCCAAACCATGGATGTATTATGGTCTAAATGCGCACCACCGTCAGAGCGTCCTGTTCCCATGACAACTGACCAGAGAAAGACACATGGCGCGTCATGCTTATGGGCTTCACCTGTGGCTGTGGCCACACCAAGCAGCTGGAGCGGATCCAGGTTCGGTCGTGTTCAGATTACCGGTAGCGTTGGTTCTTGTGACAACCCTAGTCTCAAGTCTGAGGTCATGATAGCGCCGTGTTACAGCAGAAAGTGCTTGTTTACCTGCTGTGGCCGTGCTGCTGCTCGGACCCGTGTCGTCACTGGCCTGGCTGCTCCCGCCACGACAGAAGAGATCTGTCAGCTTGCCCTCCGCTTATCTGCACCACACATCTCTTTTTCTGGTGGCTTCTTTCTTTTAAGCATCTTTGCCTCTACCTTGCTTTTTGTTTTTCTTTCTTTCTTTTTTCCAGAAAAATAACGGTCGCTGTCTGAGCGGCTGAGCCAATCACAATCAATAGACGCATGGATCAGTTCAAATTGGGAGGGGGCTCTCGTATCCCCCCTTATATGCAACACAATGCAGTGACCCAGTCTGACGTTACACTCCGAGCTACCTGCAGCTGCGAGGGTCAACCACGGCGACATTACATTTAAAAAAAAAAAAGAAAAAAAAAAAAGTTTGACCATAAGAGGGCCCATGGGTTTACAAAACCCACCAACCCTACGTCATCTACGCCACTGATTTTGAGACAAAATATGCCTGATTTTTGCGATATTATGTAGATGAAAAAAGGCAGTCCTTGAAATTTGTTTTACATTGGAGTGAAAGGACATGTCTTGGTCAACGATAACTCCCACATTCTTTACAGTAGTGCTGGAGGCCAGTGCAATGCCATCCATAACTGCTATGTCATCAGAAAGTGATTTTCTAAGATGTTTAGGGCCTACTACTATAACTTCAGTTTTGTCCGAGTTTAGCATCAGAAAATTGCAGGTCATCAAGATTTTTATGTCATGAAGACATGCTTGTAGTCTAGTTAACTGACTGGTTTCTTCTGGCTTCATTGATAAATATAGCTGGGTATCATCTGCATAGCAATGAAAATGAATTCAATTCAATTCAATTTTATTTGTATAGCGCCAAATCACGGCAAAAGTTGTCTCAGGACACTTTCCATACAGAGCTGGTACAGACCGAGCTCTTTTATCTACAGAGACCCAACAATTCCCTCATGAGCAAGCACTTGGCGACAGTGGCAAGGAAAAACTTCCTTTTAACAGGCAGAAACCTCAGGCAGAACCAGGCTCTGGGTGGGCGGCCATCTGCCTCGACCGGTTGGGTTAGAGAGGGAGAGCAAGAGAGAGAGAGTGAGACAGAGAGAGATAGACAGAAATGCAGTCAGAGAGAGAGAGAGACACAGAGAGAGAGAGAGAGAGAGAGAGAGAGAGAGAGACAGACAGACAGACATGCAGTCACAGTAGCAGTTGCAGTGGATGTCAGGCAGGGCCAAGGCAGGAGACGCAGCTGCAATCCACAATCCAGATTCAGCCACTGTCCATGGGAACCTGCGAGACAACAAAGCACAGAGACTCCGGGGAAGGAGCTAAGTTAGTAACACGCCATGGTCGGACATGAAAGCGTGCAGATGGAGAGGGAGAGTGCTAATTGAGTGCTTCCTGATAATCTTACCTAAAGGAAGCATATATAAGGTGAATAGAATTGGTCCAAGCACAGAACCCTGCGGAACTCCATAGCTGACTTTAGTGAGCACAGAGGAGTCGTCATTAACGCGTACAAACTGAGAGCGATCTGACAAGTAGGATTTAAACCAGCTTAGCGCAGTTCCCTTAATGCCAATGAAGTGTTCCAGTGTCTGCAATAGGATGCCATGGTCAATGGTGTCAAATGCAGCACTAAGATGCAATAAGACTTGTGCAGAGACAAATCCTTTATCAGATGCAATTAGAAGGTCATTTGTAACTTTAACCATTGCTGTCTCTGTGCTATGATGCACTCTAAATCCATCCATTATCTATACCGCCTATCCCTTTCGGGGTTGCGGGGGGCTGGAGCCTATCCCAGCTACAATGGGCGAGAGGCGGGGTGCACCCTGAACCGGTCGCCAGCTGATTGCAGGGCCACATGCAAAGACAGACAAACATTCACACTCACACTCACACCTACGGACAATTTAGAGTCATCAATTAACCTAATGAGCATGTTTTTGGTCTGTGGGAGGAAGCCGGAGTACCCGGAGAGAACCCACGCATGCACGGGAAGAACATGCAAACTTCACACAGAAAGGCCCCGCCTGACCCGGGGATCGAACCGGCAACCTTCTTGCTGTGAGGCACGCGCACTACCTGCTGCGCCACCATGCAGCCCAAACTTCATACATGGGGCGGACGCTCTACCAACTGCGCCAAATCTCCGCCATATGGACTCTAAATCCTGACTGGAAATCCTCAAATAAACTATTATTGTTAGGAAAGTCGCACAGCTGATTGGCAACTGCTTTCTCAAGAGTTTTTGAGAGAAAGGTAAGGTTGGATATTGGTCTATAGTTGGCTAAAACCCCTGGATCAAGAGTAGGCTTTTAAGTAGCCGTTTTATTACAGCTACTTTAAAGGACTGTGGTAGCCTGTTGATAAAGACAGATTGATCATGTCTAATACTGAAGAGTCAATTAGAGGTAATACTTCTTTAAACAGCTTAGTCGGGATAGGATCTAAAATACAGGTTGATGATTTTGATGATGAAATTATTGAAATTAGTTGGTGAAGGTCGACATGAGTAAAACAGTCTAAAACTGCGACAGGCTGAATAACAGTTTCTACGGTTTCTGTGTATGAAAACAAAACAGTACCTGTTGACGGCAGGAGCCGATGAATTCTGTCTCTAATAGTTAGAATTTTAGCATTAAAGAAGCTCATGAAGTCATTGCTGTTCAGAGCCAAAGGAATACATGGTTCAACAGAATTATGGCTCTCTGTCAGCCTGGCTACAGTGCTGAAGAGAAACCTAGGATTGTTCTTATTTTCCTCTATTAGTGCAGAGTAATAGGCTGCCCTGGCACTGTGGAGGGCTTTCCTGTATATTTTAAGACTGTCTTGCCAGGCAAAGCGAAATTCCTCCAAATTTTTAGAACGCCAATTTGCGGGTTTGAGGAGTATACCATGGAGCTAACCTCCTCTGTTTAATTTTCTTCTTTTTTAGGGGAGCAACAGAGTCAAGTGTCATATGCAATGAACCTGTAGCACTATCAGCCAGGTAGTCAATCTGGGAGGGACTAATGTTAGCATAGGAATCCTTTGTTGTATTGAGACATAGCATTGAATTGAATACTGATGGGATCATATCCTTAAATTTAGCTACAGCACTATCAGACAGGAGTCTGGTATAAGAATTTTTGCCTACTGGCTGGTAGTCTGGTAATATGAATTCAAAAGTTATTAAATGATGGTCCGATAAACGAGGATTCTGTGAGGAGACTATTAAGTCTTCGATTTCAACGCCATATGTCAGAACAAGGTCGAGGGTGTGGTTAAAACAGTGAGTCGGTTCATGTACATTCTGATGGAAGCCAG
Organism: Chaetodon trifascialis; assembly: GCF_039877785.1. Lineage (NCBI taxonomy): Eukaryota > Metazoa > Chordata > Actinopteri > Chaetodontiformes > Chaetodontidae > Chaetodon > Chaetodon trifascialis. Next base: position 426,389 of record NC_092060.1, read on the forward strand.
CGGAGTCTAATACTGAGATAAACGCAGTGCTAAGGCTGTCATTATCAACGTCGACATGTACATTAAAGTCACCTACAATAATTACTTTATCTGCTTTAAGGACTAAACCTGATAGAAACTCCGAGAACTCAGCTATAAATTCGGAGTAAGGACCAGGAGAGCGGTATACTATAACAAATAAAACTGGCTGCACTGTTTTCCATTTTTCATGACAAAGAGTGAGAACAAGGCTTTCAAATGAGTTATAGTCGGGTTTAGGTTTAGGGTTGATCAAAAGGCTTGAGTCAAAAATGGCTGCAACTCCATGTCCTCTGCTGCTGCCTCGAGGAATGTGAGTATTAATATGGCTTGGAGGAGTAGCTTCATTTAGGCTCACATACTCTTCAGGACACAGCCAGGTTTCAGTCAGACAAAATAAATCAATATTATGGTCTGATATTAACTCATTTACTAGAACAGCTTTAGAGGTCAGAGATCTGATGTTAAGGAGTCCACATTTAATTCTCCTATCTTGTTGTACTATTGCAGTGGTTGTTTAAATTTTAATTAGATTTTTATGTTTAACTCCTCTTCTCTGTACTTTTGGTCTACTTAGTTTATGTGGTCTGGGGGGCAGTCACAGTCTCTGTGGAGTGTTGGTATTTACCCAGCTTACTCTAATGCAATTCCAAATAAACTGATAAAGTCTATAAACCAAATCAACCTAAACTTTATTTGGAGAAACAAACCACACTATATGAAAAAAAGCAACATGGTTAAAGAAATTAAGGATGGTGGCCTAAAAGTTATTGACTTTGGTTGCCTTAATGGAACTTTAAAAATTAACTGGCTGAAATCTTGGATCAAACATAGCAACTCATTTTGGTACTGTATTCCAAACTCCCTGTTTAATAAGATTGGTAGATTGAAATGTCTTCTGATGGCGGACTTTGATATCGATAAACTACCTATATCATTATCAGAGTTCCATAAACAAATTCTGTTATATTGGAAAATGTTATATGTGCATATTTTTTCACCCCATACCACTATGCTTTGGAATAATAGATATGTATTATACCGAAATAAGTCTTTATTTTATCAGAATTGGTATGGGAGAAATATATGGTCTATTGTTGAATTAATGGATGCCAGTGGTAATCTCTTGGATTATCAACAATTTTGCACAAAACATAAAAAAGGACAATGACACATAACATGGGGAGACCGGAGCGGGAGAACTGTGGGTTGCACAATCTCTCACAATATATTGATGACAATATATGCACATTTTGTGAAAATGACATTGAAACTACGGACTACGAATTTTTCTCTTGTGATATAGTACAAACATTCTAAGTTAAAATTCACAAATGGATCAAACAAAAAATTCCATTGTTTCCAGCTTCTATATCTAGAGATGATATAACTTTTCGTATGATCTTGCAAAACAAAAATGATGAACTCTGTTGTAATGTAATTCTATGTCTAGCAAAATTCTTTATCCACAAGAATAGAGCACTGAAATCATCCCTCAAATTTATTGTCTTCCTGAATGAATTTAAAACGTACACGAAGTCTTTAAACCTTCTTAAAAGTATAAAAGCACAGAAATTATATGATATTTTAATTTCCCCACTGAATTGAATAGCTGAAATTAATTTGAATTCCCCTGATATCAATGTTTATTGGCTTGTTATTTTACTGTATTCTTTTAATTTTATTCTTTTAATAATATGTTTACCTTAATTCTACCTCAATGCTAAGTTGTTGTTCCCTTGGCAACCTCTTTATACGATTGCAATGTTTGTTTAATGAAAGTTGCCATACTTGGTTATTTTTGTACCTTTTTCAATAAAGCATTAAAAAAAAAAGTATATAGATATACTTCCGGGTCATTTCTCTTAGATCGGAAACTGAAGATTCTATTCTACCGCAACCCGGAGATGTACAGCCACCTTTTCCGGCCATGTGACTTCTTCGACTGTTTGGGGTCGCGCGTCTTTCAGTGTTGGCGGGTATCTTTTGGGAACCTGCTGTAAAGCGTCTTTGTTGAACACAGAAATAATTTACCTTGACAGATATTATGAAGAAAATGTGTGACTGGGCAGGAGGCAGAAGATACGAATCTCACAACAGCGAACATGACAACCGGTACGTGTTTAATTTTGTAGTTTCACCTAACGCTACTCAAATAATCGTTATGACGAGATTTCATTGTCTTCATCCACTCAATGGAGGGCATTATGTTCAGCTGAAATGCTTGCTTCGAAATATACTTCTCTAGATGTTTAGCTTGTTGCAAAACACATCTGCTGGCAACGTATGATTGACTAATATAAGCGAACGCTGATCCTACACCTTTCCTGTGGTAGCTATAACTTTAATACTTAGTTTATAGTGACGGGCCACTCCTAACACTGGGACGCACACAACCTGTTCAGTTGTTCGTGGCATGTCTGGAAAGGCAGAGAAAGAGGCGGTAAACTGTAATGTCGAGTAAAACAGATCAAGTACTTGCCGCTTGAATTATAATTTGTGCAGATTGCTCTATGGTTATTTAATCACGTTGATAAGATGACTAATGTTGTATATAACATGAACAGTAAACCCAGTGGGAAACGACTGTCTGTAGTTACTCGCGACCCTAAAACATTCCGTATACAGGGTTGGATAGGTAGGTATATGATGGATGAATAGACGATCAGAACATTCGGAAATAGGAAGTAGTACTTTTTAACGAATTGTTTATATTCCATTAAACGAAGGAAAGCTGGTTTATTTACTAGAATTATGCCTCGTGTATTAACATGACGTTACTTTCGAGTCACAAAGGTCACTTTCGTTTTCTTTAAAGGATAACGTTAATCAACCGGTGATGTTAGCGAAACCCAAAAGCTCACACTTAAACCACTGTTCTAGCTTTCTTTTCAGAATCCTCAAAGAAACTATCTGGATTAAATAAATACTCCGTCCGCTAACGTTACACCATAACAAAGATTTTTAACTTTTTCCTTTTCCTAATTTGCGACTGCATTTCCTCTCCAGGTAGCCGACGAGCTACCATCTTTGTTTTGATTCAAAAGCGTCACCATTAAATACTAATACTAATTAAACATAGAGGCTGCATGCAGTCTGCAAGTCAGCTCTGCATTTGATGCATTAAGTAACAAGGCACATTTTGGTGTGTATTGCCTAACTTAGTACTGTGTTGATTGTTTGAGACAGGTAGAAATCTTCTCTTCAGATATGCCTGTGGTGAAGATCTGTAAAAATGAAGTTGAACATATGCTTGTATGTGTGTATGTTTAAATACAATTCTTAATTGTGTCTTCTCTGCCTTGGAGCTATGGCCCTTCTCGGTGGTCCCACTGCAGGAAGAGAGGGATTGATGGAAGCCTGCGGGCCAACAGAGAGACACACAGTCATGATAGGGAAACCAGTGGCCACTCTGACAGTAGACATGACAGGTAAGAGAGAAGTATATTTACATTTATATGTGCAAGTGAGCCATCTTTTTAAATAAATCTACATACAATTGTACACAGTGACAGGTGGATGAAAAACTTTAAGCAGCCCTTCAAGGCTGGGGCTGAAGCTCACATGTCCATTGAAAGGCTAAGAAGCCTGCATTTTCTATGTTACGTCTCTTTACTCTCACTAAGAAGTGGGCGTAAAATCTAACTGTTATTGTTTAGCGTGTTACTGTGAACTAATTAATAGATGCATTGTCCAAAAAGCCTAAATAGAAAAAAAAAATTTTGACTCAAAATATGGATGTACCTTATTAGTATAGTTCAGGCCTAGTGTCCACCATGCACATGCATTTTAAGATGGGTATAAATTTAATTACATTACTGCTTTATATTATGTGGGAATGCTCTCATAATTCTGATTAGGTATTTCTAGGATACATCACCATTTATCTTAATTATTATCCTCTCTTTTTATCCCAGTAATGTGCCAATCACATAGTTAAACTGAAAAGGCTTAAGAACTGTCTAACTCAGTGCCTTCTGCAGCATCAGGAACATTTCAAGCTTGTCGTCATTAGTCATATGGTATTTTTTATTTGATACAAGAAGAATGGATTGAAGTGGTAGTTTGGAGTTTAAAGCTTTGGTATCATCTGTCCATCTCTGAAGAAAAAGCATTTTTGGAAATAATGAACGAGTATTATCAATAAAAACTCTTAAACTGAGTTAACTTGGTGCATTCTTACAGGCTACTGTAGGCAGTGTTTTTGCACATTTTTGAATCCCTGGGTTAACATGCTGATCACAGGCCTGTGGGTAGCCACAACAACATCTGCTTGCACCATGACAACAGTAACTTTACATTCCCCTCATTATGTTTACTCTGGTATGTACCCCTTGTGTATTTTAGTTTCACCACTCCAGAGAGCACAGGCCCAGTGTCTCGCTGTGGTAGACAGGCTGACTGGGGCAGCCAGGTGGAGGATGATGAGATGAGGAGAGATGTACACAGAGACATGCAGCGGTAACCAAACTCTGCCTTTATTTCATTGGTTTTATCTCTGATTCTAAGCACCCTCTTCCCTGAGTGCCAACTTCACTGATTCTGTGGTTAGTTACAGGAGAAGGATACTGGGTGCAGAAGTCACCCAGAGAGAGAGAAAGACCTCCTCTGGCTCTTCTGGGAGGTATGTCACCATGTCTATTCATGACCATTAAACTCAGAATATTAATTGGTTGATAAAACAGTCTTCTGAACACAGGCCAACATGCTATAAAATGCATTACATCTGATATTTAGATGTTCCATTCACAATTAATCAGAGCCTGTAGCATCTTTATTGTATAAGTCTATTTGTGTGAATGGGGGGTAAGCCTGTCTGTCTACCGCAGCTGTGACTCCAAAGAGGGAGAGAGCATGGAGACTGATGAGGCTGTGTTACTACGACGACAGAAACAGATAAACTATGGCAAGAATACACTGGCCTACGACCGATACGTTAAAGAAGTTCCAAAGTAGGTCTATGCGTGCGCGCGCGCGCACACACACACACACACACACACACACACACACACACACACACATAGAGTTAATTTTATTTAATTTTATTTTTTGTATCGCGCCAGATCATAACAGAAGTCATTTAAGGATACCTTTCCTATAGAACAGGTCTATACCATGTCCTTTTATTAAACAAACTAAATAGCCTTGTGTTATCTAATTTGCGCGACGGCATGTCATTTCTGTCTCTACATGGTCGAGTGTTTACAATTCTCCTCTGCTCTTGTGCAGAGGCAGAGAGATTTCTGTTCTGTAGGAGAAATAAATGAAAGTTGATGTGCTGGCACTATTGCATCTCGCTCAAAAGAGTAATGTGTTAATACAATCAATACGAATAAGTAATGTTTTACAACAAATAAATGACATGTTTACGTTTTGGTTTCCATTGTATTTCTTTTCCTCCTTTCTTTTCCAGACACATGCGTCAGCCAGGTGTTCACCCAAAGACTCCCAATAAGTTCAGGAAGTACAGCCGTCGCTCCTGGGACCAGCAAATTAAACTGTGGAAGGTCAAGCTCCATGCCTGGGACCCCCCAGCAAAGGATGGCCAAGACAAAGTCCTCAATAACATGTAAGAAGATGTTTGGCCTTGAACAAGATACAAGTCCCCTGAGGCCTGTAGAGACCAGATCCTATACACAGTCTGTCCAATATCAGTCCACTGTTCATCATGTTTATGTGTTTTGTCATTTTGTCCATTTGTGCCTGCAGTGAGGAGTTGGGTATGGATGATGTAATGGACATTGAGCTGGACTTCCCAACTTTGTCAGACTCCCAGAACTCCCCAGCCTCTCTCACCGTACGCAGGCTTTCATTGGAGGTGAGTTTGACTGTTAAGTAGAATTGCATCACACCATATCTGAAGCTAAAAATCAAACAACACTTGTTTGTGTCTGCAGGGGACAAAGTAGACATAGGGTTGAGGTTTAATATTAAAACCCTTAGAAATCTATTTATGTTTTCTACATTTTGAAGTAGCAGAAATGATTAGTGCTAAAATTTTAGTAATTTTAAAACACTTTGTCTGATGAGTCCATGTCGATAATTCTGTAGCAATCTCCCACTAAATAAGTGTCATTGTAAAATTATTTAGTAATATATTATTTGATAAACGTCCAATAGGGTAAGAGTCTTTTCATCAGAGCACGAGTCAGCTGAACATGGAAAAATTCCTGCATTGTTTATCAACAAATATAGAATTCAACATCTATTAGGGGTGTAACAATACACAAAAATCTCGGTTCGATACGTACCTCGGTTTTGAGAATTTTCTTGTTGTTCATTTGGGTGTTTATTATTTGTAAACAACAAATTACTGTAACAACTTACTGTTTTATACAAACAGGAAAATGAAATAAATGCAAAGTGCTGCCTGGTAATAAGTTAAATAAAATACTCAAATAAACAACAAATGTATGAAATATTATTAAAAAAATAAATTCCTTGTAAACAGCGTTTAACCAAACTTTTCAACAAGTAAAGTGCAGCAATAACAGTTCCAGCATGAAGCCCTGTTCAGTTTTACTCAACCTTCATATTTTTTGCCAGAAAAATTAACTTGTCCACATTGTCAGCGGTAAGTGCAGATCTGCTGGCAGTCACAATGTCCCCAGCGGTTGAAAATACCCTCTCGCTAAGGACAGAGGTAGCGGGTATGGCAAGATAGCGCCTTGCTAACTTTGCAGTTAGGGGATATATGGCCTCATTGGCCTTCCACCATAGAAGTGGGTCAGAGTGTACTGAAATACAACTCACTGCCTTTTATGCAGCAACCTCCTCCTTCACCAGCTGCAGAGTAGCAGCTGGGTGTCCTGTCTCTGGGGATGAAGCAGCTGCTGTTGTCCCTTTTGCCTCCTCACTCTGTAAAATAAAATACAAAAAAAGTAATAAATATTATTAAGTAAAGTAAATATATAGTCTGGGCGTCCCTGCTCAGACTGCTCCCCCCGCAACCCGGCCCCGGATAAGCGGAAGATAATGGATGGATGGATAAAGTAAATATTAGTGACACAAGCAATTTGTTGTTTCAAAATTATCAATGAAAAAGACAATATATGCACATAAAATTATTATATTATTATTATAAAATTATTACAATACCTCTCTTTCCATGGCCACAATCTCTGTGACAAGGCTGTTGTGGATCCTGTCATGGCAGGCATCATCCACATGAGTAAGAGGTTTAAACCTCGGGTCAGGTGCTGGGCATTTGTGGAGGAAGTCCTGACAAGAGGAGTATCTGTCCTCCAGGTTTTCTCTGATGGCAGCCTTGACTTGGGTCACTGTTGTGAGTTGTGAGTGCTACTGCACATGCTTTTGACAAGTCTTGGACAACAGAAGATTTAGCTTGTTCATAAAGTTGTGGAATTATTTTCTGGCTGAAGTGCGGACGAGTGGGAACTTCATACTGGGGCTCAATCACCTTGACCATGTGTTTAAAACCAGGATTTTCAAAAACTGAATATGGTCTTAGATCCGCTGCTATAAAAACTCCAATGGCTCTTGTTATAGCTTTGGCCCAGTCTGAATTGCCAGGGAGAGGCTGCTTGAATGCCGAGGCCAGCTGCGTTTGCACTATGTTGGTTTTTCTTCTTGTAGCATTGATATTAACACTCGGGTGGTGCCGTTTTAGTTGAGTTAGCATGTTTGTCATGTTGCTGGAGACATACCCGATCTCAGCTGAACAGTGTCGGCCCTCGTTTTATCCACCCGTCTTTCTCTGTTACAATATTTAACCAGGAAGCTGAAGTGTTCCCAAGCAGGAGACTTTAGTGACAGGGGAGGGTCTTCAAGCTCCGGTTTACTGCTAGCAGTAGCCATCATGCGCACGGGCTGCAGGTGTAGCTGCACATGTTAGCAGCAGAACGTAAACACACGCAACTTCCGGCCCGTGACCCAAAAAAACCCCCCAAAATTTCCAGCCTGTGAACTCACCCGTGCACAGCCCTGTACCGAACCGAACGTCACGTACCGAAATGCTTCAATACAAATACATGTATTGTTACACCCTTAACATCTATGGACATTGATTTTTCCACATTCCGAACATCCACCCATCCATCCATTGTCTATACCTGACTATCCTTTTTCGGGGTTGCGGGGGGGCTGGAGCCTATCCCAGCTGTCAATGGGTGAGAGGCAGGGTACACCCTGAACCGGTCACCAGTCGATCGCAGGGCAACATATACAGACAAACAACCATTCACACTCACATTCACACCTAAGGACAATTTTAGAGTCACCAATTAACCTAATGAGCATGTTTTTGGTCTGTGGGAGGAAGCCAGAGTACCCGGAGATAACCCACACATGCACGGGAAGAACATGCAAACTTCACACAGAAAGTCCCTGTCCTACCCGGGGATCGAGCCGGCGACCTTCTTGCTGTGAGGCACACGCACTACCTGCTGCTCCACCATGCCGCCCACATTCCAAACATTACATAACAAATAATTATTTTATGTGGAAATCGACAACTGCTTTTAAGGTCAACTCAGTAACGTAACTCTAAAAAACTCAAAGCTTTGTCTCCAGTTTGTCTAGATTGAGTACGAAATTCCCAGAAAGATCATTATTGCAAAGTTAACCATAAAGAAATCCTGTGTTGACCTGAATTAGATGAATATGTAATTTACCCAGTGAAATATTATATTGCAGCAAATAATGAAAACTTCATTATGAAGAATTGCAGAGAAATGAATGAGAGAACGTACACATACAATGTGCAGTCTTTCCATCTGTTGTATATTTTATTATAGTAAATCTGTTGTTTGAGACATGAAATGCAGAAAATTACCTGAAGTGGACATTCTCACGGAAAGCAGAGGAAAAGACACTTCTTTATTGAACTCGGTTACTTGTGCTCTCTTGCTTAGGGTGAAGACTGTCTGGGGACTCCAATTAAAGTGCAGAAGACAGAAAGCACAGCAGAGCGTGACATGGCATAGCGCACCATTGGCTCTCTCCAAGAATCTCCAATAACATGTACACACACATCTCAAATGGTTCACCCCACCCTTAATGTTACCCAGAATGACTCTGCTCCAGGTAGCAGTTAATCTACTCAGGGAGTCCTCTTTTATGACAAGATTTTCCATTCAATCAGCACTGATATGTGGCCTGGTCTAGCAGGCATCACTCATATGCAATTGATAGATTACATAATTGCTTTTTAGAATGTAAGAATACATAGAAACTGACTGTAATGAAAGGGCTCTCTAAACAGTTTAAAGGAGACAGGCAAACCAAAGGCAAAGTATTTTACTTTTAATGATTCATATTGACAGGATTATTTTCAAGTATGTACTAATGAGCATTACTTCATTTATATTGGGCTGTTTGTTTTTACATTGGTTGTTTTTTATCCAAATGTTACTGTCTTTCATATTGTTGTTTCTTTCATGATGAAGAATTTCAAATAAAACAAACTTGAATGTCTCATTGTCTTTATGACCAAAACTTTGCTGAATTAATACTCAATGTGGCTTTCCAGTGCCATTGATTATTTGACACAAGCAGCCGCTGAGCTTAATCAGTATGTAAACTTTGTTACCAGTCATGGCTTTACAGTGGAAGCACTCAACTCATCATTGCTCCATGTATACTATTAAATTTATGATAACTAGCCCTGTAAATTAAGCTTCCATTTACCTCTACCTGAACTTCAGTTTTACTTCTATTCTAGTGTCTATTTTGATATCCGTTAATCTCATTACCAAAGGTGCGCGCGCCATGCGCATGGTGTCTTCAGTTTAGAGACGCCTGCGTTTATTTCAATTTCTGAGTAGGGAGGCAGTATTGCGCAAACAAGCGTTTAAGATACCAACATTACAAAGAAGAAGAGGGAGACGGAACTAGAAAACGAGAGGCAGGAGAGAAGGAAGGAGATACTGCTGAGTAACTGTGAGAGTTAAATTGATTAGGGTTTGATAAAAGTGATTGAGAACCATGCTGAGGGCTTTTCTAAGAGGAGCTAATGCTCGGGTAAGACTTGTGTCTTAGATATAAACCACAGCTGGAGAGCAAAGCGACCACATTGGCATTAGCTTGTTGTCATTCAGTGACCGACAGCCTGCCTCAAAGTGTCAAAGAGAATTGTAATAAGTTTGGATTGTTAGCCATAATATGCTACCAATCGTTAAAGTTTAGAATTAACGCGACTCTTTATTTTGATGTCAGAAGAAAAGCGTGATAATATTAGTGCTAGGTCGTTAGCTTCCAGTGACAGATGGCTAATGCCATTTTAACCTTTAGCTAGCAAACGAGTTGAGCTAACGCTATGTTTTAACAATAGTGGCGAGGTCAGGCCAAACGCCCATCTACGATCTCGCAAAAGCCATTCTGTGTCTTCATTGTATTTCTCATTATTCATTTCTTGTTAACTTTTTCAAATATTGCTAACGCTCGATGTTTTTTTTTTTTTTAAGATTTATCTTCTTCATATTGGGCATCTCAATAGCATTTATTTGGCGTAAAACCCAAGGTATATCATATAGCAACAACACTCAGCGTACCATGAGCCATGTCTATGAAGTACATTTACATACATATTACAGCATCATGTAATGCAGCACTGTGTTGATGCTGTCTTTCCCGATTCAACAATCATAAACCTGATGCTTGTTTGTGTTTTGCACTAATTATCAATGCTAATATATGCTCACGTTATCTGTTTCATCTGGTGCAATACCATTACATCTTGTGAAATTTTGAAGTTGTAGGAAAAAAAGGACATGCAGCTCAGTGAGGACAAAAGATTAAAAAAGCCCAAAGACTGAACGAAAAACTACATATGCAAAAACAAATTATATACAAGAAGTGACATTTAAACATTGCAGGTATTTATGTTGACAGTGCGAGTAAGTGGTGAATGTACATGTTAAAAATGTTTATGGATTATGATTGGCCTGTAAGTGGATATTTTGGTGTCAGAGGGTTAGTGTCACTGCATGACTAACTGTTCATCAGGGTGACAGCACGTGGGAAGAAACTGTTGTTACTGTTACTCTATCTGTAAATGAGCTGTATCTGCTGATGCTGGTGCATAGACGATTGCAATCGGTATCAGTGGCAAAAAACATCATCGCGGCATGCCTGGTAATAAATGCTCTTAATTCTATCATTCAACCTCTAAAATAGTATTTTAAAGTCATCATGCAATTTAAAAATGCAAAATACATCAGGTAGTGATAACAATAATAATTTTAGACATTGAAGGTCGAACAGTAACAATGCATGAACGAGCTATCTGTCGAATATTGATTTTCTCTTATTGACCTGCTGTTCAGAAGACCTTCGGCAGAACCCGTCTAACCAATCTGCAGCACTGCCGGCACTACACAGCAGGAGAGACCAGGTAACACACACACACACACACACACACACACACACACACACACACACACTGTATAGAGATGAATTGTGCAAAATTTCAAGTGAGTCAAATGGGGGGTTTGCACATTACATTCAACCCTCTCAGTGATAGCAAGACATTATCAGAATCAGAATCGGCTTTATTGACCAAGGATGTGTTCACATATAAGGAATTTCACTCCAGTTTAAACAGTGTGCTCATTGTACTTGCATAGGAAAAAGGACATGGACCTTAACGAGAACAAAAAGACAAAAAACCCCAAAAGATTGAACAGTTGTCAAACCACATATTGACATAGGTTTTCCTATACATTGGTGGCCTTCCACAATATCAACACTGGCCAGCACATATTAATTTTTTTATTTTAAAGCTTGTTAGTAAGAGTTGTCTTTTTTGGTGACATTATAAAACATCCTACTGATGAAGAAAGTCTCCAACCCCCACAATTACACTGTCATTCTGGAGGAAACATCAACAGTGTTGACATAAAATTCATGTCTGTCCTTTGCTGTCCTCTTCAACCATAGTGGTGCTGCTAAAGTGGTTGCTGCTGGCCTGATGACAGTAAGCGGAGGCATTGGAGGAACAATACTCTATGCCAAATGGGACCCTAAATTCAGAGCAGCTGTGGAGAACAATGTTCCATACTCTGACTGGCTGTTGGGTCTGGCTTTGGGACCTGCTTCTCAAGATGGCGGCCCTCCCATGAAGAAACAGGTCAAGATGGATTCACAGCATGTTTTGACAATGTGCTAAGACTAGCTTAATTCTTGTCTTCATAAGACTGGATAGGGTAGGGTAGAGATAGAGACTACAACAGGATGTGAAAGAGAAAATCCACTCATAAACAGAGCTGGGAAATAAATCCAATTACTCTGAAACACAGATGTCTCTGGCCAGTCCTAAGAATTAGTATCAGGGCTGATTCAGGCATCTTTTAAAGGTCCTATATTATGAAAAAGTCACTTTTTCTGGGATTTGGGGTGTTATTTTGGCTCTCTGGTGCTGCCACGTGCATACAATCTGTGAAATAAGACCGTCCATGCTATTTTGAGTGAGATGCAGATTTCTGAAAGTACCCTGCCTGCAGTTTCCAGATGAGCCAGTCAAATTCGGTGTGGCCAATGACGTCATTGGCCAGCACATCTGAATATTGGCGGATTGGATGTGCGTAAGTTAGGCCACCCCCAGAGAATGATTAAGTTATACTCATAAATTGAAAGTACAAACATGAACCAAACCACAACCAAAATTAATGTTGAAATTATTAATTACCGAAAGTGCTTCATAAACTTCTGATTCCCAGAATTTATTAATTAACAAACTTAAATTGTGCCACTGCGGGAGGGCTTAGACAAAGACAGCGTGGTGCAGTCACCTATAAACAATTTAAAAACAACATACAGTGAGGTCAATAAGTATTTGATCACCCTGTGATTTTGCAAGTTCTCCCACTTAGAAATCATGGAGGGGTCTAAAATTTTCATCATAGGTGCATTTCCACTGTGAGAGACAGAATCTAAAAATAATCCAGAAATCACATTGTATGATTTTTTTTTAACAATTTATTTGTATATTACTGTGTCAAATAAGTATTTGATCACTTGAGTCAAACAATTTTAATATTTGGTACAGAAGCCTTTGTTAACAATTACAGAGGTCAAATGGTTCCTATAGTTCTTAGACCAGGTTATAGACCAGGTTTGCACACACTGCAGCAGGGATTTTGGCCCACTCCTCCATACAGATCTTCTCTAGATCTGTCAGGTTTCGGGGCTGTTGCTGAGCAACACAGAGTTTCAGCTCCCTCCAAAGATTTTCTATTGGATTTAGGTCTGGAGACTGGCTAGGCCACTCCAGAACCTTGATATGCTTCTTACGGAGACACTCCTTGGTTTTCCTGGCTGTGTGCTTCGGGTCATCGTCATGTTGGAAGACCCAGCCACGACCTATCTTCAACGCTCTGACTGAGGGAAGGAGGTTTTTGCCCAATATCTCACAATACACGGCCCTGTTCATCCTCTTCTTAATACAGTGCAGTCGTCCTGTCCCCTGTGCAGAAAAACACCCCCAGAGCATGATGCTTCCACCCCCATGCTTCACTGTAGGTATGGTGTTCTTGGGATGATACTCCTCCTTCTTCCTCCTCCAAACACAGCGAATGGAGTTAAGACCAAAAAGTTCTATTTTGGTCTCATCTGACCACATGACTTTCTTCCATGACTCCTCTAGATCATCCAGATGGTCATTGACAAACTTCAGATGGGCCTTGACATGGGCTGACTTCAGCAGGGGAACGTTCTGTGCACTGCATGATTTTAAACCATGACTTCTTAGTGTATTACTGATAGTAGCCTTGGAAACGGTGGTCCCAGCCCTCTTCAGGTCATTGACCAGCTCCTCCCGTGTAGTCATGGGCTGATTCTTCACCTTCCTTAGCATCATTGATACCCCACGAGATGAGATCTTGCGTGGGGCCCCAGTCCGAGGGACATTGACAGTCATCATTAGCCTCTTCCATTTTCTGACAGTTGCTCCAACAGTTGTTCTTTTCTCACCAAGCTGCTTGGCAATTGCCTCATAGCCCTTTCCAGCTTTGTGAAGGGCTACAATTTTGTCTCTTGTGTCTTTTGACAGCTCTTTGGTTTTGCCCATGTTGGTAGTTAGACTTTTGACTGATTGTGGGATGCCTTTATGAAAGCTAACGTCCTCACACAGGTGTTACTAAATTAGAATCATGAGCAGAGTGGAGTTGGACTGTGTAAAAGAAGCATAGCAGGTCTTTGCGGGTCAGAAATCTGTCTGATAAGCAAGTGATCAAATACTTATTTGACACAGTAATATACAAATAAATTGTTAAAAAAAATCATACAATGTGATTTCTGGATTTTTTTTAGATTCTGTCTCTCACAGTGGAAATGCACCTACGATGAAAATTTTAGACCCCTCCATGATTTCTAAGTGGGAGAACTTGCAAAATCACAGGGTGATCAAATACATATTGACTGTGAACACATACACCCAGTTCAGAGATCTTTAAGGTTTCTTCAGTATGTTCATATCAGTAAATCAGTCCCATGAAATATTGATTTCCCCCCAGAAGCCCAAGTCAAAAGAAAAGAACAAAAAACTCTGCTTATAGAGGCAGGTAAGTGACAAGTGCCGTACCTCTGATCAGTATAAAAAACTATGCCATCTCACCAGATATGTCCAGGTCCCGTTTGCGATGATACATAGGCACAGGTCATACCCCAAAACAAAAAACAATCCATACCTCGGTTAGAGTCCTTAAACCAACCCAACGTAGCCCTGTCTCTCTTTGCTCTCTGTCTTTCTCCCCCGACCAGTGTCACTTACCTGAAACAGCACATTCTGAAAGGGACTGAAACAGAGGGAAATAGAAGTAGCCGAGAATCTTTTCCTAAAAGCTATTTCCAGCAAACAGCTTCAAAAACATCCATCCATCCATTTTTTATACCGCCTATCCCTTTCGGGGTTGCGGGGGGGCTGGAGCCTATGCCAGCTGTCAACGGGCGAGAGGCGGGGTGCACCCTGGACCGGTCGCCAGGTCGCAGGGCAACACACAAGACAAACAACCATTCACACTCACACTCACACCTAGGGGCAATTATGGAGTCACCAGTTAACCTAATGAGCATGTTTTTTGGTCTGTGGGAGGAAGCTGAACCCGGAGAGAACCCACGCATGCACGGGAAGAACATGCAAACTTCACACAGAAAGGCCCAGCCCGGGGATCGAACTGGCAACCTTCTTGCTGTGAGGCACGCGCACTACCCGCTGCTTCACCGTGACATGCTTCAAAAACATGTTTTGTGGAACTCGTAGACTTATGCTAACTTGTTGAAAAAGCTTTGTAATATGGGGCCTTTAATGGATCGGTATTGGCTAAAATAAAGCAAATGAAAAGACAGTCCCTTCTTAATGCAGTTAGTTTTCAGTTTTATTCACGTGTTACCAAATCACAACAGAAGTTGTCTCAGGTCACATTCCATATTGAGCAGGTCAGGACCATGCTCCTTATCTACAGAATAATTCCCACAAGAGCAAGTAGTCTATTGTGTTTCTTTACTGTAGTCTTTGTGTTTTTTTCCACCTCAGCCTGCTCCTCTACAGTAAAGCATTTCCCTCCATACCGGTGTGAAAATGATTTGATAAAGTCCATGATCGGCTCTGTGCTGACGAAATTCAGCAAGGTCCGATGGTAACAAATCAGTTATTTCTCTTCTCTATACCATGTCTCTGATGGCAGGTTATTAACACCTAAATATCAGCTGTTAATGACAGCAGGACATCCATGCTTTGAATTTTGAATTTGAAATACATAAAATGTTTTTGTACTTTGTTCCATCTCTTCACAGACTTTTTACGTAAGTGATTGTGATATGTGGCTCTGTACAAACAAAAATGGCCACTGTTTCTATTGTTTAGATGGAGTTGGTGCAGCCTCCCTCTATGATGGAAAAACAAGTCAAGGTGTCCAAAGCCAAGTCAGAGAAAAAGGCGAAGGAGGCAGAAGAGAGTCCAGAAAATGAAATAAGACATGTCCCAACACAGCCTACAAAGAGCATAGAGGGTAAGTTTCTGGTTTGGTTTGGACTCGTACATTATGCGCTGGAAGTTTTTTGAGTTTTTTACAACTGCTGTTAAAGAAGTCTTTCATTTTATTTGGCCATCTCCTGAGGTACTTTATGCCTTGTACTTTGCAGCACAGTACCACTGGTCTAATTTCCAGGATTGCGATACCACCTCAGATATTGTCATACTTTATGCTAGTGTTTACAGTATGTTTACTGTTTACCATGACCACATTCTTACCCTAACCATTGCCAAGTAGTTTTTGTTATTTTAACTTAACCATATTGTAAAAATTATTTTATTGTATTCTATAATTTTAATTAAGTAATATCGAAGATTTTTATTTAAATAAATGCCTGTTAAATGTCTATTGACAAATGAGGTGATGGAGTTAAAGGCCTAGTGTTAAAAGCGCTTCCACTTTGCAGCATTAAGAACTGGGTGTCGCTGACATTCCCAGAAAAAAAATGCCACATTAAGTAACTGCTAATGATGACTGAACATTTCCTACTGCTGCAGCTTCACATTAAAAGCATTTAGCAGGTGAAACAGGAGTTGGCTTTCATTATGAAGTAGTCACAGTAAATGCAATGTGTTTGCCAGTAAGATTGATACTGACTGCTAACGTTTGTCAAAATGCATCTCCAAAACAAGAGCTGTAATTTTGGGCATTTTTGGACAGTGGATCAGTTCGAAATATTGCAGGGAGTAATGGAACAAGAGGGAGTAGCCACTCTGAGCATTCACTCTGTGTACACCTGCTCATGCCATGTACAGCATGAAGTCAGATCACAGTTGCTCACAAAATGATGAAAAAAGGCCAATTATTCTCTGAGTTCTTTATTAATACAACAACAGTTTGTTTTGCAGGCCCCCTAATTATGTGACCTGTAGTAGTAAACTGCATTTGCCATTACCTACTGGTGGTAGGTGGTAACCAAAGGCAGGGTCCAAAATTAGCACCCACCACTCACCGAAGAGAAAAAAATCTACACCAACAAATGATGTAAATTAGGTCAGCTGTTATTAGTGGCTCGCTGAAATAGACCTCCTTAATCAAACTCTCACCACTACATTACATAAGTTCAATGTCCATGTTTTGTTTTGTATTAACTTCCTTTCTTTCTTTTATTATTCTTTAAATGTTCCCATGTTAGCCAGCTGACTAATTTTCCACTATAGTTATGAAGTCATAAAGTGTACATAATGAAGAGATAAGAGAGCGATAAGATGCCTTGTACAAGAGTGACAAAAAATTATACTCTCAGTGCAATAACACAGCAAAAACAAGCAACATGATGTCGTAACCATGCCATGCAAGCAACAAAAAGGAGAAGCACAGCTAAGCAATGCTGACCACAGCCGTCTTCTAATAAATGCACACATATAGAACAGCATTAGTAGACAACAGTAGACAATAAAATACAACCATTATTTGATCTTGATAAAGTTTTAGAAAATTATGTCCACCAGAATCAATGCAAGACTGTTTGATCCAGCCTGCAAGGTAGTTCCTCCAAAAAAGCAGTTCAGAAATACAGCCCTGTTTCCCAAAAAGTAGGGACGCTGTGTAAAATGTAAATAGAAATGATGAATCAAAATGCTGATGTTTTGCATTGTTTTTTTGCATTGTCTATCAAACCAAGAAACCAGGGAGAGCTTTTATTGAGTACCAAGTGTTTTTGGTTATAAGAGTGAAAAATGCAAGAAATTGACCGAGAAAAGCTGAAAAAATTGGACTTCATTGATCCCACACTGGGGAAGTTCAGCCATTACAGCCAGCAGGTTACCAAAAGCAGGCACAGTGGCATAAGAGCACAGTGGCATAAGAGGTCAAAAAATAAAAATATAAAAGTTTACAAGATACAGAATAGAAAAAAAATAACCATGTATATGTACATTTTTACAGATTATAAAAATAGTAAATGCCAAATAATTCTACTGCCATAGAGAAGTACTGTTGTTAGTAGTCTAATGAGAAAAACTAACTACTGACATGATATGTATTGTATTGCTCTTGAGAATACTATTGTACTTGAAAAAAATACTCCTTTGCTTGAAAAGTACCGGATTTATGTATATGCACAATATATACTGTTTATAAAAAATACAGTTCAATAATACCCCCATTGTGGGATAAATAAAGTCTATAAAGTCTAAAAAAAAAAAAAAAGTCTAAATGGATAAATGTGAGCAGATATTAGCATTAGAGCATATATTAGCATTGAAACAGTAGTGCAAACAAAAAGTGGGTATGATGTAGAATTGAGAAAGACAGCATCAACACAGTGCTACATCAGATGATGCTGGAGTTAAACAGTCTGACAGATGCAGGAATAAAGGAACTGTGCTAGCGTTCTTTCTTATAGACTAAATGCAGCAGTCTGTTACTGAAGGAGCTGCTACCGTCTCGTGCAGGGGGTGGGATGGGTTCTCCATGATCGATGTCAGCTTGGCTAACATCCTCCTCTCACCCACCTCCTTGATGGTGTCCAGAGGGCAGTCTAGGACAGAGCCAGCTCCTACCTGACCAGTTTAAGTCTTTTTCTGTCCCTCTCAGAGCTCCCACAGCAGACCACTATATAGAAAACTGCAGATGCCACCACAGAGTAATAAAATGTCCTACATACTCCAAAGGACCTCAGTATTCTTAACAGGTGTGGATGACTTTTGCCCCTCCTGTACAGGGCATCTGTGTTATTTGTCCAGTCCAGTTTGTTGATGAGATGAACACATAGGTATTTGTAATCCCCCACAATCTCAATGTCCAAGCCCTGGATGTTCACTGGTGTAGTCTGTAGTATATTCCTTCAGAAATCAGTTACCATCTTCTTGGTCTTGCTGGCGTTTATGTGCAGTTGTTCATTCCACACCAGTGGGCGAAGTTGGTTACAGCCTCCCTGTATTCAAATTCGTTCCACTCTGATACTCGTTCAGCGATGTCTATATCATCGGAGAACTTTTGGATGTTGCAGCTCTTGCTGTTGAGTCTGAAGTCCGATGTGTAAAGGGTAAAGAGAAATGGGGAGAGCACTGTTCCCTGTGGAGCCCCCATGCTGCCACCACATTGGACAGGTAGTCATGAAGCCTCACATACTGTGGTCTGCTTGTGAGGTAGTCGATGGTCCATGCAGCCAGGTGGCAGTCTACGCCTGCTCCTTCCAGCTTCTCCCTGAGCAGTGATGGTTGGATCATGTTGAAAGCACTGGAGAAGTCGAAGAACATGACCCTCACCGCTGCTTCCAGTATGATCCAGATTGGAAAGAGATCGATGGAGCAGGTAGATGACCGCATCCTCCATGCTGATGCTTGGACGATATGCAAACTGTAGGGCTGTCCATCAGATGATGGAGGTGGTTCAGTATAATCCTCTCCCAGGTCTTCATCAGGTGGGAGGTTAAGGCTACTGGCCTGAAGTGGTTGGGCTCCCTTTGGTGCGTGGTCTTTGGGACTGGAACCACGCAGGAAGTTTACCAAATGGTTGGAACTCTCACCAGACTGAGGCACATGTTGTATATGCAGGAGGACCCCTCAGAGCTGATCTGCGCACACCCTGAGCAGTGTTGAGTTGATGCCATCCGGGCCTGTAGCCTTCCTCGCCTTCATCCTACTTAGCTTCTGTCTCACCTTGTCAGTTGTTATGGAGAGGCTAGGGTGTGGACTGGGGGGTGGCTCCCGTTGAGTGACATGGGGGCAGGTGAGTGTGGTGTGAGCAGTGGAGTGGAGGGGGGTAAAGTGGTGTGAAGAGGATGCTGTTGGTCTCAGGGATGTTGGGGGGGATGTGGGGTGGGGGGTGGGGGGGTGGAGAAGTTGTGGCCTAAGGTGTGGGCTCAGGTGGATGGGGGTGGAATCAAGTCTGTTGAAAAAAACAGGTCTCGGTCTCCAGATTCAGTGCTTGGGAAACATTGTACCATCTTTGTAGGCACAATGTTTTCCACACAGAAGTTAATGTAGTCAATAATGCAAGTTATTAAACTGTCAATGTCCTTCCCATGTGGACTGCACAACACATCTAACAGCTAACAGTGCAATGTCTCTGGTGCAGCGGTGCTCTTTTCACTGATGTGCCTTGGGTTACACTACCTGTTGTTTAAAAACATCACTATGCCCCTACCTTTTTTCTTGCCACTCTCCTTCGCTTTCCTGTCCGCTCTCAGCAGTTGGAAATTGTCCAGCTTAACATGCGAGTCCAGTATAATGTCTGTTAATCAGCTTTCAGTCAAACAGATGAGGCTACACTCCCGGTACTCCCTCTGCAGTTGGGTTAGGGCCATTACTCTTCTATCTTATTTGGGAGAGAAACTCATGTTTCCCATAATAACAGATGGTATGGATTGTTTGTACCGTCTTTTCTTGTCCCAACACTTCGCCCTAGCCCTGCATCCCCTTCTCCTTCTCCTTATGTCCTTTGGGATTTCTGGTCTTTACTTGTGTGATCAGCTGTTACTGTGTGTAAACAATGGACCCGAAGTTCAGTGGATCTCCTGAAGTTGAGGAAAGTAATCTGCAAAGTAGAAAAAAACAGATCCCTAGTCTCACCAGTTGTACATCCATATGTACGCATGATCGAGCGAAAAGAGTGATGGGAAAAACATGGCAAAGACACAAAAACACACTAATACAAAGGAATGGAGCTGCTGTAACAAGCTGCCACTCGTGTGGCTCCATCTTGGATTATCATTAGGAGAGAGACCACTCCGCTTGTTATCAGTGCACAGTTCAATGCTGCACCGCGCGACACTGTTTCAGGCGGGACTGTTTTCAGTGTTACGCTTCTAAACACGCATGGTGCAGGGCGTGGTGAGGGTAAACTGTAGTGCTCTGGTGTTATGTTACGGTGAAGATGGATGGGATAGACATTGAAAGTTCTGAAATCGAAGCTGCAGAACTAGGCAAGGCAAATTTATTTGTATAGCACAATTCATACACTAGGCAATTCAAAGTGCTTTACAGAAGCATAAAAATACATTAAAATCACACATTTCAAAGAAAGAAAGAAAGAGAATAGAAAAATAAAAATAAAATACAACTAAAGGAAAATTAAAAACAGAAGCCAGTAAAAGACAATAATTTAGCATTTAGAATGATTAAAACCATTGAGCAAATACATTTACTTTAAGTAAAAGCTGTAGCAAATAATAATGTTTTCAACCCTGATTTAAATGAGCTGAGACTTGGTGCAGACCTCAGGTGTGCAGGGAGAATGTTCCACAGGTGAGGAGCATAATAACTGAAATCTGCTTCACTTTGTTTGGTTCTCATTCTGGGAACACACAATAGACCTGTCCCTGATGACCTGAGGGGTCTGGATACCGCATATGGAGTTAATAAATCTAGAATATATTTTGGTCCTAGACCATTTAATGCTTTGTAGACCAACAGTAAGATTTTAAAGTCTATTCTTTGACTCACAGGAAGCCAATGTAGTGATCTGAGGACTGGTGTGATATGGTCCATTTTTCTGGTGTTTGTAAGGATTCGTGCAGCAGCATTTTGGATCAGCTGTAGTTGCCTAATTGATTTTTTGTTTAGGCCAGTAAAGACTCCATTGCAATAGTCCAACCTACTGAAAATGAATGCATGAACCAGTTTCTCCATGTCTTCTTTGGACAGACATCCCTTATATTTTTCAGGTGGTAGTAAGCTGATTTGGTAATCAGCTTTGAATGGTTGTTAAAATTCAGGTCTGAATCAATAATTACACCAAGATTTCTGGCTTTATCTGTTGTTGTCAGTGGCATGGAGTTAAGTTGAGCACTGATCTATGACCTTTCATTTTTGGGACCAAAAACAATCACTTCTGTCCTATCTGCATTAAGCTGAAGAAAATTCTGGCACATCCACTCATTGATTTGATGAATACACTCATTCAGTGAAAGTAAGGGACTGTTGTCATGTGATGACACAGAAATATAAAGTTGTGTATCATCTGCGTAAGTATGATAAGAAATATTATGATGCTCCATAATCTGAGCTAGGGGCAACATGTAAATATTGAAAAGAAGTGGTCTGAGAATGGACCCTTGTGGCACCCCACACATCATCTTTTTTTGTTCAGACACATGCTCACCAATTGACACAAAGTAGTCTCTATCTTGTAAATAGGATTTGAACCAGTGTAGTACAGTGCCAGTTAGTCCCACCCACTTTTCCAGTCTGTCAAGAAGTATGTCATGATCAACCGTATCATAGGCAGCACTGAGATCTAATAATACTAAGACTGAGGTTTTGGAAGCATCATTATTCAGATGTATGTCATTTAAAACTTTGATAAGTACAGTCTCAGTGCTGTGGTGTGGACGAAATCCAGACTGAAATGCATTAAAAAGATTGTTCTGCATCATGAAAGCATGCATTTGTTGAAAAACAACCCTTTCAATAATTTTTCCAAGAAAGGGAAGATTTGATATTGGCCTGTAGTTACTGATTACTGAAGCATCCAGATTAGTCTTTTTTAGGAGAGGTTTTATTACTGCAGTTTTCAAGGCCTGGGGAAACTGACCGGACTGAAGAGAATTATTTATTATCTGCAACACATCTGGAGCTATGCAATTAAAAACATTTTTAAAAAACTTTGTTGGCAGAGTATCAAGGCAGCATGTTGTGAATTTTAACTGTGATACAGTTTCTGTCAGCCTTGTATGATCTAGAAGGTTAAAATGTGCTAGATTAACTGGAGAACAAGAAGGCACAGATGGACTTATCATTTTGCCTGAGTTGGAGCTGCACACTGTTTGTCTTATCCTTGAAATTTTATCTGTAAAAAAGGCTGCAAAATCATTGCATGACTTGTTGGATAGCAGTCAGGAGGGACTGATGCTGTGGGGTTTGTCAGACTGTCCACAACAGAAAACAAAGTGCGTGCATTATTACAGTTTCTGTTGATAATCTCTGAGAAGAATGCTTGCCTTGCCTTCTTTAGTTCATGGTTATAGGTGTGGAGACCAGTGTGGTGTTTCTCCAAGGTGCCCTTTTACTTCCTGACAGAACTTTGGTCTTAATTGGGGCGATGGAATCAATAATACTCATAACTTTGGAACTGAAATTATTTACAAGGTCATCAGTTGAAGCTGAGGGCAGTGTTGGTGATGGTATAAAAGACTCAGTAAAGACTGCACAGGTATTCTCATTAATATAACGCTTTTTGATTACCTCTGTTCCACTTTTGTTAAGAATAGCAGGTGTGGCCATTTTAAATGACACACAGCAGTGATCAGAAAGAGCAACAACCGTCACCACAACCTCAGAGATATTAAGCCCTTTTGAGATAACCAAATCTAATATATGCCCTTTGTTATGTGTTGAATGTGTTACGTGCTGAGATAGGCCAAAATGATCCAGGATGTTTAGAAGTTCTTTAGCACATCCATCTTTGAGATAATCAACATGAATGTTGAAGTCACCCACTAACACAACACAGTCAAAATCAATACAAACAACAGACAGTAGATTGGCAAACTCATCAGAAAACTTTGCATTGTATTTCGGGGGCTTGTAGATGGTTACGAAG
Organism: Chaetodon trifascialis; assembly: GCF_039877785.1. Classification (NCBI taxonomy): domain Eukaryota; kingdom Metazoa; phylum Chordata; class Actinopteri; order Chaetodontiformes; family Chaetodontidae; genus Chaetodon; species Chaetodon trifascialis. The sequence continues at coordinate 449,884 of NC_092060.1, forward strand.
ACTGATCGACAGGGAAACTTTGATCGAATGGCAACATATTCAAAAGATTCAAACTGACTGTAAGAGACTCTCTTGCATTGAATGCTATCATTAAACAAAATGGCAACTCCGCTTCCTCTCTTATGCATTCTTACTTCACTTATGAAACTGAAATTCGGAGGGCTGACTCATTGAGAACTGCTGTGCTGTTATCTTGTCCTAACCAAGTTTCAGTTAAAAACATAAAATCAAGCTTGTGCTTGATGATAAAGTCATTGATTAAGAATGATTTGCCTGCCAAAGACCTAACATTTAAAAGAGCTAAGTTAAATGTGCTAAAAAGTCTAACATCCCCATTTTTTAGAACATACTGTGGCTGACATGGAATACATGTTAAATTCGATGATGTGATGTTTCTGGAGAGATGGACCGATCTTCTCCTACCTATTGAGACATGAATCAATGAAGCTTCCGGCACAATGGGAGCTGGCTTTTCCTTGGAAAAGTCAGGCATAACATTTGCCTTAAAAGCGGAACCCAGAACACATCAGTTACCAACACAAATAGGTGACTGTGCTGGGCTCTTACTAGGGGACTGGAGTAGGTTCTGATCAAGCCGTGGAGGTGGTGCCCGTCGGCACTGTGGTGGTGGAGGGGGACAGGGTGGTTGTAGGGGGCGGGGTGGAATTTGGGGGGACAGGATCCCAGATGGGCGAGGAGTAAGCCTGAAAACTCTGTAAACCCTGTAAACTCCAGTAGGGGGGAGGAGGGTGATGAGATACCCAGTGAAGATGATGAGCTGGATGGAGTTTGAGCAGTTGGAGATGGTGGCCTAGGTGGAGTTTTAGTGGTTGGAGTCAGTGAATGCTCACGAGCAGTGGCCTCTGGTGGAGGACATGAGGCATCCGCTTTTTTGCTCTGGCATCCCTCATGGTTAGAGCATACAGGCGGGGGGAGAGTTGGTTCTCCTTCATGTTTTGGTGTTTGCTGCTTTTGTTTGGATTCCTCTTGACCCTTGTCCTTGGGAGTGGGAACAGTGTGACGCAGGAAGAAAGATAGGTTGGAGGCAAAAAGTTTTACTCCTGACTTGTTTAGGGAAAGTCCGTCTCCTTTGAAAAAATGTCTGCGGTCCCAGAAAAAGTTGAAATTGTCAATAAAATGCAGTGCATCACATGCAGTTGAAAGCCATCTGTTAACTGCCAACAATCTGCTGAATCTCTCTCCTCCTCCTCTGACTGGTGGTAAAGGCCCACTGAAGAAGACTTGACTTGACTATTAAAACATGATGACACAGAAGAACTCTATCACTATCCCCCTAGCCAAAAACATGGTCCTGCTTAACGCTGCAGAAAAAGAAGGCTTCAAGCTAACGATCAAGACAGTGGATCCCAGGTATGAAATACCAAGCAGAAAATACTTCAGCCAAGTTGCAATCCCCAACTTGTACCACTTAACCTGTTCAATACAAGCATCGTCTGTGCAGGGGACAGCGTGACATGCCCGCAGTTCAGGTGATCAATGCTCACGCTAGGAAGCACCAGTCCTAACTTGCAGCATATCAGAATTATGATGGGGAAAAACTCAGCTAAATGCTTCTACTAAGCATTGCCACCCAAACAAAACATATTCATACAGAAATAAATTATATGTGCATGTAACAAAAAGACCAAAATAGCGTATGTCCACTTTAGATCATCATGAAGGTTCTGGTTGTTTACATAAAGAGGAGGGGGTTTCTAGAGTGGAGGGAGTGCTCTTCATGTGATAACCTATCTCTGGGCTTACTTCATCATTGGTGTTACTATGATGAATTTGGGCGCTGCCCCTCAAATCTCTTGACTCTGACTGGTTGATAGAGGTGTCGACCATCAAAATTGACCAATGCTGAGCTATTGACCGGTGTAATTGCGCAGTTGGGATTTCTACCAGACCATTCGACAAAATCATCCACTACTGCTCGGTATTCCTTCTCTTGTCCATGCTTTTTTACCCCATCACTGCTGAGTTGTCTGAAAACTTCTGTAGGTGGCACAGTGCAGAGTTGTACTGGAAGGTGAAGAGAAAAATAGACAGAAACAATTCCCTGTGGTGTTCCTATACTACTTTCCATGGTCTCAGACAGAACATTGCCCAGTTGGACAATCTGTGATCTGTCTTTCGGGTAGTCGGTAATCCAGGAGATAATGGGTGTGTTGACTCCCATCACTCGCAGCTTCTAACCAGGAGCAGCGGCTGGATGATATTAAATGCACTGGAGAAATCAAAGAAAGTGATCCTCACAGTGCTGCCGCTACAATCCAGGTGGGAGTGAGCGTGCTGCAGCAGTTGTATGATGGTGTCGTCCACACCCAGATGGGGTTGGTAGGCAAACTGTAGAGGGTCCAGTGATGATTTCACCTGTGGTCGGAGGTGGGCCAGGACCAGCCTCTCCACCACCTTCATAATGAATGATGTTAGGGCAACAAGTCGTTGGGGCCAGATGGAGACTTCCTCTTTGGAACAGGAACCACGCAGGACATCTTCCACAGCACCGGGACTCTCTGCATGCTCAGGCATAGGCTTAGGTTGAAGAGGTGTCCCAGGATCATGGACAGCTGGCTGGCACTACTCCTCAGGAATCTGGAACTAATGCCATCAGGCACAGCAGCCTTGCCCAGGTGCTGCAGCTGTCTTCTTACCTGGAACACAGTCAGGCAGGGAATGGGGCTAATGGAGGGGGTGCTGTGAAGGATGTGGGAGGTTGAGTCTAAGGGAGGGATCACCTGGGGGGTTGAGGGTTGGACAGAGAAAGCTTGGGCAGAGGGTTTGGTTATGGCTTGTTTCTTCCTGTTTAGTAGACTTTTCAGTTCACTGGTGATCCAGGGCTTGTTGTCGGGAAAGCAGCATGCAGCCCAGGTTGGCAGTATGGTCTGTTCATGGAATTTGATGTACTCTGTGATACGCTTAGTTAGGTTGTTGATGTCCTCCCCATGTAGCTCACACAACACATTCTAGTCTGTTGTCTCAAAGCAGTCCTTCAGTGACTCATTAGCCTCCTGAGTCTACTTAATGAGTGTCTGCAGGCAACAGTGAAATATGGTGGAGTTTCCTTGCAAGTTTGGGGCTGCTTTCTGCAAATGAAGTTGGAGATTTGGTCACGATTAATGGTGTCTTCAATGCTGAGAAATGTAGGCAGATTTTTATCCATAATGCAATTCCACCAGGGAGACCTATGATTGGCTCCAGATTTATTCTGCTGCACTGGGTGCCACTCCTGCCAGCTTAGAGAAGGGAAACTAAACTACAACTTGCACAGGTGCCCCACATTTGGACAACAGAAGTTTGGAAAATGTTGCATGGTCTAATGAGTCTCGACTTCAGCTGTGACATTCAGATGGTAGGGTCAGGATTTGGCATAAAAAACATGAATGCATGGATCCATCCTGCCTTGTATCAAAGGTTCAGGCTGCTGGTGATGGTGTAATGGTGTACGGGATATTTTCTTGCCACACTTTAAGTCCCTTAGTACTGATTGGGCATAATTCAAACACCACAGCCTACCTGAGTATTGTTGCAGACCATGTCCACTCCTTCATGACCACAGTGTAACCATCTTCTAATAGCTTCTTCCAGCAGGATAATGCACCATGTCACAAAGCTCAAATCACCTCAAACAGATTTCTTGAACATGGCAATGAGTTCACGGTACTCCAGTAGCCTCCACAGTCACCAGATGTCAATCAAATAGAGCACCTTTGGGATGTGGTGGAACAGGAGATTCGCATCATGGATGTGCAGCTGACAAATCTGCAGCAACTGTGTGATGCTATCATGTCAATATGGACCAAAATCTCTGAGGAATGTTTCCAACACTTTGTTGAAAGTATGCCACAAAGAATTAAGGCAGTTCTGAAGTCAAAAGGGAGTCAAACTTGGTACTAGCAAGGTGTGCCTAATATAGTGGCCAGTGTTTGTATATAATATAATGGTAAATGGTCAATGGACTGTATTTGTATAGCGCTTTTCTCAACTGAAGATTACTCAAAGGGCTTTGACAACTGAAGTCTGCATTCACCCATTCGTGCGCACATTCTTACAGTAGCTAAGCCACCTACTCATTTAGAGTGTTATACATTCACACACCAATTGCACAGCATTGGGGGAGTTGTTTTTTTTTTTTGTTTTTTTTTTGAGGTGGGGTGTCTGTTACATTTTTTTGACTCCAAGTTGTCCATTCTGGTATTTCACTGGCATACTGAGACATAACTCCCTCAGCCTCTCTTACTTTCTGTCCCCTGGCAGTTGGATCAATCGGACAATATGAAAATATCAATAATCTCCCAAGCCTAGCATCAACATGTGTCAGTTCGATGCCAGTGTGGACTTAGACAGAAAATTATGTTATTAAATTAGCAATAAATTAGGTTTTTTGACATTCGTCATCCACCATTGATGTGTGTTGTCCTTTTGTCCTAACTGATAATAGTAGTTGGCAACTATTTCAGGAATTGATTAATTTTCCTTTTCTACAAAGAGTATAGGAATTAGCTCTTTGTCCAGTGTTAACAGTGATCTCATCAGCACTTTTGTTCTTTTGAATTTATTCAAGGGCTCATGAAAGGCCTGCCACACAAGCTGGAATACATGCAACCCCACAGACTATATTTGTCTTTCTGCCCCCCCCCCCCCACCCCCCCCACCCCCCAGAGGCTTCCACAGAGGCAACTCATATTATCTCAGCCATCAGTGAGGTCACATCAGTCCCTGCTCCATGTGACACAGAGACAGCAGCAGTTAAAGGTAAAGGTTTACACTGACTTTGTGATCCTTATTGAAGTTTACTTTCAGAGGAGGCATTGAATGTAGACTTTCTAGATGTAAATCTTGTAGCCCACCATATTCCCAGACAATCTGCGCCAGTTTGTCAACTGCTGGCAAGGAGCCAAAAAAGTGTATTTCATATTTCACTTGCTTTAGGGACAGTCACAGAGAATCACAAAGCCTGTGTATTAGATGCAAGAAACATCACTTTGGTTTATTATGTGTTATTCTGTTGTAAACTTTTGGATTCAGTCTCAAACTGTGTGTTTTTGTTTGCTTCCTCCTGCATCCTGAAGAAGAGATTTTAGTTGATTCATTCATTTGTGATTGAACTGTGGGCTTTGTGTTGTAAAAAAAAATCTGTATTTCATAATTCACCCTCTTAAGGGATACTTACGGAGAATCACAAAGCTTGTCTGTTAGACGCCAGATACTTCACTTGGTTTTGTTTTCATTGACTAACTGTTGTATCAAGTCCCAGAAGAGGAATTTTTAGTTGAGACTGTTCACTATCTAGTTATCATTATGGATTTTCCAAGTTATTTAGGACTGCTCATACTGATATAGACTCATGAAAATAAAATTGATTTTGTAAGAAAATTATCTTATTAAATAATGACTGGCGAATTAGGCCTAAATAATTTACCATTGATCAATAAATTGTTAATGACATTGACCATACAGTGTAGCTGGAGATCATTCACAGTGATCCTGTCCATTGGTGAATGTGTCTTTGTCAGAGCTTATTTCACTATTGGTGACATTGTTGTCATATTGATGCTAACTGCTGGCGAGAGTGCTGTGTGTTGTTACTGGAGAGTTCACACATTAATGTTATGGCAGAGGATTTGATATCACCTCCCAAATTGCAGATACAGAATGTGTCCCCTTTTCTCTAGTAGACAATAACTAGTGTAAATGTTACTGTCAAAAATTGATATGGACTAACTGTCACTTTGGTGTCAGTTAGTCTTAGAGATGCACTGATACGATATTGGTATCAGTATCAGTCCTGATATTGAAGAAAAATCTAGACCGGGTATCGTTGACAATGGAGCCGATACATAGGGGCTGATCAGTCTAACGCTATGGTATAAGCGCTGTGAGTGCCGTCATGCGCAAACAACACGCAGTGCTGAAGCGCACATAATGTGGACCGCATTATTTTCAAAATAGAGCGAGCGAAAGGATTTTGGAACTTTTTAAACTATCTCAGCCTACAAGCTCGACGGCTACTTGCAATACCTGCGCAGTAAATGTTCTTAGGGGTGGTGGTAAAATGTCGTTATAACATGACCAACTTAATCAAGCACCGACAAAGATTTCACGCCAGGGAGCACGCTGAGTTCATTGAACTGAAAAAACAACAGCATGAGAGTGCGTAGTTTAGGCTGCGTTGCACATACAGTGCAGCTAGTTGTCAACGAGGGACTTCTATCACAGTGTGCTGTGAGTGATACCGTTGCAAGTGGGAGACAGATTGTTGCATACTTTATATTCCTTTTATATTCCTAATTGCACTAACTGAAGACTTAATTATATTTGTTATATTTTTTTTACATGTTGTTTGACCAAGCTGGAGAAGCTGTGGGTTTAAGATTGATGTACTGATGCATAGTTATAAAATAAATAACTCAGTACATTTATATCTGTTTGGTTTAAAAAAAACAAACAAAAAAAACAAAACACGGGAAAGAAATGTTTAAGTCAAGTCTGATCCACAAAAGAATGATCCCAGTCTTTTCCACACAATCAACCATACCATTTGTTAGGTAATTCAGCGCCATTTCTCCAGATCGGTATCAGATCGGTATCGGCTGATTACTAAACCTTAGGTATTGGTATCAGTATCGGAAGTGAAAAAAACTGATCAGTGCATCCCTAGTTGGTCCATGTCTGCTATGGTTTCATGCTGGCCCAATATATGCTATTTAGTGAAAAAAAAAAATTAATTGCGTGTGTGTGCATTCACGTGCACATGCACGCGTGTGTCTGTGTCTGTCTCTTCCAGAGGAGTGTCAAGACAGCCATGACCATAAGGATACACTTGTGACAGCAGTAGTTCACTCTGACGCAGAGTCACCTGCAGCAGTCGAACCAATAAAAGAACGTCCAGTAGAAGAAGTGGCAGCCAGACTGGCTCAACAAGAGCAGGAGGAAATGGACACCCTATCATGTAGGCTGGCAACAACACATAAACACACACACAAGAAAATCAGTTATGCATCAACCACCTGAATTAGTGGGCGCATGTGTTAACTGTAATTTTTGTCATTTATTATAGACAATAGGTATTGTGCAGTTGTGCCCTTACACAGTTAATTTGTCACAAATTGTACATTTTAATTTTTTGACAATATGATTGTGATATACTGTATAATACAACTTCAACAGATATGTGTGCAAATATTGTCAGATGGCAAATTAAAGGAAAAGCCAACTTAATGTGTCTTAATAACCCTCTTTATAACCTAACCCTCTATATAAATTACATTTTCTTTATGTTGTCTAATTTATAATACGTTACACTTGCTTTATTGTTCAGTCATGTAAAACAAATGCCTTGTGACATTGCATACAATTCCCTGAGAGAAATATGTAAAACTGTTGAATTCAAACCTGCATTGTCTCCCCTTTCTGGCAGTGAGAGTAATTACACAAACCCTGTTGAGGTGCTTATGACACCATGGGCTCCACCATACTTACTGTAGACTACTCTCTTGCTATGCTGCCCACTTCACTTCTGGCAAGCCAATCTTTGCTGGTTGACATGAAACACATCACTACTGGTGTGGCAGCATGGGAATGTCATCTCACACACCAGATTTAAAAACTGATATCCTGCGAAAGACAGATTTATCTGCTGCTGGTGGGCTTAATCAGCATTGTGTGAACTCAACTGGCAACAGCTTAAATATAAGGGACATTCACTACATTGCAAAAGTCCAACACTATAGTTTTAAGTTAACTGTAGTACCTTTAGCAATGTCTTGCTAACCTTGTAGCTTCAGAAGAAGATATGATTAATTCTCTGCATCAGCTTCGAATTCTCTTTTGCCTCCTTTTCTACTCTCTATCCTATGTAACATTCTCTGTCAAGGCATCATATTTCCTGTTTGTGTATATCTGATCATTTTAAAGCTGTATCAGCCAGTCTCGAAGACTCACTGGCCAGCTCGGCTAAAGCTACACTGCAGGCCATCGGAGCTCAGGAGGCAGCCCTTCAGGCTATCGCACGACACACACTGAAACTGAAGGAGGCTATGGAAGCAGAGGTACTGAACACAATGCCACTGACCACAAGGATGATACAGTAATGCTCGTACAAATCTGATTGGATTTACGCATGTGAATTGGTGTGTTTATGTGTCAGAGCCAGTGGGTGGGCACTGTACTGTACTCTCCAAATGTTATAGAATAATAGGGCCTGGGATAATTCAGTTCCATCATTATCACAGTTTACTGTCTGCCATGATGGCAGACACAATCAAACCGGTCATCATTACACAGGGATTTCCATTGACCAAAATTCAAACTTACAATGCATCTCATTCAACAACATAATTTTCTGACTAAGAATATATCATGCCGCTAATTATTCATTTAGTAGGATTGTTTTTCAAATTTTTACCATTATCCACTTCTTATTAAATCTTTTAACAATGATGATGCACAACAGACGACAAAATAGCCAAATATGATCTGAATTTTCTTTTTTGTATTTCTTAATGGAATAAAATTAGAACTGTAATGCCAAGTTAGGAAAATGTGTACATACAACTGAGCAAACAGTAGTAGCTTCAGAAAGGAGTTGACTTTGTCATGATCACAGGTTGTCTTTGTAATTTTGATTGGTTGTCAAACTTCAAGTGGGCAGACCTTAAAGCTGCAGTAGGTAAGATCGAGAAGAGAGCAGACTTGGCCTGAAAATTTGAACCAACACATGTTCCACGTCACTCCCCCTCCCTCTCCACTGCATTCATGCCCTGCCTCCAATGGAGCCGGGTTTTTTCACACATTACATGTTTTATGTACTGCTGTCTGGGCATAGGGACAGTTTTAGCAAATATGACAAAAAATTACTTATTATTAATTATACAAGTTACCTACTGCAGCTTTAACAAATATGACCCTGTCAGAAAACAGGGAGAGTAGACACACAAACACATGAGAAGAGCTGCTGAGGAGCTCTGTTTGAGATCATGATGGGCAATCAATGAAGTATTGTGGTTTTAGTGTCTGTCTGTGTCTATTTGTTATTCTAAAAGAACTGAAATCAGCACAGAGTTTAGTGCATGGTTGGTGACATAAGAAGAGGATCTGAGTGGGCCCAACTAGAGTTGGGCGGTATCCAAATTTTGATACTGTCAAACTTTCCCCACATTTTGCCGGGGTATAGGGTATTACCGAGACTAATTAAAAATCACTTTGCAGGGCAGCGTGACATGCGCGCAGTTCAGACGGTCAATGCTCACGCGAAGAAGCACCAGTCCTAACTTGTAGCATACCATAATGACGGGGAGAAACTCAGTTAAAAGCCTCCACCAAGCATTGCCACCCAAGCGAAACATAATTCATACCCCACGAAATTACATGCGCATTTAACGACAAACACGAAAACAGCGCATGTCAATGGCACTGCATCTGCTGATTTCACCACTTCACGCAAACCACCAAAGCCCAGTATCATATGAAAGAGTCTGGTGATCACGAAGATGTCTGCCTCCACACTGTGCGACGAAAACTCGGCGAGCTGGCAGCCAAAGAGTACCACAAAATAAACTTCGCTAAATCATAAAGTATGTATTACCTTTGCTGTTTTGTGGTCAAAAGTTATATTCCAGCCCGAAAAAAACGCTGCTAATGTCTCCTCCTATGACTCTGCATTTGTTTGAGATCAATCACGAAGGTCCTGCTTGTTTACATAAAAAGGAGGGGGTTTCTAGAGTGGAGGGAGTGCTCTTCATGCAATAACCTATCTCTTGGCTTACTTCCTTCTGGATCGTCATTGGTGTTTCTATGGTGAATGTGGGTGGGTCGCTGAGCTATTGACCGGCGTAACCACGCAGTTAGTTTCACTGCTCCGTCTCATGAAGGAGGACAGCGCACACAGAGGACTCTGCTGGGCAGCCTGAAGTGTCATTTTACAGTTTTATTTGCATTTCGTCCTTTTATGAGAGCTAAGAACAATAGCAAGCAGAAAAAAGGCTGAAAAAGCGTTTTCAACAGATGAGTTTCTCCGTATGCTTGGACGAGATAACAGTACTCTGCCCAGACACGCCCATATGAGCGCCTGGACATGCCTGTGTTAAAACATCTGTAAAACTGCTCAGGTTCATTTTTTTAGCATGTAATTTTGTCACCTTTTTCTCGAGTGAAAATTCAACCAGATACATTGAATGGAGTGGACTTCATTTTTGTTATGACAATGCTACAAGTTAGACCCCTATAGACCTATATGCGCAGCATTTTTTTTTATGACAGTAATGGAACTGATACCGTCGCTATTTTTAGATACCACGGGATACCTTATTACCGGATTACCGCCCAATCCTAGGCCCAACCATGTGGCTAGCAGAGTGGCAGAAGGAAACTAGTTCAGTTCACTGGGGTTCAAGTAAGGCTGCATTCTCCTTTTTGTTGGCAACCAAAGACGTGTAGCTGTTGTGGCCCATCCATAGCTGGCATTCTGTAGCTAGAGTTGGGAGTCATAGAGGGACCTTTCTGTGTCAGCAAGTATAACGTTAGAAGAATGGCTTCGGATTTGATCCTCTAGGTCAGGCATGTCCAAACTATTCCACAAAAGGCCGAGTGGCTGAAGGTTTTCTTTCCAACCAAGCAGCAGCACACCAGACTTGACTCATTTGATCAGCTGATCTCAGTCTTCAGACAGCTAATTGGTCAGACTGCATCCTCTTGATTGGTTGGAGGAAAAACCTGCAGCCACACGGCCCTTTGTGGAATAGTTTGGACATGCCTGCTCTAGGTCCTCCAGCTACTGTCAATATCCACAGCGGATGTAAGAAAAACCCTAATGAGAGTGAATTTGAGTAAAGCTGCTGGGCCTGATACCATCCCTGACTGTGTACTGAGAACATGTGCCAGCCAACTGATTGATTTTGTTACTGACATCTTTAAGTTATCACTGTCATAGGAGTGTTTCTACCTGCTTCAAGACAGTCACCATCATCCCTTTACCTTGAAGTAACTGTGGCGCTCACCCCAATTCTAATAAAATGCTTTGAGAAACTGGTTCTCCGGCACTTCAAAGACTCTTCCCAGCCAGAGTGTTGAAATGGAGAGAGGTCAGAGAGCTGCAGCAGTGCTAGACATTTGCACAGGTTTATACAACAATGATTTTAGGAAAGCAGTATTGGGCATGCATGGTAGTGTTCCAGAAACCAAGAGAGTTTTGTGAACTTAGACACCAACCTGGAGAATCAAATCTTTTATTTATGAAGAAAACAGGAAGTATCAGTGGACTTGTGACTTAATTCCCGCACAAAAATCAAAGACCTGCTCAGTAAAGTGTACACTATAATGCAGACTCGAGCAGTAATGTTGACAAGCATTGTGGATGCACATTAAGTTGACCTACAGTACTGTAGTATGCTGTAAACTAAGCTAATGCTTTCAAAAATGTAAGTATTAATAGTTTATTTTCATCAATCAATCAACATCAACATCCTTTATCAATCTAAATCAAATTAATATTTGGTGTGACCACCCTTCAAAACAGCATCAATTCTTCTAGGTATACTTGCACACAGTTTTTGAAGGAGCTCGGCTGGTAGGTTGTTCCAAACATCTTGGAGAACTAACCACAGATCTTCTGTGGATATAGGCTTCCTCAAATCCTTCTGTCTTTTAATATAATCCCAGAGTTGCTGATGTTGAGATCAGGGCTTTTTGTGGGCCATACCATCAATTCCAGGACTTCTTGTTCTTCTTTACACTGAAGTTCTTAACAACATTGGCTGTATGTTTGGGGTTGTTGTCCTGCTGCAGAATAAATTTGGAGCCAATCATACACCTCCCTGATGGTATTACATGATGGATAAGTGCATAGTTGAGTCACTCGGCCTTGTTTCATGTTGGAAGTATGGCTTTTTGACTGCAACTCTTCCATGAATACCACTTCTGGCCATACTTCTATGGACAGTAGATGGTTATACCTGGGTCCCACCGGTTTCTGCCAGTTCTGAGCTGATGGCACAGCTGGACATCTTCCGATTTTGAACTGAAATAAGCTTGATCTGTTTTTCATCTGCTGCACTAAGTTTTCCTGGCCAACCACTGCTTCTATGATCCTCAACATCGCCCGTTTCTTTGTGGTTCTTCAAAAGAGCCTGAACAGCACATCTTGAAACTCCAGTCTGTTTTGAAATCTTTGTCTGGGAGAGACCTTGCTGATGCAGTATAACTACCTTGTGTCTTGGTACTGTGCTCAGTCTTGCCATGGTGTATGACCTGTGACATGAAACTGTCTTCCATAACCTCACCTTGGTAGGAGAGTTTGGCTGTTCCTTACCTGGTTTTAAGCCTCCTACACAGCTTCTGTTTCAGTTAATGACTGTTTCAACCTACATGTGAAATTGATGTAGCACTGGTTGAATTGGCTGACCGCTCTGGTATAGTTACAGCTGTCCAGACCAGTCTGGTATAGTTATGGCTGTCCAGCCATACCTGTATGTCCTACTCCAGTCTCCTGTCGTTGGTTGCTTTGGCTGTCAGTACCTCCTCCCTGTGCCAATCAGACGATCTCCTCCGAGTTAGCTACCGCCCTTTCACACGGTAAAGGACGAGCCGTGTCTCAGTTATTCAGGGATGGCTGGCCGTCTGTCGCAGCAGGACACTGCTCGTGACTCATTTTGTACACCACGGTTGTGGATTTCGCCTGAAGTTGGAGTTGGATGCTGTGGATTTTGGAGGCATTCTTGGAACTGGAATTTTTTCACACCTGTCTAATACTTAAACACTGTACTGTATGTCAAATGTGTGTCTGTTGTCTGAAAGGTTGTTAAGTAGTCCAAAACATGCATCCATGCTAGGTGACAGTTCTGAAGTGACTCACAGTGGTAAAACTTAATGCACTGGTTGAAAAAAGTAGGCCAAATGATGAAAGGAGTGGAAAGAAAGGTTGTCCACCCTGCCATACCTTTCAGTCAGTCCTTGGCATACTGCCACCAAAATGACAGAGCTTCACTGCTAATACTGTTGCTGTATCAATTTGGCCACAGAAAACCCAGCTGCCCAATGGATTTCAGATGTGGTCCAGATAAGCTAGTTGAACTGGTAGCAGTGGGGAATAGTGTTAATGATGATCATCAGGTGAGGTGTGGGACTGATAGCAGTGATTCCCAGCAACCAGTTTCTTATCTATCAAAGTCTTAAATGGACTAGACACACAACGAGTGGACCAGCAGCGAGAAGTTCATTGGGGTTCAGGTAAGTCCTGTGTCCTGAAGGCATTCAGTATATTGGCGCATTTCCATTACACAGTTCCAGCTCTACTCGACTCGGTTCTACTCTACTCTACTGGGTTTGGTTGAGTTTCCAGTACAATTGAGTACTTCATAGTACCTCCTCAACGTAGGCGGGGTGGTCATACCACGGCTGCGCGAAATTGCCATGATTTCAATTTGTACGTGACGCAAACAGAGCCGACAAACAATGGAGGACATAGAGGCGATGTTGTATTTGCTGCTCGGTTTGTGGCTTTTTGTCACACACAAAGCAAGAGACCACGGTGATATTTTACAAGCAGCCATTTCCCTCGAGTGAGAATAAAGAATAAAGTCAGCGGTTGCTGTTGCCCGGCATTACAATGGAGGGGGCGGGATTGTATTTCCTGTGTTGGACGTCGCAGACCAGTGACGACACTCTCCGGCCAATCAGTGGCCAGCAGGCTGTTGACGTCACACATATAGTATCGCTTCTACTCGCTTGGAACCTCGCCAGAGCAGTTACTAAAAATAGTATCGGGTACCAGGTACTATCCCTAATGGAAACACAAAACATCCGGGTAGAGTCGAGTCGAGTTGAGCCGCGCTAGTGGAAATGTGGCATTACTTACAGCCTGTTACTAACTGGTACAACCATAAGGGTTAGTGATAATTAAATCCCCTCAACCTAACAACAAAACTTTGTACCAGTACTTCTCATGCAGTGCCAGTTTTAATAGGCAATGAAATTGTTTTGCAGTAGAGTGATTACAGTTCTTATAAATCCAGGTTCCCCCGCAGGAGAAGTCAACCCAGTGGAAAGATCTGGAAATTGCTCTTTCTGAGAGAACTTGCACTATGAATGATGCTGCAGCTGCTCTGTTAAAAGCCAAGTAAGACATATGGCTAAATGCATGCACACATGGACACACTCGATGTATAAAGGATTTTTTTGGTTACTGGTCACCTGCTGTGCTAAATTATACAGATCCTTACTCATTTCATATTTTCTAGTATTAATAATTTCTTATAATGTTAGAGGAGCCGCTCCTTATTACAGATGAGACAGGACGCCTCCGATAAAAAATGCTCGGGAAACCCTGAACTGCATTAATCACATGAAGGGTTTGGGGATATTACAATATCATGTCATGACATGAACTTGTCTGCCATTGGAGAAATACCGTTTCTACTACGTTATGTTCTTGCTCTGGGTTTATTAAACCATTGTGGCAGTATTTCAAATCAATAAGCAAGACAATTTTATGGCAGGATTGGATTTTTCTAGGATTTTTGCATCACTGCGATGATGAACCTCCAATTGGCATGTTTGGTGATTAGCCAAGCACAGACATTCCTGTTTTATTATCCTTATAGTCCTCTCTTAGGCCAGACATACACCAGATTAGATTATATTGGTTGAATATTGATGATGGACGAACCCTAGGTCACATGAACATGTACGCATTCAGGGAAAGGTTGCTAAGCCAGAATACATTGATATCGACATTACCCTGATTTCACTTTCAAATCTCAAATGGTGTTTTTCTTCCCCTCAACTCTCTCATTTTTCTCTTCCTGTAGTGAAGCCTTGGACAGTCTTAAGTCAGTGATAGACAAGTCTAAAAGGCTGAAGGTCAGTGCTGTTCGCCCACTGGTTTTAGCTGCAGAGGAAAATCTCCATAACATGGTGGTGGACTTGGACAAAGTGGTCACGAAGGTAAGTACAATAAGTTAATTAACCTTCTTGCTAAGAGGTTCATGTTCATGACTAATAGCACTCTCATGTCTCTATGCCAAATATGAAGCTACAGCCAGCAGAAAGTTACCTTAGCTTAGCTTAACACAATGACTGGACACAGAGGGAAACAGCTAGCCTGTCTTTGTCCATTAATAATAAAACCTGCATCTCTAATGCTCACTTAATAACACATTATATCAGCTATTTTAGAGGGAGTTACATTTCTGACAAGTTCTTGGCTGGAACCTGCCAGGCAACCAGTGGCTACTCCAGGAAGTTATAGGTCCCAGCCCAGAAAAAAAAAAAAAAAAAATTAATAAAAATGTTTTTGTGTTAGACATCGTTTATGTAATTGCAAGATTAAGAATATACTGCCATCAACCAGCAATTACAATACTAACATGCTACACAAAGCATGATACTGATGGGAATGCCATTAGTTTTGCAGGTATTGGACACATTTGAATTTTTAATTTTATTTGTCTAATTGCTTTACATACAAAAGTACAAAACACAATTAGGAAATATAAAAGTATGTGTGAGGGTGTGGTAGAAATCTGCTATGGCTTGTAAGAAAACAACAACCAAAAGACATACAAAAGGTAAAATGCAAACATAAAAAATCATCAATCTAGACCAGGGGTCGGCAACCCGCGGCTCCAGAGCCGCATGCGGCTCTTTCATCCTTATGTTGCGGTTCTGCGTGGCTTGGGAAAATAAATTATAAGTGTCCGATTGAAGTGTATGTTATTTGTCTCAAAAACGTGTATCATGTCTTCTTATTAAGTCAAAGTTTTTAACTTCTTCCTTCAGACCTTGTGCAATTTCGGTGATCAGCATTCGCCTTCTTCAGAGACGTTGACAGCACTTAACGTGTCAGCAGGCAGATTTGACAGCCGGCATGCACGGAAAGGCCAGCGACACCAAAACTGCACAATATCTGAACAAAGTATTTTATTTGTATTTGTTCGTTTGTGTAATTGTAGTTGTAAATTTTTAGATTATTGTGACCTTGAAATATTAAAATAAAGCTGGCTGACATAGCCGACAGAGGTATATGGGTGTCTAAGTTTAAACGCCTGAGAGATGATCTTGAAGATGTTTCCCGTCAGAAGGCCACTCTTGCTCAGAATCACAAATGGAGTGATATTGAGAACCTTCCAAGACCGGACGAACTTGTATTTGAAACATGGAATGCCATCCCCGACACCTACAAAAACATGCAGAAATATGCATTTGGAGTCCTGTCGATCTTTGGATCCACATATTCATGTGAGCAGCTATTCTCCACCTTGAACTATGTTAAAAACAAACACCGCTCACGCCTCACAGACGGCAGCTTACAGTCCTGCGTAAAGATGAAAGTGACTTCCTACAGCCCTGATTTGCAGATGCTGTGCGCAGAGGTTCAGGAGCAGAAGTCCCATTAACCAGGTAAAATAAATATTCAGGCAGTTATTTTGCAAATATTTATTTTCATTGTTCAGTGAAATTTCCATTGTATTTTTAAATTCAGGTCAAGGCTCCGCTACACGCTCCGAAAGCCCAAAGGATGATGGCTCACTGCATTTTTGTTTGCTAGATGGATAATTTAAGTTCAGTTTTTTAATTCATTTGAAAGAGACCTTCAACTCTGCGATTTTTATTTTTTTGTAAGAGTTCAAAATGTGTTCATTTAATAAATAAAATTTAATTTTCTGAAACATGGATGGACTGCATGGATTTCATAAGCAACACTATTTTACAAGTGTAAAGATATATATATATAGGCTAACATCTTCATTTCAGATGTCAAAAAGTGTTTGCGGCTCCCAGTGTTGTCTTTTCCGTGGAAACCGGGTCGAAATGGCTCTTTGAGTGTTAAAGGTTGCCGACCCCTGATCTAGACTTTCAATGCATTGTAGACTTGATCTGAAGTCCTATAGGTCCTTTAAGACACCATCTAGTCTATTGTTGCATTTCTAATGCACACTTAATAACACATTATATCTTGTTTGTTTAACCTATACAAAAACAGCTATTTTACAGGGAGTTATGTTTCTGACAAGTTCTTGGCTGGGACCTGCCAGTTCATACAAGGAATTTGCTTTGGTGAGGTTGGTGCATGACACATCTGTTAAAAAGAAGCTATTAAAAAAGTAAAAAATATAACAGTAAGTAAAAAAAATGTAACAATAAGTACAAAATATTACAATAGTAGAAAATATAACAATAAGTAAAAAATATAACTAAATATATATACACAAGTCTGTTGTTTTTTTGTTTTTTTTTTTTCCCAGAAGCACAGTCTGGTTTTTTTTTTGTTTTTGTTTTTTTAAAGGAAGTCCAATTAGAGTGTTAATGTAACGCATAGGGTTATGGTAATCTCAGTGTGACAAGTAGAGGCAAAGGTGGAATGTGAAGAGTGTCGGGGGGTTCCTGGCCTTGTTAATAAGGCAAAAAACTGAGGCTGTGGTCCATCACGACCAAAACCTCATGCCAGAGGGGAGTGTCTACAAGAGTTTGTCTCCGGGGTGGGAGGAGTCAGCCACAATCTTTCCTGCACGCCTCAGGGTTTTTCCTGTTGTCCACAACCATCTCCACTGTCTTTAGAGCGTTGAGCTCTAGGTTGTTCTGGTTGCACCAGGTCACCAGATGGTCAACCTCCCACCTGTGGGCGGACTCGCATACTTCAGGAGCTTGACAGACTGGTGACTGTAGGTGCAGCTGTTCGTGTACCGGGAGAAGAGCAGAGGAGAAAGAACGCAGCCCTGAGGGGACCCAGTGCTGATGGACTTTGTGTCGGAGATGTGTTTCCCCAGCTTCACGCACTGTTTCCTGTCAGACAGGAAGTCTGTAATCCACCTGCAGGTGGAGTCAGGCACGCTCAGCTGGGAGAGCTTCTCCTGAGCATCCATAAACAGGATCCTGGCGTAGGTTCCTGCGGAGTCCAGGTGCTGGAGGATGAAGTGGAGGGCCAAGTTGACTGCATCATCTACAGACCTGTTGGCTCTGTAGGCAAACTGCAAGGGGTCCAGGAGAGGGTTGTTGATGTCTTTGAGGTGTGAGAGCACAAGGCGCTCAAAGGACTTGATGACCATGGAGGTCAGGGTGACGGGTCTGAAGTCATTAAGTCCTGTGGTCCTTGGCTTCTTGGGAACTGGGATGATGGTTGAGGACTTGAAGCAGGCTAGCACGTGACATGTCTCCAGTGAGGTGTTAAAAATGTCTGTGAACACTGGAGATATCAGTGCTGATCAGTGCAGTGCCTCAAGGCAGATGGGGAGACAGAATCCGGTCCAACTGCTTTCCGGGAGTTCTGTCTCCTGAAGAGTTTGTTGACGTCCCTCTCATGAATGGAAAGAGTCATCATTGAGGTGGGGGGGGGGGGGGGGGGGGGGGGGGGGGGGGTCCTTTGAGGTGGGAATTGGTGGAGGTGACTGGAGCTGTTGGGAGGTGTTGTGGGGGATGGTTGCTGGACTGTCCCTTTTGTCTTTCAAAGCGGCAAAGCAGGATGTAAACACTGACCAGAATGAATGAAGCAAACTCACGGAGTGAATAAAAAGGCTTAGAGTTGATGATGAAAGATTCCAGGTCAGGAGAACAGTGCTGCTGGATCACTGTCATGTTGTTGCACCAGCCACTGTTAATGTAGAAACAGATTCCTCCACCTTTAGTTTTGCCGGAACGTTCTGTGTCTCTGTTCGTGCAGAAGAGTTGGAAGCCAGCCAGCTGCAGTGCAGAGTCCGGTATTAACTGTTTTTACCGACAGCAGTTGCAATTCCTCCAGTTTGTTGGGCAGTGAACGCAGATTAGAGAGAAATATTCCTGATAACGCTGTGTGTAGTCCCCGCTGTCACGAGTCACAAGCGCACCGGCCCGTTTTCCTCTCCTCCAGCCTTTCACTGCTTGAGCAAAGGTGACCAACTTTGACCAGAATGTCCAAAATTTCCACTGTTGGGAGCAGAAAATTAGGAAATAAATCCACTGGTATTGTTACGGTGATGCAACCACAGTAACAGTGGATGTAGTAATAATAGAAGCTAGTAGCTGCTGTAGGGGATGTCAGGCAGGGCAATGGCAGGAGACATAGCTGTTATCCACAGTCCAGATTCAGCCACTATCCATGGGAACCTGTGAGACGATCAAGCACAAAGACTCCAGGGAACAAGCTAAGTTAGTAACATGCCTTGGTAGGACATGAAAATGTGTAGATGGAGATGGAGAGAAGAACAGAGGAGCTTGCTGTATCCTTGGAGGTCCCCCCAACAGTCTAATCCTATAGCAGCATAACTAGAAGCTCGTCCAAGGCAATCTTGAGCCAGCCCTAACTATAAGATTTATCAAAAAGGAAAGTTTTAAGCCTACTCTTAAATGTAGAGACAGTGTCTGCCTCCCGGACAAAGACTGGAAGATGGTTCCACAGGAGAAGAGCTTGATAGTTAAAGGCTCTGGCTCCCATTCTGCTTTTGGAAACTTTAGGAACCATAAGTAAACCTCCATTCTGGGAACGCAGTGTTGTAGCTAGGTAGGAAGGTAATATGGGCTCTTTAAGATAAGGGCATGCTGCAGCGTCCTGGAGAAACTGGAGAATATTCAGCAACGAATTAGGGCAGCCTGATAGTAAGGAATTGCAATAATCCAACCTGTAAAATACGATTGCATGGGCTAGTGTTTCTGCATCATTTTAAGACTGGATGTGCCTGATTTGTGTAATGTTATGTAGGTGATAAAGGGCAGTCCTTGAAATTTGTTTTACATGGGTGTTAAAGGACATATCCTGATCAAAGATAACACACAGGTTCTTTACAGAGGTGCTGGAGGCCAGTGCAATCCATAACTGCTATATCATCACAAAGTGAGTTTCTATGGTGTCTAGGACCGAGTTTTATAACTTCAGTTTTGTCCGAGATTAGCAACAGAAAATTGCAGGTCATCCAGGTCTTTATGAAGACACGCTTGTAGTCTAGTTAACTGATTGGTTACTTCTGGCTTGATGAATTTAGCATGGTATCATCTGCATAGCAATGAAAATTTATTGTGTATATATAAGGTGAATAGAATTGGTCCAAGCACAGAACCGGTAGCGGGTTTTAGTGAGCACAGAGGAGTCATCATTAATGTGTGCAAACTGAGAGCAATCTGAAAAGTACGATTTAAACCAGTTTAGTGCAGTTCCCTTAATGCCAATGAAGTGTTCCAGTCTCTGCAATAGCATACCATGGTCAATGGTGTCGAATGCAGCACTAAGATCTAATACGACTAGTACAGAGAGAAGTCCTTTGTCTGATGCACTTAGAATTATTATTATTATTTGTAACTTTAACCATTGCTGTCTATGTGCTATGATGCACTCTAAAGGAATTCCTTGCAGCTATGTAGAAGGATCTTTCACCCCAGGTCCAGTGCTTGCTCCTGAGTTGTGGAGACAGACCCTTTTACAAGGTTCTCATTTTAAAATGTGTCGCATGGAAATGTTAGCTCAAGACAGATTTCTTAGCTGCCTCACAGAATTAAAGTATTAGCTTTAGATTACATTAGCCAAGTACACTACAGAATCTGCTTGTCATCATATTAGTTGACAAAATTCACAGTCATCAGCTGGAGATGAGTATCTGTATTGTTTCAACAATGCAAATTTTCAAAAGAATGTCTCCTGTTGTTATCACTGTAAATTCCATATGTGGAGAGAATGGAAGGCTTGACAGGCATAGTAACGGTAATTAAGGATGCTGGGACTCAGCCATGGTAAGTTTCTTAAGGAGATTGTTCAGTATTGGAATGATACATAATTTTCTTAAAGGCTGAATTTAGAAATGTATGAGATGTTATTTATGGCAACTTGTAAACATTACCTAAAAAGAAAAAAAATCACTGTGATGCAGCTATCAAGGCCTCTTTGTAAAACTGCTGTAAGAAGTAAGGTAGGCTCTTACTGGTACAATCTTAATTTATGTCCTGTGTGCATCCACACAATATGGATTGGATTTCCTTTTTGTAACTAAAAATGGTCTCATAGGTTGGCCTACTTATAGCTCAGGTCAGTACATACATTAAAATGTTTGGTGTAGGTGTAGTTACAGCTGTGATTGGGTGATCTGGTGTCAGGTCTATTTTTTTTTGTTTGTTTGTTTGTTAATCACATAAATGAGAGGAAAAGTGATTAATTTAGCGACACTTTGTTGCAGAGAGAGAGACTTAACAGTCCTCATGGCCCAAGGATTAATCATATCCTGGGAGTGTGCACTGTGATCTGAGCCTGCCCAAACGTACAAACCATTGTTAAACAACCTGTCAAAGCTCCAGTGATGCTTTTGGCTGTACCCAGCCATCCTAAAGTGAAAATTTATTTCAGACACTTGTATGGGGAATGGTCAACTGTTTTGGCTCTTTGGCAGCATTGCTTGTCAGCACATACAGCTGCTAAATATGTGTGTCTGTGTGTTTAGGTGCACTCTGCAGAGTCAGAAGCTAAGATTGTCTCCCAGTACAGTGAACTTGTTAATGAAGCCAAACAACAGTTCCAGAGGGAAGTAAGCAGCCTTACCCCAGAGATCCAGGCCAACTGGAAGGGGCTCAGTAAGAACACACACACACACACACACACACACACACACACACACACACACACACACACACACAGAGGCATTTTTAGTACAGTGATTCACTATGATAACACTCTTGATCTTTATTAAATAGTTGGCAATAGAGAGTGACAGGAAAAACGTGATATTTTACATGGTATTTAATGAAGTGTTCCAGCTTCATATCCAGCTAAGGACTTAACCTTCTCCCCTCCCATCCCCTCCCTTAATTTTCTGTCTGATTTTACTGCATGCCACCCACCCTTTTATATAAACTTTCAAAATGATGTACTGTCAATATTAGTACATCGTGTATACTCTATACTTTTATGTATATCTATATGAGATGGAATTGGGACATACTAGTGCTCTCCCTGATCATGATAAACACCCGAAATTGAGTTCTTTAAATAAATGTGACATATTTGAAAAACAATTTTATGTCTTTGTATGTGAGCTGGTAAACTGTCAGCTGATGACCTAAATGCCCTGATCGCCCATGCACACCGTCGCATTGACCAGCTGAATCGAGAGCTGGCTGAGCAGAGAGTCAGAGAGCAGATTCACATTGATGCAGCGCTGGAGCAACAGAAGCTGGAGGACCAGAAAGCCTCTGAGAAAGCTGTTAACACTGCCATGCAGCACATCAAGGAAGAGGCCCGACTGGAGCAGGAGAGGAAGGTATGGAGGGGATAGAAGGTGGCATTTGAAGCTGCCAAGGTTTAACAGTGCAGTGCCACATACATCCAGTGCATTGGCAACTGATGCCAGGAGATAACTACAAGGACTACAGTATCATAATTAAAATTTTGTGTGCGTGTTTGTAGCTGTCTGAATTAAGGGAAGTGATGGAGGCAGAGATGAGGACTCAGCTCCGGCGTCAGGCTGCTGCTCACACAGACCATGTCCAAGATGTCCTTAAAGTCCAGGAGCAGGAACTGAGAGCTGATGCTGAGCAGGTTTCGACACAACCTTACATTCTACACATACAATAAAGTCAAATATCAGAGCGCACAGTTGACCAAATTATGTTTATGGCTATCTGTTGAATATGAGTACTTTTTGAGTATTGACAGTCTCAGGTGCCAAGTATCACAAACTGTGATGTATATGAGAAATTGTTAAGAAATGCTTTGTCACATCTTTAGTATTCTTATTCTTTGATCATATACTACCTAATTAAATTATTAAAGTGAGTACACTGTCTTACACTCTTAAGTGAGGATTCCTGAAGCTGCATGGCCAGTACAGTTGAGAAGATTGAGTCAGTTTGGTGCCTGTATCGTCCACCAATCAACTCTACTCACTTGTCATGTTGGATGTCTCTGACAACTTGTCTAGCTGCAAACATTCCTTCAAAGCTCTACTATGTTTTGTATTCAGGTCCTGAGCAGTAAGTTGCTGGAACAGGAGACCCGCTACCGTCAGCTGAACCAGGAACAGCTGGATAACTTCACTCTGGATATGAACACTGCCTACGCAAGACTGAAGGGGATGGAGGAGGCTATAGACAGTAAGATAGACATACACACACCACACTCTGGAAAAAGGCTTCAGAAATACCATTGTAATGAACAGTATTTACCGGGACAATGTGATATTCTCATACCAATACTCTGAACAGTTGCTACATTTTAACAGTAACTGCAGCCTGTCTTATCTGGTGACATGTGCTGTCCTCAAATTATTTTATAGACTATTTTGTAGTTTAATCTAGAGCAAAGCATCACATTTAACGAGCTCATGATATGTTTTCTACCTACAACGTAACCAGTAACTACAGCTGTCAGATAAATGTAGTGCAGTAAGTACTATTTTTACTAGTAACATTTTCCTTTGAAGTGTAGTGGAATAGAACTTTGAAGTGGAAGAAACACTAAATAGCCAAGTACAAGTTCCTCAAATTTGTACTTAAAGTAACATTAATAATGAATGTTGAGTAAATTTAGTTAACACTGAAGTAAGAGCTTACTGACTTGCACACCTTATTTTTCACAACCTACTTCATTCAAATACTGGGGGTTGTGATGTAGAGCTGTTTAGTACGTACGTTTGTCCATCCTATGCCCGTGAATGCAATATCTCAGAAACGCCTTGAGGGAGTTTCTTCAAATATGGCACAAATGTTACCTTGGACTAAAGGATGAACTGATAAGATTTTGGTGGTCAAAAGTCAAGGTCACTGTGACCTCAATCATAACTTGAGAATTCAAATGTTAATCTTGACAAACTTTAACACGATAAAATGACGAAGTGATGACATTTAAGGACACAACACCCAGTTCAAAACAGAGCATGCCATGCGGAAGCAGGAGCATTACAGTCACACCCATGCATGGGCATCCATGGCACTGGCCATGTGGCTGTGCTGTAATTCCTACTCTGCCTCTTCATTGTAGAATTTGTAACTTTTTTGCAGCAACATCCATATTTAAGCATAGTTGTGTACCTCAAGCTCATTGGTTTTGCTGGTTTTACTGTTGAGTTTACTGTTCTTGTTGAGTGTTTCCTGATAATGTTCCCTAAGGAATCCATAAGGTGAATGGAATTGGTCCAAGCACAGAACCCTGCAAAACTCAGTAGCTGGCTTTAGTGAACACAGAGGAGTCGTCATTAACATGTACAAAAAGAGAGCAATCTGAAAAGTAGGATTCAAACCAGCTTAGTGCAGTTCCCTTAATGCCAATGAAGTGTTCCAATCTCTGCAACAGGATACCATGGTCAATTGTGGTATCTGTTCAAAGTATGTAAAGGTATGCACTTGGCAGATTAAGAACTTTGAAAGTTACATCTTGATATTACACGTTTTCAAGGATGGCATCAGATGCGCTGTTAAACCCTGTCATGTAAACTCCTTCCTTCGTTTTGAATGCAGGTCATGTGATAGCAGAGGAGGAGGCCTATAAAGCTCACCAGCTCTGGCTCTCTGTGGAGGCTCTCAACTACACTTTAAAAACTGCTGGCACTGATATCCCCACCATGCCTCTCGAGAGCGCTGCTCAGGCTGTGCGAGACAGCTGCCACAACAATGACTTTGCTGTGGCACTGTCATCGGCTCTTCCAGAAGAATCCCTCCACCGTGGCGTGTACAGTGAGGCCTCTCTCCGTGCCCGCTTCAACACCCTACGACCACTGGCACGCCGGGTCGCCCTCATTGATGAATCTCACAACTCCTTGTACCAGTATTTCTTGTCCTACCTTCAAGCTGCACTGCTGTTTGAGAATAAACAGGAAGCCCCGCCTGCCCAGCTGTGCAGTGAGGACTTAGACCCATTCAAGCTTCTGTCATATGCAAGCTACTGCTTAGAGCATGGGGATCTGGAGTTGGCAGCTAAATTATTAAACCAGCTGAGAGGAGAGGCCAGAAGAGTGGTAGAGGACTGGCTGACTGAAGCCAGACTCACATTGGAAACCAAGCAGGTAGTCAGTTTGCTGTCTGCTTATGCAAATGCTGTGGGGTTAGGAACCACCCAGGTTCCATAGGCTGCCAATCTCACTTTGTCTTGTAATCTTTGAAGGGATATCTCTTTTGATTATCAAATAGTCACCCACTGTAGGCTTGAAAGGTAGCTCAGTTGAGGCTGTATCTTATATCATTGTGGACGAAGGCAGCTGTATTTAGCTTGGATTCACAACAGCAAGGGCAGAGTATTTGATTCTCAGATACCCACTTTTCAGTGTTGTTTAAGTGATGTTAAGTTAACCAAGTGATAAATGTTTAGATGCAGCATTGGTGTATTTGTTTCAAAGCACTAAGTCACTGTGGACAGTTATTTGTAAAAAAAAAAAAAAAAAAAAGAATTGATGCCCCCTTTCAATTTAGTCTTGTCAATTCAGGTCTACAGGCTAGATATTTAAATCTGGCTAATATCTGTTTTTTGTCCCGTGCATAATGAAAAATTGATCCTAATTTAAGAATTTGTCATGCTGAATTTTATTTTTGCCAATATTACATGTTACAATAAATCATGAACAAAGATGCTGTCTGTGAGATTTCTTCATTCCTCCCTCAGAACTGTTTGAAGAACTGAATTCATAATCTTATGTGATAACACCAGAACATCAGTGTGAGCTGGATCTACTGTATTGTTCATTATCACAGTCTGTCAGTTAACATCACTACTGTCAATACTCTCACTCTCATTGATCTGATGAGACAGAAATTATCAGTAACTGAGAAAAAAAAAACTACCATACAATTTACCCATATCTTTATTACCCAGCAGATGGTCAGTACTTAGTAACACCTGTTATGACCCTGGTTCATGTGGTTTGTACTGTGTATGTTCTGTTCATCTCAGTTCTCTCTCTCTCCTCCTCTTCAGTGAATGTGGGTGTGTTCATTTTAGTTCTCTCTCTTTCCTCCCCTTCAGTGAATGAGTGTTGCAGGTGGAGTCCTGGGATTGGAGGGTTTGAACCTGACTGAAACCAGCAGATTGGACAGTCAATTAAGCAGAAGCTATTTAAACTCCAGCTGACAGCAATCGGCCCTTCTTTCCTTTCCTACTCCAAAGACAGTGAACCAGCAGTCTTGGCAATTGTATATTTGTGTGTGATTCAGTGGTGCGGTAGCAAGCCCTTTTTGTTTTATTCCTTTCTTTTTCTCTCGTTTATGAGTTAGGAACCTAGGTTAGTTTTCTTGTTTATTTGTTTTTTCAGGGCTCAGAGATGTTTTGTTTGTTATTTTTGGGCATGGTTTGGCTTTGCATTTAATTAAAGCTACCTTCATTTTGGATTTAGTCTGTGCTGCTGATCTTTCTTGGGAGTGGGAAGGCAGGGGGCACACACACACCATGTTATGCCTGGTCCTCCCCTAGACCAGGGACGTAACATGATTGGGGGCTCGTCCATTCTTTCTTGTGTTCGTCTTGTTCTCTCTTTTGTGTGGTTGGCAGTTTTTTTTCTTTGTGCTGGTGGCAAAATGGAGAAAACAGAGTTCAAATTAGAAGAGTTCACTGATAATCCGACCATTGAAAAATTAGAGAGGTGTAGAAAAGCTGATCTGGCTCTAATTGCTAGTTTCTTTTAGGTGCAAGTGCCACTGTATGCTACAAAAAAAAGGAGTTAAGGGACATCCTGTATATAAAAGTGAGTGAAAAGGGTTTACTTGGTGAGCCAGCTCCCACAAGTGGAGTTGAGCGGGATGATCTGGCTGGTATTCCTGCCCTACCCCAACGCCTCCCAATCCAACATGGCAGGACTGAAGAGGAGCTGAGGCTGCACACAAAGGAGGTGGAGGCGAGATGCCGGGAGTTGGAGGTGGAAGCCATGCATTTGAAGGTAAAAGCTCTGGAGAAAGAGCGGGAAACCGCTGTAGCTGCCAGTCCTTCACTCACACAGACATCCATGCCAAGTCCCCACGACAGCTTTGATGTGAGTTGGCATATTGCACTGGTCCCGCCTTTCAGAGAGTCTGAGGTAGATTCATATTTTACGGCATTTGAAAGTATTGCAGCTACACTACATTGGCCAGTGATCCAGTCTCAGTGGACCGAAAAATTAAAACAAAAAGTTTTAATCGTGACCCCACTGCTGCCACTAATGATACTGAGAAATGTGAGTGTTTTTACTGCCATGAGCAGGGCCACCTCATCGCTGTCTGTCCCACTCTTAAAAGAAAAGAGCAGTCAGAAATCCTCAAAACACCGTCTCCAATTGGCCTCATCCATACAAAGTCACAGCTCACACAAAGCGTGGATTTGGCGGAGATCACTGAGTTTGATGAAGAGTTCAAGCCATTCATTACGCAAGGCTCTGTTTCTCTTGAGGGTGAGGAGAAGCCAGTTCCTATCACTATCCTACGGGATACTGGTGCAAAACAGTCTCTCATGCGAGATGGTGTTCTTCCTTTTTCAGCTCAGTCCTACTGTGGCTCTGACATTTTGGCATGGGGAGTTAAATTAAGTGAAGTGCGTGCCCCTCTGCATTACATTCACTTTTCCTCCAGAACTGTGTCAGGCAAATTCAAAATTGGTGTAAGACCTCAACTGCCGATAGCTGGTGTTGATTTAATCCTTGGAAACGATTTGGCTGGTGGAAAGGTTTTCCTGTCTCCCGAGGTAGTTGGAAATCCAATCACTGACGTGTGCGCCTCTGATTCTGTTACACCCGAGGCATCTGACTCGCTTCCCTTGTTCCCTGTGTGTGCTGTAACTCGTGCTCAGGCACAAAAACTCAGAGACTTGGTGGATCTCAGCAAATCTTTCATGAGTACCCCTGATCCAATAAGCTCTCTTTCAGATAGTAATGAAAGCAAACCTGTTGTTGTGGAGCTTCAGCCTGACAATAAAACTCTGACACTTTCAGTAGACAAAGAACAGCTGAACACAGAAAACTGATGCTACTTTGTCTTCTTGCTTTTCTCTTGTAACAGGCCCAGAATGTGAGAAGTCTATGTCCTATCTTGTTGATGATGGTGTTTTGATGCGCCGCTGGTCCCCTAGTTCTGGTCTTGCATACGAGTCTGTGAATCAAGTTGCCACAGCCATTCCGCTTTCAGTTGTTAAGTCTAGCTCATGACCATGGCATGTCCGGTCATTTAGGAATCCAAAAAACATACAATCGTGTCCTTCGTTATTTCTTCTGGCCAGGTCTCAAATCAGATGCTGTGAAATTTTGTTGTTCCTGCCATACCTGTCAAGTTTCAGATAAACCGAACCAGGTGGTCCCTGCTGCTCCACTAAAATCCATCCCTGCCATTGGAGAACCATTTGAACATGTAATTGTGGACTGTGTTGGTCCTTTACCAAAAACAAAATCTGGCAACCAGTACATCCTCACTGTGATGTGTGCTGCAACTCGTTACCCTGAGGCAGTGCCATTACGCTCATTAAAAGCCTGTGCCATCGTAAAAGCACTTGTTAAGTTTTTCTCCACTTTCGGTCTTCCTAAACGCATCCAAAGTGACCAGGGATCCAACTTCATGTCCAAAATCTTTGCCCAGGTCATGTCAGAGTTAAATGTTTAGCACAACACTTCCAGCGCTTACCATCCTGAGAGTCAGGGTGCATTAGAAAGGTTTCACCAAACTCTAAAGAGTATGTTTCGTAAATACTGTACTGAGTCAAACTGTGAGTGGGATGAGGGGTTGCCATTGTTGTTGTTTGCTGTGAGAGAAACTGTGCAGGAGTCCTGTGATCTTTCTTGGGAGTGGGAAGGCAGGGGGCACACACACATCATGTTATGCCTGGTTCTCCCCTAGACCAGGGACGTAACACACCCCCTT
The DNA here is from genome assembly GCF_039877785.1 of Chaetodon trifascialis. NCBI lineage: Eukaryota > Metazoa > Chordata > Actinopteri > Chaetodontiformes > Chaetodontidae > Chaetodon > Chaetodon trifascialis. Next base: position 478,636 of record NC_092060.1, read on the forward strand.
TGGAAAGTATTGCAGCCTGTACAGGCTTTTTGTAGCCTTCATGAAAAAGGTTACAGTTTTGTGGGATTCTTAGGCTGTCTTGCATGCACTGTCCTTTTTTTTTTTTAACTTATTTTTTATTTGAACATCATACAACAAACGTACACCAATAACTTGCCACAATCATCATTTTTCCTTTCTTCAGTCCTTTCATTTGAAATGTCCATTTTCCTTTTTCCCCCTTTTCTCCTTGTTTTTCTTAAAGTCCAGTCATAGTGGTGATTGTTTTAAGTACAGAAATATACCCCACTTCACAAAAATAATCAATGCCGATAGAAAACCCCCCACAATCAATGCTAATAATAATAATAATGATCAATAATATAAAAAAGGGGGATAAAAAAATAAATAAAAATGTGAAATTTATTTTTTATTTTTTTTAAAAGAGGAAACCTAACCTTATCTGACCTAAATTAGAATACAAAATGCAGAAGGTGTGAATCATGAATCAGAAAATCAGAAATCAGGAATACACATCATATATCACTGCAGTATCAGAGGCATCACAGGCTTCCATCTCTTACATTTTTTTTTCTTTTTGAAGTCTAACAGCATATGTGATTTTTTTCCATTTCATAAATCTCCCATACCTTCAGAATCCAGTCATTATATGAAGGGGGTTCAGGTTTCAGCCATCTAAATGTAATACCCTTAATGGCTGCAGCTAGTAGGATTTGTAGCAAATATGCATTATCTCAGCCAGTGACCCCTTCTGGTGTTATACCAAGGAGAACAGAACCACTATGGGTTTCTTGGGTATGTCATAATGAAAAAAAAAATCTTTAAAAGCATCAAAGACCTCCTTCCAGTAATCCTCTAATTTTGAGCATGACCACATTATATGGGTATGCAGTGTTTCCCCTAGAATTTTTTCAGGCCTGATGGCACCCACCAAAAAAACCCCTAAACAGACAGGATGTGTGGGATGGTATATTGGCGCAGTTGGATTAAGTCAGATGGCACAGCAAGCAGTCGGAAATTCTGCAATTATTATATTTCCATTAAAATTTTTGTTCACCCATACTGTATTCAAGATCACAAGGAGAGGGTGACTTAATAAGGTGCATTTATTGCATACAAATGGAACATGCTTGATTACACATTGACACCTCAACCACACAGTGCATTGTTCTCTGCTGCACTTGATTTTTCTCGGTTTAGAGAAGAACTTCACCAGGGCATTGTGGTAGGGGAATTTCCTACACATAATTCTATCAGTTATAAATAATTTAAACATTTAACAAACATTAAACATAGAATTTTTTTATTCGTTTTATTATAACAGAGTTACATACATTTGACAATGCCTGGGGAAAAATGATCCCTATAGTGGTTCTAGTGGAAAACTAGCTTATTGTCTGTCTTATTTTCATCATTATTGCTTACCAAAAAAAGAAGTTCAATCAGAACAAAAAATATAGTTAAACAACAAATTGGAAACTTACCATGGGGAGCATGGTAAACCAAGGGCTGTATTTATGGTTATTAAGCCATTCGGGATCCCAGCTAGATGTTCTGTGTTTAGCTGTATTTTTTTTTTTTTTTTTTTTTCTTACTGGGTTACCAGTCGGACTGGCCGGGCGGTCACCCGTCGGACGTGGGTTGGTGGGGTTGGTTCCGGCAGTCGGAACGGGGTCACCTGTCGGATCACGGCCGGCAGTCGGAGCGGGGTTACACGTCGGATCGCGGCCGCCAGTCAGAGGGGGGTCACCCGTTGGACAGATGTCAGCTGCAGTAATGGTCCTCCAGCAGCCCCCCTCTCCACTGCAATCTGCCCCCCTTTCTTCCGTCTCACCTGCACCTGTCTTTTTTTTTTTTTTTTTTTTTAAAGAGTTGCCTCTGTTACTCTCCCTTCATCTATTTTCATTGGCTCCGGAGTCTGGCAGAAAAAATTCTTTATATAAAGTTGTCTGTCGCCCGCGATATTTTTTCTTTTCTTCGGCGGCGCTACAAACCTTAAACATCCCATTAAAATATGCCCGCGCTCTTAGCAGCGGTACTCGCATTGTTACTAGGCAACGAAGCAGGTTGACTCACTTTGCGCTGCACAGAGGCGCTCCTAAATGTAAATGATTATTGATTTGTGAATGAATGGATAGGTGGCTTATTTTTGGCATATTGATTTTTTTTAAATTAATTAATTAATTAAGTAATTAATTAATTAATAAGTTAATTAATTTATTGACCGGGTGGGGGGTCTCCTTGGCCTGACGGCCCACCAGGCCTGTACAATGGTAGGGGAAACACTGGTATGGTTGCCTATATGTTGTCTACAGTTCCTCCAGCATTTGTCAGAGCTTGTGTGGTTCCATTTAGCTGTTATCTGTGGGGTTCAGAAATACCTTGTTATAATTTTCCACCTAAACTCTCTCCATATATTAGAACTGGTCACTAAATGTGCTTCCTCACAACCCCATATCCAAGTTTCAGTAGAAATAGTTGTAGCAAATTCAGTCTCCCTTTTGTCTTTTATATGCAAATTATTATTTTGATCCATGGATGAAAATATGCTATACACTTTGGAAATTACTCTTTTAGTATTGTGACTGGATTGTATTTCCTGGAGAAACAGCTCAATTTGAGAGGGGTTCCTAACTTTTTCATACTCTAGATGTGTGGTGTATTATGTGGTTAATTATCTTATTTACTCTTTTAGAAAGTATGGTGGTAAGTATACGGAGGTCACTGTTCAGCAGGGATACTGGTCAATACGACTGACATTTTACTGGATCTTTACCTTCCTTATACAATACCACTATGGTCGCTTCTCTCCAAGATGGGGCCATCTCACCAGATTCCAATGAGTGGTGGTATGCTCTTAAAAGGAGTGGTGACATAATTTCTTTTAGTTTTTTTTAATAAAAATCATTGATGTACCCATCAGGGCCGGGACTTTTATTATTCTTCAACATTTTAATTGCTTCCATTATCTCATGCTATAATTGGTTCAGCTCCTTTCTCATTGAATCTGTTAATTCAGTCAGTTTTATATTTCTTAGAAAAGCAGATAAGACTGTATCATTTGCACAGATATCAGAATTTTTATAGATTTCTAAAATTCTGCAAAAGCCTCTGCAATTTCATTAGGTTTAGTTAGTACTCTAGAAGAGTTATCAGGTATTATTTTCTAAATTGTATTGGAGGCTCGCTGCTTTCTTAACTTAATTGCCAGAAGTCGACTTGCCCGATCCCCATACTCATAGTATTTCAGTATTCAATTTTATCATTGATTAGGCTATTATATTCTCTTCTAACATCTTTTAATTTGTTCAGTATTGTAGGGTTATGGGTTTGCTTATGTTGTAATTCCAAAGTCTGAATAGCTTGTTCCAATTCTATTTGTCTTGCTTCTCTTTTTTTCTGTCTATTTACTGTAAAGGCAATGATTCTCCCTCTGAGATAAGCCTTTGCACAATCCCACAATATAAGCGGTAAAATATCTAGGGTATCATTTGTCTTTAAATGAAAATTCAATTCCTCTGTGATAAAAAAAAGAAGAAGAATTCAATCGCCACTGTATAGAAGTTGATCTATTCCCTATATCCCAGAGTAATTCCATAGGTGAATGATCTGAAAAAGTCATTGGTAAAAATTTGATATCCGTTATCCTGTATACTTCTGCCTTGGGAGTAAAAAAAAAAAAAAATCTATCCTAGAATAAGAAACATGCCTGTAAGAATAAAAAGTAAAGTCCCTGCTATTTGGATATTTACTCCTCCATACATCTACCATGCCCAATTCAGTAGTTTGGTATTTCAGCATTTTGCTCATCCGGGAGAGTGGGGTATTGGAGAATGGTTTTCTATCCACACTTTGACATAATGTAATTATAAGTAATATTCCCACACTGTGTCGTGTCAGTGTATTGAACGCAGTTCTGATAAATCCTGGCTCATCCTCATTAGGTGCATCCACATTCATAAGAGAGACTTCTATACCATCAAGGTGAAATTTACTTATAAAATAAACTAAAATTGCAACTCACTTTTTTCTTCCAGATGGTTGAGAGGAGAAATAGACCTTGTCAGCCCAAAATTTCCTTAGCTTCTCATGCTCAGAGTCTGGCAAGTGTGTTTCTTGCAGAAAGGCTATTTCACATTTAATCTGTCTTAACTGGTGCAATATCTTTTTCTTCTTCATGGGGTTATGAAGGCCCTTCAAATTATAACTTAAAACTCTTATGGACCCCATTATATAGATGAATAAATACCTTCGGCACCCATTAAAGAGGTTAGAAAAACTGAAATGCCATCTGTTTTCATGCTACTGTAAATATCTAAGGTTATGATGGAACAAAGGATAAACAAACAAAAAGAAGAGAGAGAGAAAAAAAAAACACGGGGCAGGGGGCTTTGAAATGACAGCTATGGCATATGGTGTAGTAAACATGAAGAGCCCGAGTGGATAACTCCAGGGCAAACATAAACAGTCATAGAGGGCGTTCTTGTAACTCCAGATCAAAAAAGAGTCCAAGTCTCTGTGGGAACTAGTCCCCAAAAGCATAAGAAGTAAGCAATGCAAGAAACAAACCAACATGCATCTCATGTTAGTATGCGCATGCCAATGATGACTGCTCCAAAACAAGATAAGAGCAGGTCTAATGTCTCCCTACTCAGGCTCCAGGAGAGCAACTATGACAACTATAAAAACTGTGAACAACCCGTAACAGCATAATCACTAATGTAAATATAAGAGTGATACTTATCACTCAGCTTCGATTCCCTCAGGCGCAGGAGGTGTGTTTCCACTGTCCATCTATATCTCCTTGGTGAATTTCTTCTTTACATAGTCCATCGCTTCAGGCGCGTTCAGGAACTCCTTTTCTTCACTGTTATATGAGATCCAGAGTTTGGCAGGATAAATCAGTCCGTACCGGATCCCCTGCCTTCCTCGAAGCATTTTCCTAACATCCGAGAATGCCGCTCTGGCCCTGGCGACTCTGGCGGTGTAGTCGGGGAATATGGCGATGCGGTGCCCTATCTCAAGCTCTCCTCAGGAATTCCACACAATCACCGTTGTAATGTAACTGTCATCTGGCTTTCTTGGCCCGATGCTGCGGTGGGAATTGTCCACTTTCACCTCTTTATCCAGCTGCAGCACATCTTTCAGAAGTTTGGACACCTCCACAGGTGAACTCGTCCCTGGATGTTCAGGCACTCTAACAATATGGATATTCCCTCTTCTCATTCGGCCTTCCATGTCTTCACATTTTTCTTGCAGTAGTTCCACTCGTTTTGTTAATGTAGTAACCGTGGCTTGCAGGGCTGTCGTTTCGTCTGACCATGCTGAAATCCCCCCCTCCACATCCTTAATACAATGTTTTATTGACTCAATCTCAGTGTGGGTGGAGGTAGCATTTTTAGCAATTTCAGCTTGTACAGCCTGTAGCTCACTTTTTATCACATCAAAAGTTTCTGCTCGTGCACTTTTTAGCTCTTCTTTTATAGCCAAGGAAATATCCACTCTTAGGGAAGAGACATGTCCATTTTTAATGCATCGGTGTCCATGTGTTTGTCATCTGGCATTGTTTGTCTTGTAGCTCTAGTAGTGGCTCAATTAGCATTACCCGGACCACTCTGCTCCGAGGTTTCAGGCCTAGCTCCAGAGGAACCGGTGAACTTGTATCTGCGAAGGTTTGCTGCCATCTGGGATGAGGTCACTCATTTTGTTGAGTGCTGTTGCCCTTCTTATATCCTTGGGAAATAGATTCTTCTTCTTTTTTTTTTTTTTTTTTTTTCAAAATCTGCTGTTAACGGGTTATTTTAATAAATTCTCTGCCGGAGCTCTGCAAGAACACATCTTATTCCATGTCTTGCTCAACAGTGCCCCCCATGCACTGTACTTTTGAAGTTTATCCACAGATTTTCAGTGATGTTTAAGTCAGACTTTGAGGACCATGGAAAGACCTTCAGCTTGGTCCTCTTGAGGTAGTCTATTGTGGATTTTAGGTGTGTTTTGATTGAAACTGATTTGAAATATTCCCTATGCTACTTGCTGCAACACAAGCCCAAAGCATCTTCCTTACAATGTTGAAGAGAATGTTTCATCTTTTGCTTTATGTTTTTTGGAGATCAGTCCACAATAACAGAAATTTAGACCAGACGTGTCCAAATGTTTTCATGGTACTGTATACCCAAATGTCTTTAGCATTAAAGATCATCATGTATATTGGCATTAACAAAGATTGGCAACGTAGTACTAAGTAAACATGACCTTGACCTACACTGTCACTCCATCTGTTTCACAGCTGAACAGGGTCAGTGTCAGTAAATAACCATGTGCCTCATTCAAAAAATCAATGAGTAAGCAATAAGTGCAAGAGTGGTTCACTCAATTACCCTGATTACAGAAATGTGGGGACACAAAACAAAACAAACAGAATGTGATCATTTGTTAATACTTTCTGACATAAACTCAATTGAAAACGGCACAAAGACAATTTAATTATTTTTTTTTACCTCATCAACTTAAATGATTTTTGTAAATATATGTTTATTCTGAAATGAATACCAGCAACAAATTACAAACAAGCTGGGACAGGGACAACAAAAGACTGGGAAAGTTGTTGGGGTCAAAAGACACTGTTTCTTCTTGTTTCATCTTCATGTATAGTACGATATATGACTCAGGAGATAGATAGATAGATAGATAGATAGATAGATAGATAGATAGATAGATAGATAGATAGATAGACTTTATTGTCTGTCCCAGACGGTGACAGAAATTCTCCTTTGACAAGGCTCAAATAAAAATACAGCACATATCACACACACAGATGACAAGTGAAATGTTAAAATTCAATTCAATTCAATTTATTTGTATAGCGCCAAATCACAACAGAAGTTGTCTCAGGACACTTTCCATATAGAGCTGGTACAGACCAAGCTCTTTTATCTACAAAGAAACCAACAATTCCCCCATGAGCAAGCACTTCGCGACAGTGGCGAGGAAAAACTTCCTTTTAACAGGCAGAAACCTCGAGCAGAACCAGACTCTGGGTGGGCGGCCATCTGCCTCGACCGGTTGGGTGAGAGAGGAAGAGCAAGAGAGGGAGAGTGAGACAGACAGACAGACAGACAGACAGACAGACAGACAGACAGACAGACAGACAGACAGACAGACAGACAGACAGACAGACAGACAGACAGAAATGCAGTCAGAGAGAGAGAGAGAGAGAGAGAGACAGAGACAGAGAGACAGACATGCAGTCACAGTAACAGTGACAGTGGATGTAATAACAGCAGTAGCAGTTGCAGTGGATGTCAGGCAGGGCCAAGGCAGGAGATGCAGCTGAAATCCACAATCCAGATTCAGCCACTGTCCATGGGAACCTGCAAGACGACAAAGCACAGAGACTCCGGGGAAGGAGCTAAGTTAGTAACACGCCGTGGTAAGACATGAGAGCGTGCGGATGGAGAGGGACAGAAGGACAGAGGAGCTCGCTGTATCTTTGGATGTCCCCCGACAGTCTAATCCTATAGCAGCATAACTACAGGCTGGTCCAGGACAAGCCTGAGCCAGCCCTAACTATAAGCTTTATCAAAAAGGAAAGTTTTAAGCCTACTCTTAAATGTAGAGACAGTGTCTGCCTCCCGGACAAAGACTGGAAGATGGTTCCACAGGAGAGGAGCTTGATAGCTAAATGCTCTGACTCCTGTTCTGCTTTTTGAGACTTTGGGAACCATAAGTAGACCTTATGTACTATGTACTACTAAGGTACTATGAGCTCTTTAAGATAAGAAGGTGCCTGGCCATTTATGGCTTTGTAAGTAAGGAGGAGAATTTTAAACTCTATTCTAAACTTTACAGGGAGCCAGTGCAAAGTGGCGAGTATTGGAGAAATATGATCTCACTTCCTGGTTCTTGTCAGAACACGTGCTGCAGCGTTCTGGAGCAACTGGAGAATATTCAGCAACGAATTTGGGCAGCCTGATAGTAAAGAATTGCAATAATCCAGCCTGGAAGTTACGAATGCATGGACTAATTTTTCTGCATCATTTTGAGACAAAATATGCCTGATTTTTGCGATATTACGTAGGTGAAAAAAGGCAGTCCTTGAAATTTGTTTTACATGGGAGTGAAAGGACATGTCTTGGTCAAAGATAACTCCCAGATTCTTTACAGTGGTGCTGGATGCCAGCGCAATGCCATCCATAACTGCTATGTCATCAGAAAGTGACTTTCTAAGATGTTTAGGGCCTACTACTATAACTTCAGTTTTGTCCGAGTTTAGCATCAGAAAATTGCAGGTCATCCAGGTCTTTATGTCATGAAGACATGCTTGTAGTCTAGTTAACTGACTGGTTTCTTCTGGTTTCATTGATAAATATAGCTGGGTATCATCTGCATAGCAATGAAAATTTATTGAGTGCTTCCTGATAATCTTACCTAAAGGAAGCATATATAAGGTGAATAGAATTGGTCCAAGCACAGAACCCTGCGGAACTCCATAGCTGACTTTAGTGAGCACAGAGGAGTCGTCATTAACGCGTACAAACTGAGAGCGATCTGACAAGTAGGATTTAAACCAGCTTAGCGCAGTTCCCTTAATGCCAATGAAATGTTCCAATGTCTGCAATAGGATGCCATGGTCAATGGTGTCAAATGCAGCACTAAGATCCAGTAAGACTAGTACAGAGACAAATCCTTTATCAGATGCAATTAGATGGTCATTTGTAACTTTAACCAGTGCTGTCTCTGTGCTATGATGCACTCTAAATCCTGACTGGAAATCCTCGAATAAACTATTATTGTTTAGAAAGTCGCACAGCTGATTGGCAACTGCTTTCTCAAGAGTTTTTGAGAGAAAGGGAAGGTTGGATATCGGTCTATAGTTGGCTAAAACCCCTGGATCAAGAGTAGGCTTTTTCAGTAGCGGTTTTATCACAGCTACTTTAAAGGACTGTGGTACGTAGCCTGTTGATAAAGAGAGATTGATCAAGTCTAAAACTGAAGAGTCAATTAGAGGTAATACTTCTTTAAACAGCTTAGTCGGGATAGGATCTAAAATACAGGTAGATGATTTTGATGATGAAATTATTGAAATTAGTTGATGAAGGTCAACAGGAGTAAAACAGTCTAAAACTGCGACAGACTGAGTAACAGTTTCTACGATTTCTGCGTTTGAAGACAAAACAGTACCTGTTAACGGCAGGAGTCGATGAATTCTGTCTCTAATAGTTAGAATTTTATCATTAAAGAAGCTCATGAAGTCATTACTGTTCAGAGCTAAAGGAATACATGGTTCAACAGAATTATGGCTCTCTGTCAGCCTGGCTACAGTGCTGAAGAGAAACCTGGGATTGTTCTTATTTTCCTCTATTAGTGCAGAGTAATAGGCTGCCCTGGCACTGCGGAGGGCTTTCCTGTATATTTTAAGACTGTCTTGCCAGGCGGACCGAAATTCTTCCAAATTGCTAGAACGCCATTTCCTTTCTATTTTCCGTGACTTTTGCTTTAATTTGCGGGTTTGAGGAGTATACCATGGAGCTAACCTCCTCTGTTTAATTTTCTTCTTTTTTAGGGGAGCAACAGAGTCAAGTGTCATACGCAACGATCCTGTAGCACTATCAACCAGGAAGTCAATCTGGGAGGGACTAACGTTAGCATAAGACTCCTCTGTTGTATTGAGACATGGCATTGAATTAAATACTGATGGGATCATATCCTTAAATTTAGCTACAGCACTATCAGACAGGAGTCTGGTATAAGAATTTTTGCCTACTGGCTGGTAGTCTGGTAATATGAATTCGAAAGTTATTAAATGATGGTCTGATAAAAGAGGATTCTGTGAGGAGACTATTAAGTCTTCGATTTCAATGCCATATGTCAGAACAAGGTCGAGGGTGTGGTTAAAACAGTGAGTCGGTTCATGTACATTCTGGCGGAAGCCAACTGAGTCTAATACTGAGATAAACGCAGTGCTAAGGCTGTCATTATCAACGTCGACATGTACATTAAAGTCACCTACAATAATTACTTTATCTGCTTCAAGAACTAAACTTGATAGAAACTCCGAGAACTCAGCTATAAATTTGGAGTAAGGACCAGGAGAGCGGTATACTACAACAAATAAAAGTGGCTGCACTGTTTTCCATTTCTCATGAGAAAGAGTGAGAACAAGGCTTTCAAATGAGTTATAGTCGAGTTTAGGTTTAGGGTTGATCAAAAGGCTTGAGTCAAAAATGGCTGCAACTCCACCTCCTCTGCCGCTGCCTCGAGGAATGTGGGTATTAATATGGCTCGGAGGAGTAGCTTCATTCAGGCTCACATACTCTTCAGGACACAGCCAGGTTTCAGTCAGACAAAATAAATCAACATTATGGTCTGATATTAACTCATTTACTAGAACAGCTTTAGAGGACAGAGATCTGATGTTAAGGAGTCCACATTTAATTCTCCTATCTTGTTGTACTATTGCAGAGGTTGTTCTAATTTTAATTAGATTCTTATGTTTAACTCCTCTTCTCTGTACTTTTGGTTTACTTAGTTTACGTGGTCGGGGGGCAGACACAGTCTCTATGGAGTGTTGGGTGGGTAACTGCTCTAATGGAGGCGCAGAGAAGCATGTAGGACTGCAGCTCTGCCTCCTGGTCTTAACTCTGAGTTGTCAGGGGTTAGGTTCATAAATAAAATCGGTCAGATTTCTTGATATGAGAGCTGCTCCCTCCAAAGTGGGATGGATGCCGTCTCTCCTAATCAGACCAGGTCTTCCCCAGAAAGTCTGCCAATTATCAATGAAGCCCACACCGTTTGCTGGACACCACCTCGACAGCCAGCGATTGAACGATGACATGCGGCTAAACATATCATCACTGGTCAGATTTGGCAGGGGTCCAGAGAAAACTACGGAGTCCGACATCGTTTTAGCATATGTACACACCGATTCCACATTAATTTTAGTGACCTCCGATTGGCGTAACCAGGTGTCATTACCGCCGACGTGAATAACAATCTTACGGTATTTACGCTTATCCTTAGCCAGCAGTTTCAAATTTGATTCAACGTCGCCCGCTCTGGCCCCCGGCAGGCATTTGACTATGGTCACTGGTGTCGCTAACTTCACATTTCTCAAAATGGAGCTGCCAATAATCAGAGTTGGTTTCTCAGCGGGTGTGTCGCCGAGTGGGGAGAACCTGTTAGAAACGTGAAGCGGTTGGTGGTGACCCGTGGGCTTCAGCTTGGGACTATGCTTCCTTCGAACAGTCACCCAGCCTCCCTGGTTTCCCGGCTGCTCGGGAGCTGTCGAGGGACGGCTAGCCGGAGCTGCACTTGGTCGGTCTGCACCGACTACGGGGGCCTGGCTAACTATAGCTAATGGTTTTGTTTCCATGGTGCGGAGCCGAGCTTCCAATTCACTAAGCCTCGCCTCCAACTCACCAAATAAACTACATTTATTACACGTAGCAGTATCACTAAAGGAGGCAGAGGAGTAGCTAAACATGTGACACACCAAGCAGGAGAGAGCTGGAGAGGGACAGAGAGAAGCCATCGCTAGCTGCTAGGCTAAGTTGGTATAGCTAGCAGAGCAGACAAGCGCGTAGACAAATAAAATTGACGGTCGCTAAATAAACAGACTTATGGGTGCTTGAGCAGAACTAATGTTACTCTAGAGCGCGGATAAAAGGCCGCTGTAACAAAACACAGAGCAAATTACACTCAGAGGAACAAGAGCGACAAACGCACACTACTCGTAAGGCAGCAACCAGAAACAGGAAGTGAGACGATACGCTTACCTCAGCATGTCAGCACGTCAGAGAGACGGCACACCATGGGCAGGCACCAAAAAGGAAACAGCAGCTAATACATGCCAGATATATATACTGTTCAATGTCTTATTTCATGTTGTTCAGGGTGGTTATTGCAAAGGGAATAAAGGATTTTTTATAGATGTTTTGTGGGCCAGTGGGACTTTGTAGCGTCTGCCTGATGGAAGTAGCTGGAAGGAGTGATGGAGGGGGTGAGAGGGGTCCTCTGTGATCAGGGTGGCTTTCCTGATCACAGAGCGGTTATACAGTTTGGAGATATGAGTTTGTGGTGAACCAATGATTTTGCTGGCCTGATTAACAATACGGGAGAGTTTTGTTTTGTGTTTAGTGGAGAGGGAGCTGTACCAGGATGCAATATTGAAAGTGAGGATGGATTCAATGAGTGAGATGTAAACCAGGGTTAAAATGCCTCTGCTGACATTAAAAGTCCTCAGTTTCCTCAGCAGGTGGAGGCGCTGTTGTGCTTTCTTGTACACAGAGTCTGCATGTTTTGCAAACGTCAAGTCGGTGTCGATCTTGGTTCCCAGGTATTTAAAAACATCTACCTGCTCGACAGACTGACCCTGGATACTGAGAGGTGTAAAAAGGAGTGTCAGGGATTTACCTCTGCCCCCACAGCACAACTCCTTTGTTTTCAAGATGTTTAGCTTAAGAGAGTTTTCATCAAAAGCTTGGGCAAGGTTGTTGACCGTCAGCTGGTAACGGGTCAGTGCATTGCTGTCTGGTAGGTGAGCCACCAGAGCCATGTCATCTGCATATTTTAAAAGAGTCATTCCTTCACTGTTACAAGAGATGTTGTTGGTGTACACAGAGAGGTGAATGGGGGATAAAACACAGCCTTGAGGAACGCCTGTGTTTAAAATCAACTTGCTGGATTTAAAACCATTTAAGAACACCTGCTGTGGTCTGTCAAACTCTGATTCCATAAAATCAGTGTGGGGTGAACCTGAAGGTTTGAGAGGTGGTGCAGTAGGGTGTCTGTGTGTACAGTATTAAAAGCAGAGGAGAAGTCCATGAATAAAATCCTGGTATGGGGGTGTGCAGAGTCCAGTTGTTTGGTGACAGTATCTAAAAGTGTGAGACATGCATCCTCTACTCCACGTTTTGCCCTGTAGGCAAACTGAAAGGGGTCCAGCTTGTGTGAGAGCATGTCTGACAGGCAGTCTCCTACCACTCGCTCCATGCATTTACATAGCACGGAGGTCAGGGCCACTGGTCTGTAGTCCTTCAGCTCTTTAGGGTGGGTTTTTTTGGGAATAGGGATGATGGTGGATTCTTTCCACAGATTGGGGACACACCCGTAGTCCAAAAGGAGCTGGAAAAGTCTGGTGAGGACTCCACTTAGCTGGGTGGAGCAGTCTCTGAGCACCCTACCTTTGAGCCTGTCAGGGCCAGAGGCCTTGTGTGGATTTACTCTGCGCAGGATGGAGATCACCAGCTGCTCATCGATGGTGAGGGCTTCTTCTTGGGGGGAGATGGAAGGTGGACAGGTCCAGGTGATTGGTGTGCTGCTGCTGTCAAACCGGGTGAAGAAGGTGTTTAGCTGTTCTGCAAAGGAGGTGGGGTCTGGGCAGTTAACCGCTGCAGGTTTTGGGGCTCTGCCCATCATGGTGTTTAACCCCTGCCATGCCTCCCTTGCATTTCCTGATGTTAGTTTCTGCTCCACTTTGTTTTTGTAGTGGATTTTAGCCAGCTTCGCCATCTTCCGGAACTCCTTCTCCAGCTCCCTCACCCTCAGCTTGTTTCCTTGTAAGAAGGCCTTTTTCTTTTGGGGAGATTTTCATGTCCTTTGTCACCCATTTCTTGTTGTTTGGATGTATTGTTATTTGTTTGGTAGGAGTGACAGTATCCTCACAGAATAAAATATAGGAGGTCAGCACATCTGTCAGCATGTTAAAATCATCATCACAGTCATTAAAAAACAAATTTCAGTCTGTCAGTTCAAAACAACCTTTAAGCGTTTCTGTTGCCTCATTATTCCAGACTCTGTTTTTTTTATGGGTTTCCCTGTTTTCAGTTGTGATCTGTATTTTGGCAACAGAAGGATGACATTGTGGTCAGAGCATCCAAGGGGTGGTCGAGACTGTGAAATATATGCACCAGGGATATTGCCATAACATAAGTCCAGTATTTTTTGCAGTCTGGTGGGAGTTGTGACATATTGTCCCAGATTGGGCAGATGGGTGGCCATGTCACATCTGTTAAAATCCCCCAGTACAAACACTGGCTGCTCTCCAGTCTGACTGACAGCTCTGTTGTAACAGTCTGATATGTGTTCAGCAGCTTGACTAAAGTCAGGGCCTGGTACATAAACTAAAATCACAGTTATTTGTGAAAATTCTCGGGGTAGGTAGTGTGGTCTGAAGGACACGGTCATCAGTTCATAGTGTTTGCAACACTCAGTCTCTCTAACAGTAAAGTTTGTTGCCCACTTGCTGTTGATAGCCATGCAGAGTCAGCCCCCAATTGACTTCCGCGATTTAGCCGCATCCCTATCAAAGCGAATGATATTAAAACCCTCCAGATCAAAGTTAGCGTCTTCAGACAGCCATGTCTCTGTAAAACAAAAAAGACTGGTTTGTCGATAGTCCAGATCGTACTGGATCAGGGTGGAAAGCTCCTCGCTTTTATTCCGGAGCGATCGTACGTTTGACAGGGTTATGGCAGGTAAAGGTAGGCGGCTTCCTCTCCTCCTCAGTCTGTTCCTTATCCCCCTCTTGACCCTCTTTTCCTTTGTATTCGCTTCCACTTGTGTCCGCGAAGTAACTCCGCATGTATGTTGTCAGTGTGGAGAGATGTCACCGCTGGATCTGACAGAGAGCGGCTCAGCTCCAGCAGGTAGTCCCGTGAGTAGGCGAGCCTACCTGGGTTGGTGGTGAACGGCTGCGCCGGTCGTGAGTGGAGTCCATTTACATGCCATAAACAGGTGATCAGGAGCAGGGCACAGGCCAGGTATAACACTGTTTCTTGGAACATTTTGGAAGGACAAGAAATTTGCGGAAAACAAGCATAAAAAACATAAAAAACATACATGCTAGTCCACTTGGACACACCAAGCCTTGTCAGGAGTCGCTCCGACAGAGTAGCGCCCCCTTGTTACACTAGCGGTCCTCCACCTATCAGAAGGTCGGTGGTTCAATTCCTGGCCTTGGCAGTCTACATGCCAAGTATCCTTGGGCAAGATACTGAGCCCCAAAACCACCCTCGATGCTGTGCCAATGGTATGTGAATGTATAACACTCATAATGAGCAGGTGGCTTAGCTATCGTATGAATGTGCATGCGAACAAGTGAATGTAGACTTCAGTTGTAAAAGCACTTTGAGTGGTCTTCAGACTAGAAAAGCACTATACAAATACAGTCCATTTACCATTTACGCATAATCTGATTCCCCTTAGACCCAGTAATTCATATTTGTCCTCTGTGAGTGACATGACACTAAACACCATGCATGCAGGCTATTTGAGTACAAACGTACCATGAAGTTGATCCTGGTCTTTCTAATGATGTAACACACATGGGGTGTGGCCTACAGAGTATATCTGTTTATTGTTTCTGTTCTTTATAAGTATTTTTTTTAATTAATTTTTTTTTTAATTAATAAAAGCCCTAACTATATTACATTGTGATTTTAGTAGTGTGTATTAACTCAAGCCTTTCAAAATACACATTTGAATATCCTTTGTGGGGGACAGTAGGATTTTCTTCTCATTTTCCGCCATTTTCCATACTTCATGAAACAAAACACAGATGCAGAAAAGATTTTGATCAGTGTGACCATATGATCAACCTTTATATGTTAAATGGAAAACAGCTTGATCAAGTCCAAATCAGACCACCAACCCTCTGGGAGGCCTGCAAAGGAGAGGTTGCAGTGTTTTGATTTCAAGCATCTACATCGACTCTACTTCAAGCATCTACAAGCATCAGAATCAGAATCAGGAATTCTTTATTGATCCATCCACCCACCCATCCATTTTCTATGCCGCTTATCCCTTTCGGGGTCGCGGGGTTCTTTATTGATCCCCGCGGGGAAGTTGTTTTTATTACAGGTGCTCCTTATAAGAATCGAAGAGATAAAAGAGATTAATTAGAAGAGAGAGAAATATATATATAATCAATATGTAGGTATATATATTAAAAAGTCCAAGGACCATTTAGAGGGAGGAGTTGTACAGTTTGATGGCTTAGTCAGCATTCTCCTCTCTGACACACTCCATTCAGAGAGTCACACATTCCCACATCATTCCCACATCACTGGCCTTGCAGATCAGTTTGTTGAGTCTGTTGGCGTCCGCCATCCTCAGCCTGCTGCCCCAGCATGCAATAGCATAGAGAATAGCACTAGCCACCACAGACTCATAGAAAATTCTGAGCATAGTCTGGCAGATGTTGAAGGACCTCAGTCACCTTAGAAAATAGAGACAACTCTGGCCCTTCCTGTAGAGAGCGTCAGTGTTCTTTGTCCAGTCCAGTTTATTGTCAATATGTACCCCCAGGTACTTGTAATCCTCCACAATGTCCACACTGACCCTCTGGATGGAAACAGGGGTCACCTGTGCCTTGGTTCTCCTCAGCACTCCGTCTGACACACAGTATTGCAGGTGCACTTACTGTGGTCTGCCAGTCAGGTAGTCCACAACCCAGTACACTAGGGGGGCGTCCACCTGCATTGCTGTCATCTTGTCACCCAGTAGAGCTGGACGAACCCTCATAGTGCTCGCCGGCTTGTCCAGGTGGGCTTGACATGGTTGAGCAGGTAGATGATGGTGTACTCAACTCCAAGTCGGGGCTGATAGGCGAACTGGAGGGGTCCAAGAGTGGCTTGACCATGGGCCGGAGCTGCTCCAGGACGAGTCTCTCCAGGGTCTTCATGATGTGGGAGGTTAGTGCCACAGGTCTGTAGTCCATTGAGGCCCTGGGCCGTGAAATCTTTGGAACAGGAACAAGGCAGGACGTCTTCGACAGCATGGGGACCCTCTGGAGACTTATGCTCATGTTAAAGACATGGTGAAGAACTCCACACAGCTGGCGGGCACATGTTTTGAGCACCCTGGGGCTGACACCATCAGGGCCTGGAGCCTTGTTTGAGTGTAGTCTCATCAGCTGTCTTCTCACCTAGTCAGCAGTGAAGCACACTGTGGAGGTGACAGGTGGGGGAGGGGTGTAGTCCTCAGGTCGGAGAGTACAGTCAGTCTGGCAGCCGGAGGAAGTGTGAAGAGGGCTCACACAGGAGGATGGGGGGATGTAAGGAGGAGGGGGAGTGGTTGATAGTGGTTGTCCAGGACAGGCAGCAGAGGTGTCGGAAGGGGGATGAGCCAGGCCTGCAGTGTCAAATCCATTAAAAACAGATTCAGTTCATTGGCCCTGTAAACGCTGCCTTCAACTCCTCTGTTGTTGGTAGTTCTGAAGCCAGTGATGGTCCTCATTCCACTCCAGACCTGGTATCCAGTTGTTCTGCTGGAGTTTCCAAACCAGCTTCCTCCTGTATTTCTCCTTAGCCTCCTATTTTGTCACCTTCAGTTCCCCCTGTATTGTTCTCACCTCCTTCCTATTACCAGCTCTGAAAGCCCTCTTCTTCTCATTGAGGATGGTTTTGATGTCCTTTGTCACCCATGGCTTGTTATTTGGATAACAATGGACAGTCCTGGCTGGGACAGTGGAGTCCACACAGAAAGTGATATAGTCTGTGATGCACTCTGTGAGCCCATCAATGTCCTCCCCATGTGGCTCACAGAGTGCCTGCCAGTCTGTCACCTCAAAACAGCCCTGCACTGTCTCATGTGTCTCTTCTGACCATCTCCTCACTGTTCTTGTAGTTGCAGTCGCAGCCTGTAAATAATAATAATAATAATAATAATAATAATAATAATAATAATAATAATAATAATAATAATAATAATTGTTGCTAAGCAAATAATAGCCAACAGTTCAATGTCTGGGCAACAGATACGTTCCTTGATGGTAATTTGACCAGGATTACACCATCAGTTGTTGACTAGAATGGCAAGCCCCCCTCCTTTATGTTTACTGCTCTCAGTGCAATCCCGGTCGGCCCAAACAGTCTGAAAGTCACTGATGGAGACATTGTCACTGGTATATCTGGCAAGTGCTCTTAGCTTGTCCGCCTTATTCGACCTCACGTTGCCCATGATGACCGCTTGTATCTCCTCTTCTCCATAAACCTCCGTTGTCTCGACCCAGCTCTTTTCCTCTGCTGTTTCTGTCCTCCCCTGCATCCTCTGTGTGTTTTTCTCTAGATTTCAGCGGGGATCTCTAATGTTCTGGGTCTCAGAAGAAAATCCATTTGAAGCAAGACCTGAAGGACAGGATCCAAACCTCTTGTCCCACATAGCAACCTTTTATTTCATTTGTTTGTGTATTGAATTGGGACAGTGCACATTAATCAACATATCAGCACTCGGCAGCAATGTAAATGTGCCAGAATTAGCTCAATAGCTAAATTTCATCTGCGGTCCCAAGGCAGGTCGTCACAAACAACATAAAACAAACCTAAGCATAAACAGGATCACAGACATTACATACAATATAATTGCGAATTTAAGATCACAGACATACAGTACATAAATTAAAATGTCTACATACATGCAATATAAACAATAAGTTAAGATCACAGACATGATGCAGTACATCAAAACATCACACATACATCAAAGTTAAAAGGCAGGACACCAGAAAGGAAACCTGTGTTATGTGTGGGTGCATAACTGGTGTGTTTTTAACCATTATTTGACATTTTTTTTGAATGTCAGATAGTTGTCACAGTCCCTGATGTGCACTGTTAGCAGGATTGTGTACCTCTTACAGACACCACCATTTGACTGAATATAGTCCTACGCCTAGGTACATTACAATCTCCCCAAGTTTGTGCTCTAGTATTTATTATTATTCTTTTTCCTTATGAAATAATTTAACGGTGGTTGTGCAAGCCCCTTTAGAACTTTAAAAATAAGACAAACATCCACGAAGGTTTGATAACTGTCCATGCTGAGAATGTTATACTTCTTGCAATAATAATATTGCAATAATGGAAGTAAGGAGGTTTCCTATCCAGAACTTTGATTGTCTTCTTGAAGAGAGTCTTGGTGGGTTTTAATGTGCTTGCTGTTGTGTGTGACAGTTGTATAGCAATAAGTTATGTGAGAAAATATCATAGCATGCATATAGGCTTTGGCTGACTGAGCAGTGAGAAAAGGTCTAATATGTTTGCAAATTGACAGGTTAAATTTAATGATGTTAGAATCTTTTTTACATGTTCCTCAAATGTTAGATTTGTGTCAAAGACAACACCAAGGTGCTTGTATTGTTCAACCACTTCAAGGCTCTCTCCATTGACCAATACATATGGCTGTCCGCCCTCTGCTGGCTGACAAGAGAGCATACATACAGTCTTGAGTCTGAGATACAGACATGATTCTTTGAGCCAGTGGGATATGGGTACCATAGCCGCAGGCAGTGTTGCAGCAGCTTCTTGCTTTGATTTCGCATGCACATATAATACTGTCATCAGCACATAGTTGCACTTTTGGACAGACCTTGGGCAGATTATCGACAGACGCTAAACAGAAAAGGACCCAGTATGGAGCCTTGTGGAATCCCAACTGAGCAGCCGAGGTAAGGTGATTGTAAGTTTCCTATCTGTACGGCTTGTGTTCTATTTGACAGATGTGATTTCATCCAGCACAGGGCACCATTAGAGAAATTAAAATATGACAATTTAGAGATGAGTTTATCATGGTTTATTGTGTCAAATGCTCTTTTCAAGTCCAAAAAAGAGCTCCTACATAACCACCCTGGTCTAATGAACCTTTGATATTCTCATAAAAATAACAAATGACTGTGTCTGTGGAGTGATGTTTGCAAAATCCAAACTGCATTGGATGTAGAGGGGTATGTCCATTTTTAAGATGTTTTGTCCATGGCAACCCATTTCTCGACCATCTTTGAAACAGGTAAGATACTTATCGGCCGATAATTCTCTCGTTTGGTCTTGTCACCAGCCCTAAAGACAATCTTCCAGGTGGATGGCACTCTACTCTGTTTTATGGACAGGTTTATTCGGTGTGCAGTTGGTACAGCAAGAACTTCTCTGTGGTTCTTCAAAAGGTTACTGTCCAGACCAAATACATACCTGGCTTTAGACCTATTCAAAGAAGAAATCATTTTTAGAACCTCTGAAACAGGTATGTTCCCTATGAACACTGGTTTGCTCTTGTCAACGGGAGGATTAAGGGGAATGTCTGGGCATTTGAAGTGCAGTGTCAGTTCTTCGACTGAATTTACGAAAAAGCTGTTGAAGCTACCGACAGTAATGTCTAAGTTGTTAGTCAGAGTACCATTCACCTGGAGCTGTACATCATTGAATTTCTTGTTTTTGTTTCATCCTATTAACTTGTTTATGTTTTTCCATATCAATTTTCCATTTGTATTTGCCCATCTATCATTTCAATTTAAAAAAATCTGCTTTAGCTTTAGAAATCAGAAATCAGAAAAGCCTTTATTGCCAAGTACAATTTTACACATACAAGGAATTTGCTTTGATGAAGTTGGTGCATGACACATCTAGTTAAAATACGCCGTTAAAGTAGTAAAACATATACAATATAAATATAAATAAAAAATGAAAATAAAAACATATATATACACAAGTCTTCTTTTTTTTCTTCAGAATCACAGTCTGTTTTTTCAGAAAGTCCAAGCTGAGTGTTATTGTAACACATAGGGTTATGGCAATGTCAATGTGACAGATGAGGCAAGTGTGATGAGTGTCGGGGGGGTTCCGGGCCTTGTTAATAAGGCTGACAACAGATGGAATAAACTGTTCTTATGGCGTGAGGTTTTGGTCCTGATGGACCGCAGCCTCCTGCCAGAGGGGAGTGTCTCAAAGAGTTTGTGTCCGGGGTGAGAGGGATCAGCCACAATCTTCCCTGCACGCCTCAGGATTCTGGAGGCGTACAGGTCCTGGAGAGATGCGATTTTGTAGCCGATTACCTTCTCTGCAGACCTATTGACAAGCTGCAGTCTGCCCTTGTCCTTGGCGGTGGCAGCAGCGTACCAGATGGTGATGGAGGAGGTGAGGACGGACTCAATGATGGCTGTGTAGAAGTGCACCATCATTGTCTTTGGCAGATTGAATTTCTTCAGCTGCCAAAGGAAGTACATCCTCTGCTGTGCTTTCTTGATGAGGGAGCTGATGTTTGGCTCCCACTTGAGGTCCTGGGAAATGATAGCTCCCAGGAAGCAGAAGGACTCCACAGTGTCAATAGTGGAGTCACAGAGGGTGATGGGGGCAGGTGATGCTGAGTTTTTCCTGAAGTCCACAACGATCTCCACTGTCTTTAGAGCGTTGAGCTCTAGGTTGTTCTGTTTACCCCAGGTCACCAGATGGTCAACCTGCCACCTGTAGGCGGACTCGTCGCCATCAGAGATGAGTCCGATGAGGGTGGTGTCGTCCACAAACTTCAGTAGCTTGACAGACTGGTGACTGGAGGTGCAGCTGTTCGTGTACAGGGAGAAGAGCAGAGGAGAAAGAACGCAGCCCTGGGGGGATCTGGTGCTGATGGTCGTTGCGTCGGAGATGTGTTTTCCCAGCTTCACACACTGTTTCCTGTCAGACAGGAAGTCTGTAATCCACCTGCAGGTGGAGTCAGGCACGCTCAGCTGGGAGAGCTTCTCCTGAAGCAGAGTTGGGATGATGGTATTAAAGGTAGAACTGAAAACCACAAACAGGATCCTAGCGTAGGTTCCAGCGGAGTCCAGGTGCTGGAGGATGAAGTGGAGGGCCAAGTTGACTGCATCATCTACAGACCTGTTGGCTCTGTAGGCAAACTGCAAGGGGTCCAGGAGAGGGTTGGTGATGTCTTTGAGGTGTGAGAGCACAAGGCGCTCAAAGGACTTCATGACCACAGAGGTCAGGGCGACGGGTCTGAAGTCGTTAAGTCCCGTGGTCCTTGGCCTCTTGGGAACTGGGACGATGGTTGAGGACTTGAAGCAGGCTGGCACGTGGCATGTCTCCAGTGAGGTGTTAAAAATGTCTGTGAACACTGGAGACAGCTGATAGCTACAGCGCAGTGCTTCAAGGCGGATGGGGAGACAGAATCCGGTCCAGCTGCTTTCCGGGAGTTCTGTCTCCTGAAGAGTTTGTTGACGTCCCTCTCATGGATGGAAAGAGTCGTCACTGAGATGGGTGGGGAGGAGGGACCTTTAAGGTGGCCATTGGTGGAGATGATTGGAGCTGGAGCTGTTGGGAGGTCCCTTTGTCTTTCAAAGCAGCATTAGAACTCGTTCAGGTTGTTGGCTAGGCGTCGATCGTTGATGGAGTGGGGGGCTGTAAGCTTGTAGTTTGTGATCTGCCTGAGCCCTTTCCAGACAGACGCAGAGTTGTTAGCTGAGAACTGGTGTTGGAGCTTTTCAGTGTACAGTCGTTTAGCCTCTTTCACCACCTTGTTAAACTTGTACTTCAACTCTTTGAATCTGTCTTTGTCCCCACTCCTGAAGGCCTCTTCCATTGCCAACCTTAGCTGTCTGAGTTTGGCTGTGAACCAGGGTTTGTCATTGTTGTGACTCACCCTGGTGCGTGATGGAACACAGCAGTCCTCACAGAAGCTGATATAGGACGTCACAGTCTCCGTGTACTCATCCAGACTGTTGGTAGCAGTCCTAAACACATCCCAGTCAGTAGAGTCGAAACACGCCTGGAGATGCTCCACAGCCTCACTGGTCCACTTCCTTGATGTCCTCCCTACAGGTTTGCAGAGTTTCTGCCTGTACGCAGGAATCAGGTGGACCATGACATGGTCAGAGTGGCCCAGTGCAGCATGGGGGGTGGCGTGATAAGTATCACTGACTGTGGTGTAACAGTGATCCAGAATATTCTCCTCTCTGGTTGAGCATTTTATAAACTGTCTGTATTTAGGGAGTTCATGGGTGAGGTCACCTTTGTTAAAGTCGCCAAGGATAATAACTAAAGAGTCCGGGTAGGTCCGCTCCACACGCAGTATCTGGTCTGTGAGCATACGCTGTGCGTCCTGCACGTTGGCCTGTGGCAGGATGCAAACACCGACCAGAATGAAAGCAAATTCACGGGGTGAATAAAAAGGCTTAGAGTTAATGATGAAAGATTCCATGTGAGGAGAGCAGTGCTGTTGGATCACTGTCACGTCGTTGCACCAACCACTGTTGATGTAGAAACAGATTCCTCCACCTTTAGTTTTGCCTGGAAAGTTCCATGTCTCTGTCTGCGTGGAGGAGTTGAAAGCCAGCCAGCTATAGCGCAGAGTCCGGTATTAATCCACAGAGCCATGTCTCGATGAAGCACAAAACCGCAGATGAAAAAAAAGTCCCTGTTTCTACCTAACAGCAGTTGCAGTTCCTCCAGTTTGTTGGGCAGTGAACGCTGGCAAAGGCGCACCAGTGCGCCAACCCGTTTTCCTCTCCTCCGGTGTTTCACTGCGTGAACGAGCTCCGGGTACCATCGCAAAAACCAGATTTAACACACAAAACAAAACAATGTGCACCAATATACCGAGGCAGCCGTCCACGCTGCCATTTTGTATCTACGAATCTGTTTAACAACTTCATTTCTAAGTGATGTTGGTCACTAGTGAATCCTGTTTTTAGAGATTTTGTGCTTGTTTTGTTGTTGTTTTGTGCTTTATCTCTCTCTTTCATTAATTTCCAAATATCATCCCTCAGCCAAGGTAGTGTTTGTTTTTTTTTGGGGGGGGGGGGGGTTTATGGTGTTTGGGTTCCACTTTGGGCCGCAGGTTGTGCGCGTGCCTCACAGCATGAAGGTTGCTGGTTCGATTCCTGGGGGACCTTTCTGTGTGAAGTTTGCATGTTCTTCCCATGCATGCGTGGGTTCTGTCTGGGCACTCCGGCTTCCTCCCACAGACCAAAAACATGCTCATTAGGTTAATTGGTGACTATAAAAATTGCCCCTAGGTGTGAGTGTGTGTGTGAATGGTTGTCGTTTGCAATGGTTGTTGTTTCTGAGTGTGTGTGTGAATGGTTGTTGTTTGTGCCCTGCGATCGACTGGCGACCGGTCCAGGGTGTACCCTGCCTCTCGCTGGGATAGGCTCCAGCACCCCTCGCGACCCCGAAAGGGATACGTGGTATAGAAAATGAATGGATGGATGGGTTCAACTTTTAGTGTGTGTAAAGCGATCAAGAACTTCCATAACACTTTTAGTAAAAGTGTCACAGTTACCCTCAACTTCATTTTTCATTGCAACAGTGGACAAGTCATATTGTTGCAACGCATTCTACAAATTTTGTTGTCACCTTTAAGTATTATGTGATGGCTGCTAACTGTGTGGCCAAATGTTTCTGGTTAATTTTTCTTGTACATAGGGTACAATTATGGTCAGACAGCCCAGATAGAAGATTAAGAGTTTTGTTTATCCTTTCAGAATTATTTGTGAATATTAAAGCAATTGTTGTTTTGGATATATTGGTTATTTTTGTTGGACCTTGTATAACATGAGTAAGATTGAATTTGTCTGTTAATTCAGATTTTTCCTATCTGATTTACTATCCCATTTTATATTAAAATCACCCATAACAATGATTTCCCTCTCAAGATTGCAATATTTTAGAATTATTTTAACACTGCATGAAAAACCACATTTTCGACCCGTAAATCCCCACGAAGTTCGTTGATTTTTGGCGATTTACGGCAAGTTTACGGGGAACTTCGCCGGCTCCGAAAATCGTCGGAAACGAACCATCTGTCGGCGGGGGGCGTGGTTAATCGCGCCTTCGCGAAGGTGCGAATAGCTCTAATTAGCACATGAATGCTACCAACATTGATCTACTCAGGCTGGCCTGCTGACTTCACAAACAACCATTGGATGATTCCACAGGCATTTTAAAAGGAAACCATCATGTGATTGGATAGCAACTCCAATCACATGAGTGAGTGATCATGTGATTGGATGACAACTCTGCTGCTATTGGTCATCTGTGTGCCACAAATAATAATAGTAATAGTAAATACATATTAATTTAAATACTATATAATAAATTAATATATTAAAAATAATTATTATATTGTTATATTTATGTATATATAAAATATACATGACATATATATTTTATTTGATTGATGATTCATTGATTTATTTGGCGATCCACCTTCTACACTACCACACAGCAGAACACAAAGAACACAGTTGACAGAAACATTTTGAAAAAAAGTCTTTAATGAAATCGTGACACACACATGAACAAGGATCAACCAAGTAAAATCAGTGACTACTGGGGAAAAAAGCAAGGAAATGTGCAGAGGGGTTCACTGATAAGAGTCTCTGGGTTGGGCCATGCCGCTCGTCCATGGTGCATGAAAAAGAGTCTAAGGCCTCTGGAAATGCTGCCTCTGGGTCATACTGGTTTGGCGCATGTCGCTTTGAAGGGGACTCGATGTGAAGCCTCTTGCGGTGTGTCGCCACATACTTTGGGTCACTCTCCAGCCGCTCTTGCAGTGTCTGGCAGCGTTTGGAGAGCTAGGACATTCCTTCTTGCTTCCAGCAGCTGTAAATACAGGTATTAATATAATATTAGTACTGCTAAGAAACAATAACACATGATAACATATGTGAGCATGTTTGTCAAAAACAATGCAGCTAATAAATAAAATTCAGCCCATTTTTACATTGTTGTGAAAATAAAGCGGCATTCATGGGACTCTTACCCGCTTCCTCCTTTGTCTGCTGTGAGCTGAAATCTTCACAGCTGCTGCCTGAACTGAAAGAGCTGCCTGGGCATACCTGAAGCTCCTCCACACCATCTCATAATATGTCTTACAGGCCGCTGGAAGAAAATATATATTGGTTTGAAATAATTATGACAGGCTTCAGTAAAAACAACAAGAAGAAACAGAAAGGGTTTAAAACAACAACAACAACAAAAAACAACTTACATAAAAAGACTGCTGTCCACACCATCCATGTCTGGACTCCCAGTTAAAGTCGCCATCAAATATGACGTCACCGTTTCGCTGTGGGGCGAGTTTAGTCTGTAAAACACAAAAAGTACAAACACGTCACGCAACGTTTATATTTACTTACATTCTGCAGAATATTTCCTGTGTATTTTATTAACTTACCCCTGCTCAGGTTCATATCGCCTGTCGTTTCCGTCACTATTGTGCAGACGTCGCACCTTTTCCTTTAAAATACAAAATACATTGTAATGTTAAATGTAACGTGAATGATTACCAAACGTTCGGAATGTAGTGCAATAAGAATAATAAAGGTTTGGCGCCCTAAAAACTGCACAATGGAGTACTAAATGCTAACGTTACTTACGTAACTTACGCACCCGTCTCTTCGTCTCCGCAGCTGCAGTTCGGTCGGGGCTGCTCCTCCAGAGCGAGCAGTCTGGCTTTTATCACGGTCATTCTCCTCGCCAACTGCGCGATCAGCTGCGTTAGCAGCCGAGACAATCCACTGAAGGCGCTCAGCAGTTTCTTCTCAAATTGTTTGGACTTTCTGGATATGGTCGCTCCGCAGCCAGGCCGTCCACTCGTCGCAGAGGAGTGCCTTCTGGGATGAACTGAAGACGACGTCCGGCCATTGCATGAAGTATTTAAAGTTTATTGAGTTAAAGTTTAGCAGGACCCGAAACGTAACTGTTGTAATCCAAGCTCGATTCGCGTTCACAGACACGCCGAGGTCGTTTTCTGCCTACGTCATTGCGTCAGAGGAGGCGTCCAATTATATGCGAGGTCGCGCTCTCGGAATTCCTCGCGAGACCATTTTTGTTGCGTAGAATGAAAAACATGCTGTGATTTTGTTAGGTACTGATTTTCTATTTTTGTACCTGAATATTTTATAAAACATGTAAACTTCTTTAAAGTGACGTCATCGAAAATAAAAAAAGAAAAGTTACTTTGGTGTGTTCCCTTTTTATTCCTACTTAAAGAATCATCAGTGGACTTACTGTGCTGGAATTTTGCAAGCTAATCACACAAGCATTGTTCATCTGGTGTTGTGGTGGCAAAATACGAAAAATTGTGACCACTGTCCAAGAACTGTAGATGCTTTAATTTTCACAACTTTGATTTAGCAATTTAAGTGGAAAATTAAAGGCCTTTGAGAGTCAGGACACTTATGCTGTATGTAACCTATAAAATTATTTAAATACACTTTTAAATCCTCATGAAAAAAAAAAATCTTTGTATTCTGTAGGCACAGAACACACACACACACACACACACACACACACACACACACACACACACACACAAAATCCCAATTTGCATTTGTATAGCTTTGCAGCATTTACATTTGCATTTTAACACCTCATGGTCACAGTGGCTGAGAGAGAACTTCCACGGCAATTTACAGTGACGGAAATTGATGGAAATGTGGCTTTTCATGCAGTGTAAGTTGATCATAAAATGTATTTTTAGAGGAAGGAGGTCGGTACAAACTGAAAGCCATTTCAGAAGAGAGAATTATATTGAGACCAATAATCTATTTCTACTGGCCATTCAATTAATATGCACTTTAAACAGTCCTTCACATAAACCAGTAATCCTCCCCCTTGTCCCATTCCTCTATCGCTTCTAAACATCTTGTATCCTGGGATGTTGATGGCAGCAGTCGGTGATGAATGAGTCAGCCATCTTTCTGATATGGCCAACATTATAATATTAGAGTCGATCAATAAGTGTTCAGTGTTTGCTCAGCTTTGTTCACTATAATACAAATGTTAATATGGTCCAATAAAAGTCCTTTTGGTTTACATCTCGAGACCCAGATACATTTGCCGTTGTTAAAAGTTTGAAAGAAGTGTATTTTGTTTTGTTTCTTTATCGCTGGGTTCGGAGATTTCAGTTCCACGGTTGGGATGGAACTTTTGTTCCCAGTTAATGTTGGTGGGGGTGCAACAGAACCACACTCACCACCAGGCTCCGCCGATGTAGTTGGCAGTCCATGTGGCAACCTGGCAACAGCTGAGTCGTCCAATGACATCAAGGAAAGTGGGGATTGAAAGGTAACCGCACCGATGGCATGCAAGTCACCAATACCCCATAAAGTTGTGCCACTCTGTGAGACTGCTACGCTGGCTGCCCTCGCAAACGCAGCAGCATATTGGCCATGGAACTCCATGTGTCCTGATGAGGTTGGGCAGAGCTGCGAACGATCCCCGTCGGCAGGGCCTGTGTGATCTAGGCATATGGTGTTGCGCCAGGGAATACCCTTGTTGAGGCTGTGGTGGTATGCAGCAGGCGAGGCAGGCCCCCATCTGATGCAGACAGTCACAGGGCAATCACAGAGGCAATCTTGGTAGTCACCGATACCAATGATACAGCAAGGAGCAGGCCCATCATGTCGAGTGGAGACGTCAATTCATCATCCAGCAGGTCAGGTCCTGGATTCAATGTCTTCAGCTAATGCACGGCTATTTAGAATGGCGCCGCACAAGTGGCAGCTTGTTACAACAGCTCCGTCTGTCTTTCTTTGTATTAGTGTGTTTTTGTGTCTTTGTCTTGTTTTTTGATCACTAGTCTCGGCCGATCATGTGTATGTATGGATGTACAACTGGTGAGACTAGGGATTTGCTTTTTTCTACTTTGTGGATTACTTTTCTCAGCCCCAGGAGATCCACTGACCTTTGGGTCCATAGTTCACACTCGGGAACAGCTGATTGCGCTGAGCAACACGAGCGTACTCCCAGTGGAAAGACCAGAGATCCCCAAGGAAATAAGGAGAAGGAGAAGGGGATAAAGAGCTGGGGCGAAATGTCGAGACAAGAAAAGACGGTACAAACCATCCATACCATCTGTTATTATGGGAAATGTGAGATCTCTTCCAAATAAGATGGAAGAACTAATGGCGCTAATCCGACTGCAGAGGGAGTACCATGAGTGTAGCCTCATCTGTTTGACTGAAAGCTGGCTAACTGACATTACGCCTGACTCGGACGTTACGCTGGACAATTTCCAACTGCTGAGAGCGGACAGGAAAGCGAAGGAGAGCGGCAAGAGGAAAGGTGGGTGCACAGTGATGTTTGTAAACAACAGATGGTGTAACCCAGGGCACATAAGTGTAAAAGAGACAATGCGCTGTTATCCATTAACATTCAGCCATACTGCCTCCCAAGGGAGTTCTCGCATGTTATCGCGATAACTGTGTACAGCCCCCTGTTGGCTGATGCTACAACAGCATGCGAGCTTCACACCCCCAGGTCCTCCTTCTCATCTCTGGAGACTTCAATCACGCTTCCTTGTCCGCCACTCTCCTCACTTTCACACAGTATGTAAAGTGCCCCACCAGAGACAATAGAACACTGGACTTAATGTATGCGAACACTAAGGATGCTTACAGCTCTGCACCTCTCCCCCCGCTGGGCTGGTCCGACCACAGTCTGGTTTATCTGCTCCCTGCATAAACACCTTTGGTGAACAAACAACCACCAACCATCAGGCAGGTGAGAAGATGGTCAGAGGAGTCCAGCATGGCACTGAGGGACTGTTTTGACACCACTGACTGGGACGTGTTGTGCAGTCCACGCGGGGAGGACGTTGACAGTTTAACAACTTGCATTACAGACTACATTAACTTCTGTGTGGAAAACACTCTGCCTACAAAGAAGGTGCGGTGTTTCCCAAAGGACTGCACAGGGACTGCGCAGATCAGCTCTGCGGTGCTACGCATCTTCAACATGCTCTGCTGCGCATCTTCAACATGAGCCTCAGTCCAGAGAGATTTCCTGCCCTTTGGAAGACTTCCTGTGTGGGTCCTGTCCCAAAGACCGCACACCCCAGGGAGCCCAACCACTTCAGGCCAGTAGCCTTAACCTCCCACCTCATGAAGACCTTGGAGAGGATTATACTTAATCACCTCCGTCACCTGGTGGGCAGTGAGCTGGACTCCCTACAGTTTGCATATCGTCAAAACATTGGCGTGGAGGACGCAGTCATCTACCTGCTCCATCAATCTCTTTCCCATCTGGAGCATACTGAAAGCATGGTGAGGGTCATGTTCTTCGACTTCTCCAGTGCTTTCAACACAATCCAACTATCACTGCTCAGGGGGAAGCTGGAAGGAGCCGGCGTAGACTGTCACCTGGCTGCATGGACCATCGACTACCTCACCAACAGACCACAGTATGTGAGGCTTCGCAACTACGTGTCTGATGTGGTGGTTTGCAGCACAGAGGCTTCACAGGGGACAGTGCTCTCCCCTTTCCTCTTCACCCTCTACAGGTTGGACCTCAGACACAACACCAACAGCTGCCACGTCCAGAAGTTCTCCGATGATACAGCCATCGTTGGATGTGTATCAGAGGGGAACGAATTGGAATACAGGGAGGTTGTCACCAACTTCATCGACTGGTGTGGACTGAACTATCTGCATATCAACACCAGCAAGATGAAGGAGATGGTAATTGATTTCCAAAGGAATGACTACAGACTACATCAATGAACATCCAGGGCTTGGACATTGACATTGTGGGGAATTACAAATACCTGGGTGTTCACCTCAACAACAAATTGGACTGGACAAATAACACAGATGCCCTGTACAGGAGGGGCCAAAGTCATCTGCACCTGCTCAGAAGACTGAAGTCCTTTGGAATTTGTAGGACATTCGTTAAAACACTTTACAACTGTGGTGGCATCTGCAGTTTTCTATGCAGTGGTGTGCTGGGGCTGTGGGGGCTCTGAGAGGGACAGGATAAAACTTAACAAACCGGTCAGGAGAGCTGGCTCTGTCCTGGACTGCCCTCTGGACACCATGGAGGAAGTAGGTGAGAAGAGGATATTAGCCAAGCTGACATGGAGAACCCATCCCACCCCCTGCATGAGACAGTGGGGGGCTTAAGCAGCTCCTTCAGTAGCAGACTGCTGTAAGAAAGAATGCTACCGCAGGTTCCTCATTCCTACATCTGTCAGACTGTTTAACTCCAGCATCATGTGACCACTGTGTGGAAACTGTCCTTTCTTAATCTTTACATTGTAAACCTGTTTCTGATTTTGCACTACTGTTCAAGACGAATATATGCTCTATTGTTAATATCTGCTCACATTTATCAGTTTCACCCAGTGCAATCTCTACATTTCTAAAGTTGGATACTTCTCTCAGCTGTGCAATAACAATTGTTATTATCCATATTGGCAACCGTATTCCCAAGTGCAATACTATTTTATTCGGGTGCAATAGTATTCCCAGTACTTTTTTATGGCAGGAGATTTCTTTTGGCATGTACTATTTTTAATAACCTGTACAAATGTGTATAGACATAGTTGCCCTTTTCTACTCTGTATTTTTGTGAACTTTTATATTTTTATTTTTTAACCTCTTATGCCACTGTGCCTGCTTTTTGTAACCTGCTTGCTGTAACGACTAAATTTCCCCAGTGTGGGATCAATAAAGTCCTATCTATCTATCTATCTATCTATCTATCTATCTATCTATCTATCTATCTATCTATCTATCTATCTATCTATCTATCTATCTGCCAGGTAGCATTAGTATAACAGCAGCGCACGGAGAGCAGGAATATGGTCAGGGAGAAAGAGACAATGAATGATTTTTGCAGAGTTGCAGCAGGATTTTCCCGTTGTGTCAGATTAATGTTCAGATTCTTTTTGCTTACCTGATCGGGTAGAGGATTGACAAAATTAGCGAGATGTTTTTTGCATAGAGTTGTTGCAGGACCTGCCAGTCTGCAGGTACATGCTGCCATCTTGCCAACCTCTGATGATGGCAATTGATTTAATTGATTTAAGGCAATGCAAGTCAGAGCTGCACACTTGCAGGCCTGCGAGCATGATGCAAGTTGCATTAGAGGATCATAGACTTTGGAAAGATATATCACTTTGTGTACTTGAGGGATGATATCATTATATAATTTTTCCATTTTGGGTCAATTTTGATGATAGAGCCATTACCAGATACTCAAACAATGTTACTGATATTTATCTACAGGAAATGGAAAATACATTGATGCTCCATTAGCACTCTATTACTCTGAAAGTATTTTACATAACATTAAATCTTACTCTTTGACAAAAATGTACCTTTGCAGGGTTATTTTCTACAATGTTGTCAGATACTTGTAATGATCTGAGCATGTCAGTGACAAGAACAAACACTTTTCGTGCACATACATTGATGGTGCACAAACACCTGATGGGAATAATTACACCACATTTTGTGTCTGCACTTCAAAAATTGTTGTCACTTGGACAAAAAAACATGGGGAAATAGGATGATTTGACCCGAGTTCCTCCTGTTTGTACTGGCCATTGAAGTCTTCCAGGACGCATGGACCCTGTGTTATGGCCAGACAATGGAAACCCGGACCCAGGAGCAGAGTTCAACGAAAATAATTTATTAACAAAGTGACAACAGAAAATCAGTTCATAAGAACGACTATCAAAAAACAAAGTAGCAACAGAAATACTCACAACAAAGTACCAACTAAAAACTCCAAACAGAAAATCACCTTGGTAGGGAAAAAAGCCAGGACAAAGTACAACAAAAGACAACCAGAATAAACTAATGACTCGAGAGAAAAAACACACTGTGGTTTGCTCGTGACGAGAGGCGGATGATCTCTAGCTGCGTGGAAGTGCGGGAAGCATAGAGAATAATCTGGCACTGGGGACTTGCGAGTGGGTGGCTTATGAAGTCAGATGATTAGGCAGAAACAAGCTGCAGGTGTGCCAGGAGAATCAGCGCTCCTGGAGATCGCTCCGCCCCCCCCGTCACTCGCACTACCGGAGAGAGAGAGAGAGTGTCAATGTGAGCAAAACCAAAAGACATAACAGAAAACAGAGCCACAACAGTACCTCCCCCTCAAGGGACGCCACCTGGCGTCCTACCTGGCTTACCCGGGAACCTGCGGTAAAAGTCCCGCAGCAGTCGCGGGTCGAGGATGAGGGAGCGTCCGACCCAGGAGCGCTCCTCGGGACCGTAGCCCTCCCAGTCAACCAGATACTGGTAGCCCCTACCCCGTCTGCGCACGTCCAAAATCTGGTTTACAGTGTAGGCTGGGTGGCCATCAATAAGACATGGGAGAGGTGGAGGTGGTTCAGGAGACTGGAGGGGGCTCTCCGTGACTGGCTTGAGGAGGGAGACGTGGAAAACGGGATGGACATTAAGAGAGGCTGGGAGCCGGAGGCGGATCGCACTGGGGTTTATGATTTCTTCCACCCGATAGGGTCCGATGTACCTGGGGGAGAGTTTTCGGGATTCTGTCTGAAGGGGAAGATCTCGGGAGGAAAGCCACACCTGCTGTCCCACTCGGTAATTGGGCGCGGGGACCCGATGTCGGTCTGCCAGCCGGTGGTTCCGCTCCACCGTCCTCCCTAGCGCTGCTCTGGTCTCCTGCCACACATGTCAGACCCGGCGGAACTGAGCTTTGACGGAAGGGACTGTGGCGTCGGATTCCTGACTGGGGAACAAGGGGGGCTGGAAACCGTTGTTGATCATGAAGGGAGACAAGCCGGTGGCGGAACTGATGAGGGAGTTGTGGGCGTATTCTACCCAGGGTAGATGTGTGGCCCAGGAGGACGGGAGGCGGGCTGCCACACGGCGCAGGGAGGACTCCAGGCTCTGGTTAGCTCGTTCGGTCTGCCCGTTTGACTGTGGGTGGTAACCGGACGAGAGCCTTGAAGTGGTTCCCAGGGCTCGACAGAAAGCTTTCCACACTTGTGAGGTGAACTGGGGTCCGCGATCCGAGACAATGTCCTGCGGGATCCCATGCAGTCTGAAAACATGACTTACTAACAGGTTAGTGGTTTCCAAGGCGGTAGGGAGTTTGGGGAGGGGAACGATATGAACCGCCTTGGAAAAACGATCAACTATGGTCAATACGGTGTCATTACCTTCAGAGGGGGGCAGTCCAGTAACAAAGTCCACTGCTATGTGTGACCAAGGGCGTGAGGGGATGGGCAAGGGCTGCAGGAGACCCGCCGGGGGTCGGTGTGAGGGTTTGCTGAACGCTGCCGGATGAGAGCTAGGGTGCGGTGAACCCCTGGGTGGCAGGCTATTTTGGATGCGTGACCCCAAGACAGCACTGATGATCTGGCGGGTTGTGGAACAAACAGCCGGCCCGGTGGACATCCGTCCGGAATCGTCTTGCCCCGAAGAGCCTCCTCTACTTCCCGCTCCACTCGCCAGCAAACCGCCCCCAGGACACACTTGGGGTCCAAGATGGTATCTGTGGAGGGCTCCCGTCCCTCCAGGGCGAATTGCCGAGAGAGTGCGTCCGGCTTGATGTTGCGGGACCCGGGGCGGTAGGTGATGGTGAACTGGAACCTGCCCAGAAACAGCGCCCAGCGGGCCTGTCGTGAGTTCAAGCGGTGGGCAGAGCGGAGGTAAGCGAGATTCTTGCGATCAGTCCATACAATAAAAGGTTGGGCGGCCCCCTCCAGCCAGTGTCTCCACTCCTGCAGGGCCTGGACCACCGCCAGGAGTTCCCGGTTTCCCACGTCGTAGTTGCGTTCAGCGGGGGTGAGGCGACGTGAGTAGAAGGCGCAGGGGTGGAGCTTATTATTTGAGAGTTGCCGCTGGGAGAGCACGGCCCCGAGCCCGGAGTCCGAGGCATCAACCTCGACCACGAACTGCTGCTCAGGATCTGGGTGCACAAGAACGGGAGCGTTAACAAACATATTTTTTATTTTGTCAAAAGCAGACTGTTCAGGAGACCAGACAAAATTAACTTTGGTGGATGTGAGACGAGTGAGTGGGGCTGCCAGGCGGCTGTAGTTTCTTACGAAACGCCTATAGAAATTTGCGAATCCCAGGAAGCGCTGTAGCTGTTTACGGGTTGTAGGAGTCGGCCAGTCTTTCACAGCTTCCACCTTGGAGGGATCAGCTCGCAGTTGTCCTTGCTCTATTATGAATCCCAGAAAACCCACAGATGACACGTGGAACTCACATTTTTCTGCCTTAACAAACAGTTTGTTCTCCAAAAGTCTTTGAAGCACATCACGTACATGGGACACATGTTCTTTCAGTGAACTAGAGAAAATCAAAATGTCGTCTAAATAAACAAAAACGGTCTTGTTCAACAAGTCTCGTAACACATCATTCACCAGACATTGAAACACGGCAGGAGCATTTGTGAGTCCGAAAGGCATGACTAAGTACTCATAATGTCCTAGGTGAGTGTTAAAAGCTGTCTTCCATTCATCTCCCTCTCTGATTCTAATGAGATGATAGGCATTTCTGAGGTCAAGTTTAGAGAAAACACGGGCGGAATGTAAAGGACTGAAAGCCGAGTCGATTAAGGGGAGTGGATATTTGTTTTTTATCGTGATTTCATTTAGTCCGGTGTAGTCTATGCAGGGTCGTAGAGTCTTGTCTTTCTTTTCTATGAAAAAGAACCCTGCTCCCACTGGAGAAGAGGAGGGACGGATGAGACCAGCAGCAACTGATTCCGTGATGTATTTTTCCATCGCCTCTCGCTCGGGTTTGGACAGATTGTAAAGTCGTTTAGTGGGGAGAGGAGCACCAGGAAGCAAATCTATGGCACAATCATAGGGTCTATGAGGGGGCAGTGAAGAGGCGGAAGATTTACTGAATACTTGCTGCAGGTCATGGTAGTCAGGGGGTACCTTGGACAGATCTATTTCCTCTGGTGCGTGGGACTGGTCTGCCGGTCTGGCTGGCACGGCGGAGCGGAGACAGGGGGCGTGACAATGGTGGCTCCAATTCCGTATAGTACCAGTAGACCAATCAACGTGAGGGTTGTGGAGTTGCAGCCAGGGAATCCCCAGAATGACAGAGTTGAGAGGAGACGAGATAACAAAGAGTTCAAGGTACTCATGATGGTTACTCAAGAGAACTAGCTTCTGGGGTTCAGTTTTATGGGTGACTCGCTCTAGTAATTTACCATCGACGGCGAGCACATCTTTGGGAGAAGACAGCTCGTAAACTGGCATGTTATTTTCTTTCACAAAATTAGTGTCAATGAAGTTGTCGTCAGCTCTGGAGTCTACCAAGACCCGGACTGGAACGGAATGTTTGAGTCCGTGAATCATACCTGGTATCTGGATTCTCGAGGCGGAGGCAGAAGAGATACGGCTCACCAGAGTCCCCCTTTCTACTGGCGAGCCTGGCCTTTTAACGTCTCAGGACAGCTGGAGAGAAAATGCCCCTCCCGGCCGCAGTAGAGGCACAGCTTGTCTCGCATCCTGTGCTGTCTTTCGGCTGGGGTGAGGCGGGCCCGTCCCAGCTGCATGGGCTCGTCGGCAGGTGGAGGTCGAGACTCGTGAACGTGGTGAGAGGTGTCGGGAAGAGCCGGGGTGGATTCAGAAAAGCTGGGTTGGATGACAGGCACCGGTTGTCTTCTTTTCATCTCCTGACGTTCCCTGGTTCTTTCCCTCAGCCTGTTATCCAGGCGGATGGCGAGATTAATCAGAGTGTTCAGTGAATTACACTCTTCCCGCACCGACAGTTCGTCTTTTATGTCACCAGCCAACCCCTTGAGAAATATGGCCTGAAGAGCCGAATCATCCCACCCACTCTCAGCCGCAAGAATGCGGAAATTAACTGCGTATTGCGACACTGAGAGGCGACCCTGCTGCAGGTCGAGCAGCCGGCTCACAGCCTGTCTTCCCCGGACAGGATGATCAAAAACCTGTCGCATTTCTTCGGTGAACTTGTGGTAGTCTTGAATCAGTTCTTGTTGTTGGGAAGCTATGGCTAGGGACCAGGCTGCTGCCTGTCCGGAGAGTAGACTCATTACAAAGGCCACCTTAGACTGAGGGGTGGCATAAGTGTGGGGTTGTTGGTGGAAAACCAGGCTGCACTGGTGCAAGAATTGAGAACACGTGCCAAGATCCCCGGAGTATCGGGCAGGAATGGGGATATAGGGCTCACGTGCTTGGGGTGCTGGGATGGTCGACTGGTCCTCGGCTGGATAGTGGGCGGTGGGACTGGGAGAGGGAGCGAGCCGGTCTTTCAGTTCCGCCATCTGACCGCCCAGTTGCGAGACGCTGGTGGTGAGCTGCTGTAGGTGATCCATCACCTGCATCAGGGAAGACTCGTGTTGGCTCACCTTGGCTGCTTGCGAGGAGAGTGCACGTTTTAAACTCTCCGACTCTGCTGGGTCCATAGTGGCCAGATTATTCTGTTACGGCCAGACAATGGAAACCCGGACCCAGGAGCAGAGTTCAACGAAAATAATTTATTAACAAAGTGACAACAGAAAATCAGTTCATAAGAACGACTATCAAAAAACAAAGTAGCAACAGAAATACTCACAACAAAGTACCAACTAAAAACTCCAAACAGAAAATCACCTTGGTAGGGAAAAAAGCCAGGACAAAGTACAACAAAAGACAACCAGAATAAACTAATGACTCGAGAGAAAAAACACACTGTGGTTTGCTCGTGACGAGAGGCAGATGATCTCTAGCTGCGTGGAAGTGCGGGAAGCATAGAGAATAATCTGGCACTGGGGACTTGCGAGAGGTTGGCTTATGAAGCCAGATGATTAGGCAGAAACAAGCTGCAGGTGTGCCAGGAGAATCAGCGCTCCTGGAGATCGCTCCGCCCCCCCGTCAGTCGCACTACTGGAGAGAGTGAGAGAGTGTCAATGTGAGCAAAACCAAAAGACATAACAGAAAACAGAGCCACAACACCCTGGCACCAACTGGAAACTCAGGACACACAATGTCACTTTCATTGATTGACAATGAAATGTAGGTTAAGCATAATGCAACAACATAGAATAGGGCATTATTTTATTTGTTTATTTTGTAATGTGTAGGTGTGTAGATCTTTTAAAAGAAGCTTGTGCTGAAATAATACACAAGTAGTATGTCTCTTGTATTATTTTTCCCTCTTAAGGACATACTGCACAAAAATAGATATTCAAATAGTTTGAACCTGTTTTTTGTGGATATATATATGTGTGTGTGTGTGTGTGTGTGTGTGTGTGTGTGTGTGTGTGACCTAACATTTAACCGTACTTAAGATCGTAGCATGCAGTTATGAATATAAGTAGGAATAAAATCTGATTTTCATTTAGGTGCAATCCAACAGGAAAGAGAAACAGAGAAAGAAGCAGCTAAAAATGAAATATAAAAACATCATTCAAAAAGGTAAGGCATATTTTGCCAGGCTATGATTGTACCTCACTTTGATTTTAATTTTATTTTTTAATTGACTTAGGCTATTAAACAAAGTAAATATTAATTCAGTGGCTACTTCAAGTAGTAATTTAAACCCCTAACAACATGTTGTTTTAACATGTCATCTCACTTAATATCCCACTTAGTAGATTAACACTTGATACAATGTTTACACATTTTTATTTTATACGTATTGAAATCATTTAAAATGTGACGATGTGTCCACAAACACTCAATAAAATACTAATTTAAAAAAAGATTAACATTTGAGTTCTGCTCAGCCAACAGAGAGAAGGCAGAGGCCCAAAAAATGGGTGGAGGGCCACATCCACCACCTCTGACAGAGGCTGAGGAGCTGGCCCTCAGCCAAATCTGTGACCGGTGGCTGAAGGCATCCCCCAGGACTCAAGTGCCAACATCAGATGCAAGTATACACTTGCACGTAAATATAAAACTTCTTATATATAAAACTATATAAAATTTGCACCCCCCAACAGTTGTGGATGCATGGTGTCATCAGCCTCGTTCAGCCTCCTACTACTGAAACAATGGAACACCCTGCAGCTGTAAGTATTCCATACTCAGATCTTGCCTCAGATGGTAGTTCAAAGTATTCTGAAACAGTATCTTTTCCTTCATCACAGGAGGATGGTGATGACGACGACGATGATGACGACGACGACGACGACGACGACAATGATGATGATGATGATGACGATGATGATGATGATGATGAAACACTGTCTGCTGCCACAGGGAGCGATCCAGAGAGGCCTACTGAAGTGTGTCTTAATATTATATATAGCTACTGGCAGTGCTCTGCCCATTCACATTCCTTTACATTCTTGAGTGGAATTTGGAGTTTGACATGTACACTGAGGTGATGAGCATAGATAATGGACAAACAGCTAGCACATTCTTGTCCTTCAACAGAACAGCTGGGCATCACCAGGAGGAGGGTCCAGCAACTTCCACAGTCCAGCTTGACACAGTTAGATTTTCGGTCAAGACCATGTTAAATCTGTTTGGAGAACTGTACGATTTAAATGTTGTCCATAAGTTTCCCAGTTGCCAGTGAAGGAGTTATAGAGTCCACCTCATGAAGAGTATAGAGAAAAGTGAAAAGGAAATTGTCTTGATCGCTAGATTAGAAAAACAGACCTTGAAATTCTATTACTGGAATGCTAGTTGAGGTGGGTGCACTTCACAGGTGAAATATGCTAATGGATGGAGCTATATTACAAATCCTAACTGCTGCTTTTGTACTTCTAGGGAATAAAGAAGACCAAACCATATGTGAATTTGTCATTATTTGACTGTTTTAATCAAAAGAAGTTTCTGCTGTTTAGGTCCCTCACAGCCCTTCCATCCTGGACGTCTGCAGGGTGGATGGGATGGTCATCCTCAGGGTCATTAATTTGTACAGCAGGGTGTTGCTCTCCTGTAATAGTTGCAACATTATGGAGAACAAAACATGCCACAATGATGTCACATGCCCTCTCTGGGGTGACCCTGAGCTTACGCAGGCACTGGAACCAGGATTTGAGTATGCCTCTGGCCATCTCAACCCGGGCTCTAATCCTGCAGTGGTCACATTAAAACGTTGTTGGGACCTTGGCTCAGGGTCACGGTAAGAGTGGGCTGGCATGGATAGCCTCGATCCCCCAGTAGGTAGCCATCAAACTCTCCTGTAATTATAGAGGACACATTTGAGCGCATTAAAAAGGGAGACAAAGAACATTTGTATAGAGTTTCAGCTCCCTTGCACGTGCAAATCTGTTGCTCAGACTACACTCCCAGTAGATCCAGGAATCATGTACAGAGCCGGGCCACTTGGCTTCTACATCTGTAATGATGTAGGCTGCATCATATAGGATTTCCACAGTGCATAGAATGACATGAGTTACAGTGTATTGTAATGTATATGTTTTCATGTACATAATTTTTAAGATTGTAGGTCATAAACCTTGACATTGATGCTCTGAAAGCTGATTGATGCTCTATTCACATAGTCTCCATTTTCTGCAGGCGCAGTAACAGGAATTTGTGTCCCATCTATGCATCCTATCACACTTGGAAGCCCTGCAAAATGACAGCTAAGCTACTGAACCCACTCTGAGGTTGCAGCAGAATGTATATCAGAATTTAAAATAAAAGAATATATTATTTTTACATTAGTCACCAGCCAATACCATCATTGGTAACAGGCGCGGTCACTTTCCTCACAGCTCTACACACTGTCGCCTATCCGAAATGCTCTGCATCCTCAATATATATATATATTTACACAAAAAAATACTGTTTGCAAAAAGAAAAATGTAGCGCTATGCGTAAAATTTGCTGTGACGTGAGCGCACGTCCGTGGTGTGTGAGGTTGGTGATGTATGGTCGGAGAATGTCATCGAGATAAATTATACAGTTTGATGAAAAGCAGCAGCGTTCGAACAGATATTCCTCTGGAAATGACAGGACATCTAATGTGGGTCGGAAAATTCTCTCATGACGTCAAGCATTTCGAATCAGTTGGGCTTTGATATCAATTGGATTGGGAATGAACGGGCAATCCATGTCTAACAGCTTTCTTCATGTGGGAGGAGACAGGTAGAAACTCAGGGTTTCTTATAGTAAACCTGCCAGCGAGCAGGTTATGTTCACAGTTTGTTACCATGGTGACTGGCTCAGAGTTTCAGTTACCTCTTATTCTGGAATGGAAAACTCAGAGTTTCCCTCATCTCAGGGTTAACTTACTTAGTTTTCACATAACCCGCTATCTGGAATACCCCCCTGGTCAAATGTTTGGATACACCTTCTCATTCAAAAAAATTTTTTTATTTCTATTTTCTTCTTTGGAGATTAATACTGAAGACATCCAAACTATGAAGGAACACATATGGAATTATGTAGTAAACAAAAAGTGTTAAACAAAGCAGAATATGTTTTATATTTTAGATTCTTCAAAGTAGCCACCATTTGCTTTGATGACAGCTTTATGAGGTAGTCACCTGGTGTGCCTTGTCAAGACTTAATTTCTGGAATTTCCTGCCTTATTAATTTGTTTGAGACCATCAGTTGTATTGTGCAGAGGTAGGGTTGGTTTAAAGGTCTATACAGTGGGGAGGGTGAGGAGAACTGCTGACCCTGACTGGAGATATTGTCTAATGGAAAACTTTCAGGAGCTCCTGAACCCAACCAACATTTCCTCTTTGGAGGAGGCAGAGAATAAAACTCGACAGAAACCCCACCCACATCCCTGGTATAGGTATCTGAGGTTGTCAAGAAGCTCTTCAGTGGCAAAGCACAAGATGTTGATGATATTTGCACTGGCTGGGACATTGTTGGGCTGTCCTGGCTGATATGCCTTTTCAGTGTTGAAACCCTGCATACATATGGGAGTGCTGCAATAGATGAACTGA
Source organism: Chaetodon trifascialis (assembly GCF_039877785.1). Classification (NCBI taxonomy): domain Eukaryota; kingdom Metazoa; phylum Chordata; class Actinopteri; order Chaetodontiformes; family Chaetodontidae; genus Chaetodon; species Chaetodon trifascialis. The sequence continues at coordinate 519,978 of NC_092060.1, forward strand.
AAAGTTGAGACTGCTTCTTGGGGGGATTAGAGTAGAACCTACTCTACTCTTTGCCCATCCAGCTAGAAAGTTATTGGAAACTTAAATAAGAGGATGGACTTGATCCTGTGGTGTGAATTTTTGGTTCAGCTCCCCTTTTTGTCAGCTTCAAAAATGCTTTATTTATTTTTGTATTTTCCATAAAGCACAAATAAACCCTTATTCATTACCCAGTGGTTTGTTTTATTTAATCATTGGTGAGGATCAGTGGGGATTATTCATAACAACTGTTTTTCCCATTACTCAGGTATTTTTGAAACAATTCACTTTTGCAAAGAGTTAACGCAAGCCTCAGTACAGAATCACATTTTCCAAAATGACATTCCAGCTGGGAAATGTTTAAATACTCAAAATATATGCTGCCACAATAAAAATTGTAATAACCAGAAATTTGTCCTTCAAGGAAGGGTTCTGTTTGTTCATCATTTGGTGAAAGTAATATAAATACCACAAGTATCACCCTAGTACCCTAACCTAACCCTATAAGGACAGCATACACTAAACAATTGTAAACATTGAGTCAACCAATGGCAAATAATAAATATAGCTAGACAGGATGTAGACATGGTGAATCTAAAAGTATATATTAAGGAATATATGCAATTTTCTATGAAGTATATATAAGGGAATAACAGTTATAGTATTACAGTACAGTAGCGTACATGTGAAAGGTGAGCAGTGCAGAAATATAGGTTATATTTTATTGAGGTAAGCTATAAAGACTATGTAGGTGTTCAAGGACTTCAGGATAAGTATAGTCCTACATTAAGTGACATATGCAGTGATTATATGGTATTTTACAGGGTGGACATGGCCACCCCTGACATCTTAAATTGAGGTTGAGGTTCCAAAAGTTTTTAACCCTTTCATGCATGAATTATGAAAACCTCAGTCAGGATTTTTTTTCCTATGTGTTTTTATCTCTCTTAGGGCATGATAAAACAAGATTTGACCTTTTTTTTGTTTAATCCAGATTTTTCAAAGATATTTTCACATGTCCACTTGAGTGGACAACATGCGTTCTTGTTTACAGCTGAAAATATACTGTATTAACAATAATACAGTAATAACATAGTAATATAGTGTGTATTTGACAAACCAATGAATACAATAATATAAAATGATCTGAAAATTATCAAATACATACAAAAAACAACACAACTTCAATTATTGCAATAGCAAGGAATACTTTATTACACTCTTCTATATAGATTCAGATCTGTTAGCTTTGCCACAAATACTCCAAACTTTGCCATAACATCAATATATGGAAAAAGAACATACACCATTGGCATAAAGTTGGTCTGTCCATTAAAGCCTCTGAACTGAGGGTAGGGTCACACTATAACAAAATCCTATAATGTCCAGACTCGAGGTTTAGTGATGTGCAACATGAAGCAAACATTAACTGTGCCTCAATATGTTTGCGCCTATCAGTGTATAAACTTCTTCATTTCAACTAGATTTATTGAATGGCAGTGTAATGAATTCCTTGCAAGCCTGTTGACTGTTATGGCATGCTTGTCTCATCATTGCTCTTTGCAGAGACACTTCATAAGGGAACACTATCTTGTATGAAAACTGGAGAAGCACCCAGGGCACAAAGCCACAAGACACTGTATGCAGATGCACTTTGTTTTTCGGGTGCATGCAGCATCATGGCACCTGTTTGCATTCTTGGCTTCCAGGGGCCAGTGTTTCCCAGGACTAAACCGGATCTCTGAGGGTGCCTTGGACACTGCTCTGCGCTTCACCGGTGGTGGGGTGGCACTGGGTCTGCCTCTGGCATGGATCTTGGTGGATCCTGCATTCAGTAGTGCACGAGCTACCGATGCTTTGAAGTGCAGGAGGTCCTTCTTCTCTAATCCAGACATTCTGTAGAGGTGCCAGGCATTGACGGTGGCCACATCCAAGAAGTGGAAGAACAGTCGGATGTACCATCGTTTGTTTTTGCGTCTGTGGGGGTACATTGCCACACACTGATCCATGAGATCCACGCCGCCCATGTGCTGATTATACAGCGTTACAGAATATGGCCTTTCAATGCTGAGCATCTTCTTTTCTTTTTTGCTCCATCTCTGGGCCACATTTGTTGGAGACTGGCCAGCGCAGGATGAGGCCATGTGGATCACTGAGCTATCTAGCCAGCGTGTGATGGTGATGTTTTGACCATTGGTGACAGCAGAGCAGGCTCCTCTTCCTTCTTTCTTGAGTTGCTTTTCACTCTTCAGTTTCTCTTGTGCTCCATGGAGCCTGTTGATCCTGATTGTGCCAGTGCCTTAGATGCACTGGTGTTGCAATGCCACAATGAGAGGAATGGTGCAAAAGAAATTGTCAAAAAATACCTTGTGGTTCTTTTGCTGTATGTCGTTACAGAGGCGCATAACTACATCTTCAGCCATTCCTAGTTGACTGATCCGACCATGCCCAGCTGAACCCTGATAGACTTCAAATCTGTACATGTATCCTGAGGATCCAGCTCTCACCCACACTTTCACACCCCAGGGTTTGGGTTTCTTGGGGATGTACTGCTTGAGAGACAGTCGGCCCTTGAAGGGAATGATTTGCTCACCTATCAACTGGAATTCTTCAAGATCGACTGCTGAATGGAAGGTTTTCTCAAGTGCATCCAACACTGGTCTGATTTTGAAGAGCTTATCAGCATTTCCACCCTCTTGTGAATAATTATCAACAAAGTGAATGTACCTCAGAATCTCCTCAAATCTGTTTATTGGCATGGCATTTGCTATCAAATCTAGACGAAGACCTTCCTCTGATGACCAGTACATTCTTGATCGTGGGTATTTGAGGTATGACATGACCATATTTATTCCTAGAAATGTTTTCATTTCGGCATTTGTCAAGGCCAGATTTTCTTTTCCTTTATGGAGTGCGTACATGTTTGTATTCTGCACAATGTCATCTATCAGATCTTCGGGAAACAGATGCATAAAGAAATCTATGGGTTCTTTTCCCTCAACATTCACTTTCCACTCTCCTAAAAATGTAGGCAAGTCTCCCTCAAACTGGTTGTCTTTGATTTTCCAGGTCTGTCTGCTTTGGTTTTCTGCCTTTTCCCCTCAACCTCTGTTTATTGGCACATCCTCTTCAACTCCTTCATCCTCAGCTCCCTCATCCTCTGCATCCTCCTCATCATCTTCAGCTTCACTATCACTACAGCTAGCACTAGCTACTCCTTCTTTTCCTGGCAGCCATTCATCCTCACTGTCACTAGCATCATCCTCACTTGACTCAGATGGTATGTACTCCACTATCTCGTAGGTCTTCCTATCCCGCTCTGCTCTTGACCACTACAAAATGTAATGGTATACCAAAAAACAGCTAATTGCATTCTAATAACATAAACACATTTATTTACATCCAAAAAAGTTACTGCAGATGAAATATTTTCAGTCACAGTAAAATTATTAATTGTAGTTGAAATATAGCTAGCGATGCATGATGTCCACTGTAGTGGACAGATGATTAATTGGAATTTTCTCACAATCTAGAATCAATTCTTGGAAAATTTAACAATAACATGGCTCCTTAGATGTTACTTGATGTTACAACATTTTTTCTACCTGCAAGGTTCTCCTAGAATAGAAGGATTGGATGGATATTCCAGAGGAACATTCCACAGAGGCATTTCTGGCTGACCGTCGGCCATTTTGTTTTGGAGGGACAAAAAATAGCATGCACAATGGCTTTTCACTCAGTGTCAGTGTAAGATGATGCAATAGAGTCCACTATAGTGGCTTATGTGCATCTATGCCATCAAAACCCATGCATATGCAAGAAAATGGCTTTTAAATAGCTGTCCACTGTAGTGACCTCTATGCATGAAAGGGTTAAAGCAATCTGGCTCTGAATGTGAGCAGTTGATCTTTCATGTTTACTGTGGCTTCTCTGTAAAATTTTCTAGTCACCAAAACACGTTTTTGTCTAGACATTGTCCCACGTTGGGAAAAGGAAAGCAGTAAAGGCGGTTTCTCGTAGCAAAGCCACACAGCCAGTCTTTTTGGGTGCACCACTCCATTTGAAAAGAGGGAGCTATCTTCTGTCCTGTTGTTTGAAGCAAACCTTTTAGCTCCATCATTGGTTCCATAATTTATCACTTCCTGTTTGATTGAAAGTCCACTTTTGAGATTTCTTTTAAGCTTTGACATAGAATCTTTGGTCAGAGCAAAAGATTCAACCCAGTTTGTGAGGGATTGAGCAATCCCAGGTAAACACGCAAATTCAGTGATTTTTATTATGAAAATAATCAAAACAAGTGGGAAACTAACAAAAACACACTTTTACGGAGTGGACAGGAAACAAACAAAAGGGCACTGATGAAAGGGCAGGCAACAATAGTGCAGACAGGGCTGGTGGGCACCGAAAAGACACGTTAAAGTGGCACACTGACAAAAATCCAACATTAATCATGAACATAATCACAAGGGGTTACTCATATTGGGAAACACACAGAAGTACACCAGGACAATCTTGCAACAGGTGGCAAGGTATCCTGGATTTAATTTACACTGTGCCTGCTCCATCTTCAGACCAGCTTTGACCGCAGCAACATTTCTACCAGCCACCCCGTATGCTGAATGATACCTAGTCAAGCTTCATAGTCACGTACATCCCTTGGAGACCTTATTTCAACAAACCTTTCCTTGAGCAGGGGTCCCAATCTCTTGACCAAATATTGTCTCAAAAGTTCTAAGTAACTTGTTGTAAAGTATTCAATGGCAAATAACAATAAAAGGACAGCCTCATCCCACTCCTTGGGGGGATCTTGCCATAATTTACTGATAATGGTTAAATGTAAGATTTGTCTCTTCATTGGACTGGATGATACAGGGGAGACCAGTCCAGGCGAAGAACTTAACCAAATAGATATTAACTAATTTCCATGTTTGAACATTCAAAGTAACCAAATGGCTCTTGCTCAACAGGTAAAGAATGTACTATTTAGGAAGATCTTCCCTGCTTCCTCACTACTTGACCAACATGACAAATATGACACCACTTTGTCAAATGTGACACGTATTTTCAAATCCTCTGCCTAATTGCATCAGTCTAATAGCATCATATAAAGGACTTGCCTCTGTACTAGTCTTATTAGATCTTAGTGCTGCTTTTGACACCATTGTCCATGGTATCCAATTGCAGAGACTGGAACACTTCATTGGCAGTAAGGGAACTGCACTAAGCTGGTTTAAATCCTACTTTAGCCTCTTGGACTGTACTAGCTCTATATGGAAAGTGTCCTGAGACTACACACACACACACACACACACACACACACACACACACACACAGACACACACACACACACACACACACACACACACACACACACACACACACACACACACACACACACACGTGTGTGTCTGTATATAGTGTATATAGGCAAGGCAGAAGCATAAAAATACATTAAAATCACACATTTCAAAGAAAGAAAGGAAGAGAGTAGAAGAGAATAGAAAAATAAAAATAAAATACAACTAAAGGAAAATTAAAAACAGAAGCCAGTAAAAGACAATAATTTAGCATTTAGAATGATTAAAACCATTGAGCAAATACATTTACTTTAAGTAAAAGCTGTAGCAAATAATAATGTTTTCAACCCTGATTTAAATGAGCTGAGACTTGATGCAGACCTCAGGTGTGCAGGGAGAATGTTCCACAGGTGAGGAGCATAATAACTGAAATCTGCTTCACTTTGTTTGGTTCTCATTCTGGGAACACACAATAGACCTGTCCCTGATGACCTGAGGGGTCTGGATACCGCATATGGAGTTAATAAATCTAGAATATATTTTGGTCCTAGACCATTTAATGCTTTGTAGACCAACAGTAAGATTTTAAAGTCTATTCTTTGACTCACAGGAAGCCAATGTAGTGATCTGAGGACTGGTGTGATATGGTCCATTGTTCTGGTGTTTGTAAGGACTCGTGCAGCAGCATTTTGGATCAGCTGTAGTTGCCTAATTGATTTTTTGTTTAAGCCAGTAAAGACTCCATTGCAATAGTCCAACCTACTGAAAATGAGTGCATGAACCAGTTTCTCCATGTCTTCTTTGGACAGACATCCCTTGATTCTGGTTATATTTTTCAAGTGGTAGTAGGCTTTAAATGGTTGTTAAAATTCAGGTCTGAATCAATAATTACACCAAGATTTCTGGCTTTATCTGTTGTTGTCAGTGACATGAAGTTTAGTTGAGCACTGATCTTTGACCTTTCATTTTTGGGACCAAAAACAATCACTTCTGTCTTATCTGCATTGAGCTGAAGAAAATTCTGGCACATCCACGCATTGATTTGATGAATACACTCATTCAGTGAAAGTAAGGGACTGTAGTCATGTGATGACACAGAAATATAAAATTGAGTATCATCTGCGTAAGTATGATAAGAAATATTATGATGCTCCATAATCTGAGCTAGGGGCAACATGTAAATATTGAAAAGAAGTTGTCCGAGAATGGACCCTTGTGGCACCCCACACATCATCTTTTTTCGTTCAGACACATGCTCACCAATTGACACAAAGTAGTCTCTATCTTGTAAATAGGATTTGAACCAGTGTAGTACAGTGCCAGTTAGTCCCACCGACTTTTCCAGTCTGTCAAGAAATATGTCATGATCAACCGTATCAAAGGCAGCACTGAGATCTAATAATACTAAGACTGAGGTTTTGGAAGCATCATTATTCAGATGTATGTCATTTAAAACTTTGATAAGTACAGTCTCAGTGCTGTGGTGTGGGAGAAATCCAGACTGAAATGCATTAAAAAGATTGTTCTGCATCATGAAAGCATTTTTCAATAATTTTTCCAAGAAAGGGAAGATTTGATATTGGCCTGTAGTTACTAATTACTGAAGCATCCAGATTAGTCTTTTTTAGGAGAGGTTTTATTACTGCAGTTTTCAAGGCCTGGGGAAACTGACCGGACTGAAGAGAATTATTTATTATCTGCAACACATCTGGAGCTATGCAATTAAAAACATTTTTAAAAAACTTTGTTGGCAGAGTATCAAGGCAGCATGTTGTGAATTTTAACTGTGATACAGTTTCTGTCAGCCTTGTATGATCTAGAAGGTTAAAATGTGCTAGATTAACTGGAGAACAAGAAGGAACAGATGGACTTATCATTTTGCCTGAGTTGGAGCTGCACACTGTTTGTCTTATCCTTGAAATTTTATCTGTAAAAAAGGCTGCAAAATCATTGCATGACTTGTTGGATAGCAGCTCAGGAGGGACTGAGGCCGTTTGTCAGTCTGTCCACAACAGAAAACAAAGTGCGGGCATTATTACAGTTTCTGTTGATAATCTCTGAGAAGAATGCTTGCCTTGCCTTCTTTAGTTCATGGTTATAGGTGTGGAGACTGTTTTTGTAAATCTCATAGTTAACCTGGAGTTTGGTTTTTCGCCACCTGCGCTCTGCCTGTCTGCAGACTCTTTTCTGGACTTTGACCAGTGTGGTGTTTCTCCAAGGTGCCTTTTTCCTTCCTGACAGAACTTTGGTCTTAAATGGGGCGATGGAATCAATAATACTCATAACTTTGGAACTGAAATTATTTACAAGGTCATCAGTTGAAGCTGAGGGCAGTGTTGGTGATGGTATAAAAGACTCAGTAAAGACTGCACAGGTATTCTCATTAATATAACGCTTTTTGATTACCTCTGTTCCACTTTTGTTAAGAATAGCAGGTGTGGCCATTTTAAATGACACACAGCAGTGATCAGAAAGAGCAACATCCGTCACCACAACCTCAGAGATATTAAGCCCTTTGGAGATAACCAAATCTAATATATGCCCTTTGTTATGTGTTGAATGTGTTACGTGCTGAGATAGGCCAAAATGATCCAGGATGTTTAGAAGTTCTTTAGCACATCCATCTTTGAGATTATCAACATGAATGTTAAAGTCACCCACTAACACAACGCAGTCAAAATCAATACAAACAACAGACAGTAGATTGGCAAACTCATCAGAAAACTTTGCATTGTATTTAGGGGGCTTGTAGATGGTTACGAAGACTGATCGACAGGGAAACTTTGATTGAACGGCAACATAAGATTCAAACTGACTGTAAGAGACTCTCTTGCATTGAATGCTATCATTAAACAAAATGGCGACTCCGCCTGCTCTCTTATGCATTCTTACTTCACTTACTGTATGAAACTGAAATTCGGAGGGGCTGACTCATTGAGAACTGCTGTGCTGTTATCTTGTCCTAACCAAGTTTCAGTTAAAAACATAAAATCAAGCTTGTGCTTGATGATAAAGTCATTGATTAAGAATGATTTGCCTGCCAAAGACCTAACATTGAAAAGAGCTGAGTTAAATGTGCTAAAAAGTCTAACATCCTCATTTTTTAGAACATACTGTGGCTGACATGGAATACATGTTAAATTTGATGATGTGATGTTTCTGGAGAGATGGACCGATCTTCTCCTCCTACCTATTGAGACATGAATCAATGAAGCTTCTGGCACAATGAGCCCTGGCTTTTCCTTGGAAAAGTCAGGCATAACATTTGCCTTAAAAGCTGGACCCCGAACACATCAGTTACCAACACAAATAGGTGGCTGTGCTGGGCTCTTACTAGGGGACTGGAGTAGGTTCTGATCAAGCCGTGGAGGGGGCGGAGGTGGTGCCCGTCTGCGCTGTGGTGGTGGAGGGGGACAGGGTGGTTGTAGGGGGCGGGGTGGAATTTGGGGGGACAGGATCCCAGATGGGTGAGGAGTAAGCCTGATACCAGCACTGACAAGTTTGTTCATTTGGTCAGTAAACTCCAGTAGGGGGGAGGAGGGTGATGGGATACCCAGTGAAGATGATGAGCTGGATGGAGTTTGAGCAGTTGGAGATGGTGGCCTAGGTGGAGTTTTAGTGGTTGGAGTCGGTGAATCCTTACGAGCAGTGGCCCCTGGTGGAGGACATGAGGCATCCGCTTTTTTGTTCTGGCATCCCTCATGGTTAGAGCATACAGGCGGGGGGAGAGTTGGTTCTCCTTCATGTTTTGGTGTTTGCTGCTTTTGTTTGGATTCCTCTTGTCTCTTGTCCTTGGGAGTGGGAACAGTGTGACGCAGGAAGAAAGATAGGTTGGAGGCAAAAAGTTTTACTCCTGACTTGTTTAGGGAAAGTCCGTCTCCTTTGAAAAAATGTCTGCGGTCCCAGAAAAAGTTGAAATTGTCAATAAAATGCACTGAGTGGACATCACATGCAGTTGAAAGCCATCTGTTTACTGCCAACAATCTGCTGAATCTCTCTCCTCCTCCTCTGACTGGTGGTAAAGGCCCACTGAAGAAGATTTCAGCATTCAGAGAGCTCACTGTATTTAGCAGTTTACCTAAATCTTGTTTGAGCACTTCAGATTGTCGTTTTGCAATATCATTTGCCCCTGTGTGCAGTACAAGGTATTTCAGAGTTGGAATTTCTGCAACAATACTGAGGATTTTGTCGGTCATGTTGGAGACTGTATCATCAGGAAAGCACAACACTTTTGTGTTTCTGCCGTACATTCTTCCCACATCTTTAATAGCAGAATCACCAACAATCAGAGTCTCAGGACCAGTCAGTAGCTTTCCTTGTAGCTTTCTAGCTTCTGACTTCCTGTCAGGCCTTACCCTTCTCTGTGAGTCCGAGAAGTTATCCAGGTTTTCAGTTGGGGATCCGGGGTCCTGCAGTAGTGGAGCAAACCGATTTTGTAACTGCACACTAGCTGGTTTGGGAGCTTTGTTGCTCAACTTCCCTTTAGCTTTTATCCACTGCTGTGTCTTACTCTGCACAGGTGTTGAGTAGGATGTTAACTCAGGCCAGCCTGTCGCATCATAGATCTCTGGGTGCTGGGTTCTACCTGTTGGACGTCTCCCCATATCAGCTGATTTACTCTTGGGCTTTACCCCAAGAGCATTCCAGGGAGGACTAATACTGGCAGATTTATTACCCAGTACACAGCCCTTTAGTTTCGAGGGAGCTGTATCAGAGCTAATTAGCTGGATGTTAGCATTCTCCAGTCCGCTGCTTTGAGTCAGCGGCAAAATGCTGTCATTTCCACAAAGTCCGTTCACTTCTGCGTTTATTTCCAGACGCTGGACTTTAGTTTCCAACACTGCAACCTGCTGCAGAAGTTTGTAGAGGTCATCTGTGGAGAAAAGAGGCATCTTGGTGCTTGCTAATTAGCTTTAGCTGCCAGCAGGCTTTTTCTGTTGGTAGGCCGAAGCAGGCTTTTTCTGTCAGTAGGCCAGTGCAGAGTGTCGCAAGGGTCATCCACAACTTTTAAATGTTTGTCCATAAAATATGTCTTTAGATGTCCAATTCAGCCAAAAATTGAAACTTTCAAGTTTGAGGAAAATTAAAATAAATACAGAAAACAAAATGGGAAATCACGAGCCCAGACAGAAACCAGCTGCCAGAGGAGGAGGAGGCTTGTGAATCACAATTACTTTGTGATTTTTGTTTGGCGTGGGAAGGTCTGATTTGACTCACAATTGAACGTGGGACTATTCTGTGCGGTTTGGGTCCTATTCACAGTTTCATTCACTATGATACAGAATGGTGATTAAGATGGCCGGAAGTGCTGCAGTGTGATACCTGGTGGCAAGAGTCATTTATTTCTTTCTTTATTTTTTTTACATTGAACTAACTTCGAGTGCAGATCAATAAAACTGTCAGTCGAACAAATAGGCAGGCAAAATGTTAAGTTCAGATGTTTATTAAACAATAAGCTGTGCTGTCCGCTCTCACTGCTCCAAACAAAAAAGAACAACAAAACCAAGCTCCATGTAATAACAAAAAGCAGATGTTGTGATTGTTTATGTTCAACTGTGTGTGTGTGTGTGTGTGTGTGTGTGTGTGTGTGTGTGTGTGTGTGTGTGTGTGCGTGTGTGTGTGTGTGTGTGTGCGCGTGCGCATGTGCATAGCTTCTCCTTCGGGTTGCACAATTAGGATCTGAACATGTAATTTTTCTCTTTTGTTCACTTATATATTTATTGAGGTATGGCAACAATGACCATACCAGGAGAGGGTCGGTGATGTCTTTGAGGTGCCTTGTGCTCTCACACCTCAAATACATCACCGACCCTCTCCTGGACCCCCTGCAGTTCGCCTACAGAGCCAACAGGTCTGTAGATGATGCAGTCAACTTGGCCCTCCACTTCATCCTCCAGCACCTGGACTCCGCAGGAACCTACGCTAGGATCCTGTTTGCGTATTTCAGCTCTGCTTTTAACACCATCATCCCAACTCTGCTTCAGGAGAAGCTCTCCCAGCTGAGCGTGCCTGACTCCATCTGCAGGTGGATTACAGACTTCCTGTCTGACAGGAAACAGTGTGTGAAGCTGGGGAAACACGTCTCCAATGCAAAGTCCATCAGCACTGGATCCCCTCAGGGCTGTGTTCTTTCTCCTCTGCTCTTCTCACTGTACACGAACAGCTGCACCTCCAGTCACCAGTCTGTCAAGCTCCTGAAGTTTGCGGACAAGTCATATTAAAAAGTCTTAAAGCTGCAGTATGTAAGATTGAGAAGAGAACAGACTTAGCCTGAAAATTTGAACCAACACAAGTTCCACATCAGTCCCCGTCCCTCTCCGCTGCACTCATGCTCTGCCTCCAAGCCCCTTCACCCTGCGACGTCTGCACGGCTGCCATGTCTGCCATGCCTCTGGAATTTCCCCTTGCAGGACTATTAAAGGAATATTGAACTGAATTGAATTGAATTGATGTCAACCAGTAATGTTAGCCTTAGCATCGGAAACAAGCTAACTCTGCCCAGCTGCTACATCACAGTTGCTAACATACTGTACGCGTTGCAAAGTGTTACTGTAACAATCATCATATTAGCTTTATGGTTATTTGTTGTCTCAGCCATACGCTGTTGTTGGCAGCGGTGGTATGGGCAGTTTCTCCTTTGTGGGTGGCTGTTACTCCACCATAGCTTTCACTAGCTTCCTGATGCAACTCATAGAGCTGTTTGACTGAGCAGCAGCTGGCAGCATGAGCGGGGGGGGGGGGGGGGGGGCGGTTTGCAGCGTGTGTGAGTAGGGATTGACAGATGACAGACACTCCTGCAGACGCTCCTCTGGCTCTGATTGGTTGTTTTGTGTCAGGCACGGTGGATTCTTGCAAATTACAGTAGGAGCAGTAGGTGGAACCAATGTAGTCGTTTTTTTTTCACAGATTACATGCTGTCTGGGCATAGGGAGATGTATTTAAAACACTGCACTTTGACTTAATGGTTTGGTATGGTTTGCATATTACATCTACTCCTTCTCCCACATTGAACTGGCAATAATAGTTTTTGCTTTAAGATATCATTATGAAGTAAATGTTGATTGCACAATGTAAGGTATATAGAATAATGACACCAATGTTGTTTAGACTGGTTCCCTTTGCTTTCACTGCACAATTATCTCTGCCACTGGGAACAGTCTTCTGGGGAAATCAAGGCTGACTGGTGATCTAGTCAGACTGGCACCATCTATCTACTTTCATACTCAAAGTATTTCATTACTCCATATAAAATTATGACAATTTCACTTTCCCTCTTCAGTATTTTTTTGTTCTCTCTCATTTCCAAAGTGATGTTGATCAATTTTTCACAGAAATTTGGAAATAAATGTGGTTTACCCTGTGTTTTTGGTATTTCCTGGGCTCTGAGGAAAACAGAAAGCGATCAGCTTGTCAGTGGTGGCAAAAGCAACTTCGAAACCCCTTGGAAATGCTAGAGCGAGTTTTCAAAAATTCTTGGCCTGTACCAGCTCTACATGAAAAGTGCCCTGAGACAACTTCTGTTGTGATTTGGCACTATACAAATAAAATTGAATTGAAATTGAAATTGAAATTGAAATTGAAATTGAAATTGAATTGAATTGAATTGATTTGATTTGAATTGACTCTATGATTATGCAAATATGTGTCATTTCAAAAATGTCTCCTACTTTAATGAAAAGTCCATTCTCAGTGTTGCATTAGAGGTTTACAGCCCTATCAAAGAATGTCGGTACTTAAAATACGTCTTTTTCACGACACAAGTTAGACGATATAGGCCATGGTGATCTTGCTTTCCAAATGTCAGTTACAATATTTCTTTCATTCAGTATTGTGTTTAAGTAAATTCCTTTTTAAAACTGATCATATCATAGTGATACATCTCCTGGTATCCGTATAATGTAAGGAGTTGTATATTTGCGTGAAAGGGGAAGAGGTTTATTTGGCAATTTGCTAACTTAAGCCTCATTTCCACTGCATAACAACTTGGTTTGACTTGATTCGACTCTACTCTTCTCGCTTTTGGTACTTAGGTATATTTCTTGATTTCCGTTTCCACTGCAGATAGTACTCCCTAACCAAAGGTGTGATTTTTAGCTGATCATCACAGCAATGCTGCATGACACTGGTGTGACATCATCGTCACTGCAACACAGACACAGAAACAATGGCGAATATTGTGTGTCATGCAAGTGGCAATTCTAGTGATGCTTCAATCTGACCAGTGGGTGGTCTGCACCACCTTTTACTATTGGCTCAGTACCACGGACCAGGTATTGCTCATAAGTTTTGTTAGTGGAAAACCAGAAGAGAACAGTTTCAAACGAGTAGTGCTCAGCTGAGGCGAGCCAAACTGAGCTGTAACATACAGCTGAAATGAGGTTATACGTGCAAATGCATTGGTCAAAGTAGAAACTTTGAGAGCAAAAGTGTGAGTGTGTTCAATGGGTAATGGAAAAAAGCAGTTATTTACAAATTTGCAAATCCAACTGAAGAGAGTGCAAAGACAAGATATTCAATGTTCAAACAGATAAGCTTTATTTTTTTTTTGTAAATATACCCTCATTCTGAATTCTGAATTGATGCCTACAATATTTTTCAAAAAAGTTGGAACAGGAAAAATCTCAAGGCCAAAGTTAATCATATATAATAAATATTATTGCAGGGGCTCAGGAAAACTTTGGAAAACCATTGTTGGCATTGTTTGTCATAGCATCTACAAACACAAGTTAAGGCTCTCCGATGTAAAATGCAGAGAGGAACAGTGTCTGACGAGCCCACATTTCAAATTCTTTTTAGAAATAAAGGACGTTGTATCCCCTGGTTAAAGAGGAAGAGGACCATCCAGATTGTTATCGGTGCAAAGTTCAAATGTCAGCATCTGTGATGGTATGGAGGTGTGTTAGTGCCCATGGCATGGGTAACGTGCACATCTGTGAAGGCACCATTGATGCTGAATGATACATACAGGTTTTGAAGCAACATATGCTGCCATCCAGACCATGTTTTTTTCATTGACATACCTGCTTACAACAGCAAGACAATGCCAAGCCACATTCTACGTGTGTAACACCATGACTTATAATAAAGAGAGAGGGCACTTGACCGCCCCACCTGCTGTCCAGTCCTGCCTCCCATTCAAAATGTGTAGTGCATTATGAAGCAAAAAATACAAGGAAGACCCCAGACTGCTGAGCAACTAAAGTCATATATCAAGAAACTGATATACAATGGGAAACTGTGAACTAAATCTGTGCAAATCAAACAAAAAGTTACATTTTGCTTAACTTCTACATGTCAAATAGCAAACAGTCCTGGCAGTTTTGATGGAGAGTCCAAAAAATAGGAAGCTATTATAGATGAATAGCTTTGTTGCATCATGTGTGAATGTCATAAAACTGCTCCACAGCAGACTTGTAGACAGTGTGAGAAAGGCATCAATACTCATAACACATCTTGAATAAACACATGAAAAACTATTGTGAATGTACTGTCTCATCACTGATTGCATTAACTAGCTTTCTCACTGAGAGTTATTGTGACTGCCTAATACTTGCATCCTCCCAGCTGGCTAGTTTATTTACCATGTGAAGCTCCAACTAGTCCTATGAATAGTCACTGTTGCAACTTGCACCACTTGTTAGATTGTGCAATGAACTATCTGGTATGACCAGGCCTTTAGTTATCCATTGGTGTCAGCCACAGGGACAACTACTTAATGGGGTTGAAATGCCTCCTCCCTTGTTTCCTAAGGTGTAGCTGAATGCACCTGCGATATGTAATGGCTTTATGATCCTTCACAGAATTATTTGGGACTTGAAAATATTAAACAGAAGTCATTTTACCAACTATGACCTGATCTGGACCCTGATTGTTTCCATTTGTATCTTTAATCCATATGTTCTGGGATTACCCCAAACTCCATGTGCAAAAATAACCAAAAATTTAAAATTGGGAGTTGTGGAGGAAGACACTCATTTGCTGCTGTTTTTTCCTGGAGCCAAATTCACTGATAACAATGTTAACACTGAAACTGATTTGTATTTTGCAAGTTTGTCCATTTGCTGCTTCATTCACAACCATGATCTTAAATTTCATATCCTGGGAAGAAAGTGTGTCATGGTCATGGAGGGTCTGACCCGGTTGCCTCTCTTGGTTTTGCCAGTCTTGCTGAGGCCAATGTACATGCCAGGGTGGGCAGCTGATTCATACGCATTATAGTTGTTGGCCAGGAGATTTTCCGTGAACTTGCATTCATCATTGTAGTAGCCCTGAGGAAGGGAAAAGGAGGATAAAGAGAGAGGGACAGCAGAAGACAGTAATTTATCAGGTCATTACTATTTGTTTTAGTTTCCTGAACATGAGAATTTTCAGTTTTTCTCTATTTGGGTTTTGTGACTGTAAGATGTGTCACGCTATTTCCACCTCTGCTCATGACAGACAAGTCTGATAATTCACACAGAGGTGAGATGTAAACACTGATCTCTTAAGGCATCTGAAGAAGCTGTTTTTTATGGAAGCAAATAAGGGTCATTAATATTTTGAGCTCGTGAAATGGTGGTTACAAATAATTTCTCAAAGTTGCATATCACCTTTTGTGTAAAAAAAGAGTTTGTGAATGTGTAATAAAGTTTGGCAGCTCTAG
Source organism: Chaetodon trifascialis (assembly GCF_039877785.1). NCBI lineage: Eukaryota > Metazoa > Chordata > Actinopteri > Chaetodontiformes > Chaetodontidae > Chaetodon > Chaetodon trifascialis. The sequence continues at coordinate 535,935 of NC_092060.1, forward strand.
AAACATTTTGTGTATGTTGTGAACTAATTTGCACATGTACAAAATGTTTTTGTAGCTGTAGGAATATTTTGTTGATGTAGAATTCAAATTTGTGCTTGAATATTTTGAATGGTGAGGTCTCACAAAGTCTCAGAGGCAGACACACAAATGCCTGTTTTTATGTCTGAGCTGACAAGCTAAATTGCACGTTGCCCACTGACCATCCAATTAGAGGAAGCCAAACTGTCTAATCAGGGGGCAAATCTTTCCCATATTAACTCCAGCATACTCCAGAAGGAAAACATAACCAGACAAACCACCTGAAACTTTTGCCCCATGAAGTGGAAACATAGTGATGCACTAAAGTGGACCTGCTAGCGTTGTCAAAATGAAAAACGCTGCTAAACCAGGTGTCTGAGCCACCCAACGAAAATATGTGAACTTCAGCATCATGCATCATTGTTATTGTGATGTGCATTATGTTTTGACAACTGTCATGTTTCCTTTCAATTGACTGCATACACATGAGCATCTTTCCAATATACAGTATTAGCTTACACTAAAATGGTTGTTGGTCTGACAATACATACATAATTATGAACAAGTGTTTCAGCATCTTGCTGGAATATGAATGGCATTTGGGCTTTGCAGTATGTCTAAACTTGAAGAAAGCTGCTTTGGTCACCATCTTTATGTGGCATTTCAAAATTAAGACTGAGTCTAGGATAATGCCCAAGCTTGTGACTTCAGATTTAAACTGTGGAGTCAAACTGCAAAGTTTGGTAGGAACAGCTCTTTTTTTGTTTGTAGAACAAATAAGAAAAATTCTGTTTGATTGAAGAACGTTGGTCTGCATCCACTTGTTTATTGCAGCTAAACCAGTTGTTAAATGGCAAATGGTCTGGGTACATGCTTGGGTACAATGAAATATACAGCTGTGTGTCGTCAGCAAATTAAGCTTATGATCTCTGATAATATTATCTAAAGAGAGCATGTACAGGCAGTTTCCTTGAACAACACCAAAGAGGGCCAGCCCTGCTCTTGAGGCACTCCATAAGATTATTCTGATGAACTGTATCAATGGCAGCACTTACACCTTATCAGACTAGAATGGAAACCTTGTTAGCATCTCAATCCTGAGATCGGTGAAAACTTGATGAGGTCTGTGTCAGTGCTGTTTTTGGCCCTGAACTGTGACTGAAACTTTTCTGAATGAGGGAAACTTGAAGGCTCTGGCTCCCATTCTGCTCTTGGAGACTTTAGGAAACTCAGGTAACCTGCTCTTTAAATAAGATGGTACCTGATCATTTATGGCTTTGTAAGTAAGGAGAAGGATTTTAAATTCTGTTCTGGATTTTACAGGGAGCCAGTGCAGAATGGCTAATATTGGAGAAATATGATCTCTTTTCTTCATCTTTTTCAGAACACATGCTGCAGCATTCTGGAGCAATTGGAGAATATTTAAAAACAAATTTGGGCAGCCTGATAGTAAGGAATTGCTATAATCCAACCTGGAAGTAACAAATGCATGGACTCATTTTTCTGCATTGTTTTGAGACAGGATGTGCCTGATGCCCTTTGCAATGTTATGTAGGTGAAAAAAGGAAGTCCTTGAAATTTGTTTGACATGGGAGTTAAAGGACATATCCTGCTCAGGATCCATGGCAGATCGACTGCGTCGTGGATTCCCAGCAGGTATCCAAAGCAAAGGAAGCCAACTTCGAAGAGGAATGCTGTCCACATTCGCCAAAGCTCTCATCTGACAAGTAAATCACTCAATACTCCAAATTAGCAAATGGCCAATGCCCAAACTCCTGGAGATCTTGTTCAAGAATAATCTAGCACTTGCTCAGGTTTTTGGACCAAGGCAATGCTGAATTGTTAACTAGGTTTTGAGGAATAAGAAGAAGATATATTTGCAAGTTACCAACAGCTGGCAGAAAGTAGCAAAATAAAGAATAGTGTTCTTGATGTGTTTTTAAAGTTCTCTTCAGTTGTGCACTTTGTGTCACTCTTTGTTAGTGTCTTTTATGTTCTACCCGGGTAGGATAAATGTGTATAGTGGTAATTTCCCTTATCTGGAAATCCTATTGAATCAACAGAGTCGAGTCCTCCAAGTGAAGGCTGAGACAGCTGGCCACACTGCTTCAGATGTCCACCTCAAGAAGTTCTCGCTGGGTCCGGCTGGCCATCTCGTTCAGCAGAAGCTTGTTCAAAGCATCCCATCCAGTACAAAAAGTCTGTACAGTCTGCACATACAGTACAGATAATGTAAATCACCATAAAGTGCTTCTATCTTATTTTTATGTGAATGAATGAGATAATAATAATAATAATAATAATAATAATAATAATAATAATAATAATAATAATAATAATAATAACTAGACAAATTCCCCTCGGCGGGAAATTTGGAGAGTGATACAGTGCGCAAACGCCGGGCTGTGTGGCAAACGCCGGGCCTTGCGCGTGCATGTGCCTAGTGCTATCATATTAGCACGGCAACCCGATATCAAAAGTCAAACCCGTTCATTGGACCCAATTTCAGCATCGGCGACAATGCTAAGCTGACATTAGCATGTCAAAAAACACATTGAGAAGGTCTCAAACATCATTAGAATGCCTTTACCAATCATTTTAACGTACGTTAGCATGTTTGCATTAGCATGCTACAATTAGCATGTCAAATAACACATTAAAAACCTCTGAACCATCATTAGAACGCAATGAACATTCATTTTAATGTATGTTAGCATGTTAGCATTAGCATGCTAACACTAGCATGTTAGCACACCAACCCGACATCAACAGGTGTACCTCCAGGCACCAACAAGTTCATAGGACCTCATGTTAGCATTAGCATGTTAGCATTCTGGCTAATGCTAACAGGCCAACATCACTCATTACATCACTAACATATACAACTCACCAGTAGGCAGCTTGGCTTTAGCTGGTTAGCATGTCACTATAGACCTTAATGGAGAACTGATCAGAGCTGCACAGCTGCAGCTAAAGCTACATATGTATGTGTGTGTGTGTGTGTGTGGCACTGAGGCTCAGGGGTTGCCACGGCAACTTGAGATCAGGCCACCTGTGGGTCTGTGTGTGAGTAGCGAACTGAAAAAAGTACAGAAGATGAAACACACAGAAGAACAATAGTGGTTTGCCAACAATAGTGGCTTGTCCTGGACCAGCCCCTAGTTATGCTGCTATAGGATTAGACTGTCAGGGGACATCCAAAGATACACCGAGCTCCTCTGTCCTTCTGTCCCTCTCCATCCGCACGCTCTCATGTCCTACCACAGCGTGTTACTAACTTAGCTCCTTCCCCGGAGTCTCTGTGCTTTGTCGTCTTGCAGGTTCCCATGGACAGTGGCTGAATCTGGATTGTGGATTTCAGCTGCATCTCCTGCCTTGGCCCTGCCTGACATCCACTGCAACTGCTACTGCTGTTATTACATCCACTGTCACTGTTACTGTGACTGCATGTCTGTCTCTCTGTCTCTGTCTCTCTCTCTGTCTCTCTCTCTCTCTGACTGCATTTCTGTCTGTCTGTCTGTCTGTCTGTCTGTCTGTCTGTCTGTCTGTCTGTCTGTCTCACTCTCCCTCTCTTGCTCTTCCTCTCTCACCCAACCGGTCGAGGCAGATGGCCGCCCACCCAGAGTCTGGTTCTGCTCGAGGTTTCTGCCTGTTAAAAGGAAGTTTTTCCTCGCCACTGTCGCGAAGTGCTTGCTCATGGGGGAATTGTTGGTTTCTTTGTAGATAAAAGAGCTTGGTCTGTACCAGCTCTATATGGAAAGTGTCCTGAGACAACTTCTGTTGTGATTTGGCGCTATACAAATAAAATTGAAAATTGAATTGAATTGGTTCAGTGCTCAGCACTGTATCACTAATAATAATAATAATAATAATCCATGTTCTTAGCTGCTTTTATACTGATATTAACCTTATTTTGCATTAAGGTTCCTCAGTGCACTTCTGAGAGTATTTTACTAAAAATGAATTATTCTGCATTCACAAAGGAATTCTTAACATGTGATACTCAACATAAAATATATCCCTCTTTCAGGAACTGAGTAATGATTAGACAATTTAACCAACAGCAATTCTTTTAACAACACTTCATATCATGAACTAACCCAGTAAAACACATAGAAACACATCAAACGCACTACATCAAAACACTCATTACTTATTAATTACTCCAACTGGTTTTAACTCGTTCCCTCTTTTAACTCAATACACACAGATATCAGTCAGTTACAAGCTAGTGGTTTGCTATGCTATTAGCTCAAATGGTCAATCAACTCACCGGAGCATCAATTGGAGTAACAACACTGTCGGACTTGTTTACCATGGCATAACACACCGCGAAACTGTAAACACAACCGGTAGCTCGTTATCACCCTCCAAACTCACCTCTTCAGCTAATCAGGTCATATTTCTTTTATCTTTTCTACTGTGATTTTCCTTCGTGGTGTAGCTTCCACTACTTCCCTCCTTCCTATGTCTGCCCAGCAACAGGTCTGCTCAGAGGAGCTGCGCAGTAGATCAAACAGACCAGTGTGTAGGGAGTTAACCCTTTGGTGTCCATACAGGTTTATGCTGGCTACAGTAACATCCAGGCTCCAGTTGAATAATCTCATGAAGAGCTTTTCTCATTTTTCTCTGAGAAAATCCACTACGAACAACCATCTGCAATTTTTTTTCCCCAATTCCTCAGTTCCCAGGACGGCTGCTGAAAAATGGATGAGCTGCTCACACAACCTCTCTGCAGTTCCAGCTCCCGCCACTGCTCCGCCATCCAAACGAGCACGACTCTCAAACCCCAGCAGCCCGCTCCGTCGACCTGGAGGATGATCCAACATTCAATCATCGCTTGCCAACAGGCGTAGCCACAGGCGGTGCGAGAGGAGGCAGAAGCAGGGAAAGCGTGACGGTATCCGGGTCAGGCAAGCTGCGAATCCACACAAGGCGGCAATACCATCTATTGTGCTCGCCAATGTTTGCTCCTTGGGCAACAAACTGAACTATATGCACCTTCTGAGATTGACCCAGCAGACCGTAAAAGAGTGCTGTGTTTTTGTATTTACGGAAACATGGCTCGACAACAGCATACCGGACTCCGCCATCCAGCTTGACTGGCTAACATGCTCCAGAGCAGACAGAGCCCTCATTGAAGGAGGTAAGACCTGCGGTGGCGAAAATCTCAAAAGAGTGTTTCCTCAGTTGTACCAACACACTGACTTTCCAACACAGGGAAACAACACACTGGACCTGGTTTACACAACACTGAGAGGAGCATACAAGGTCTTACCCCTCCCCCATCTTGGTGCTTCAGACCACATCACTGTGATGCTAATGACAAATGTCTCGTTACTTGTTACTCTTTTGACCATTTGTGTGTGTGTGTGTGTGTGTGTGTGTGTGTGTGTGTGTGTGTGTGTGTGTGTGTGTGTGTGTGTGTGTGTGTGTGCATGTATCTCAGGGTTTGTGTTAGTACATACGAAGGGTGGGAGGGATGGGTTTTTAATGTTGTTCTGTTTTTATTTATATTGTTTTTAACCCTTGTAAAGCACTTTGTGTTGCATTTCATTATGTATGAAAAGTTCTATATAAACAAAGTTTGATTTGATTTGATTTGATTTGATTTGATTTGATTTGATTTGATTTGATTTGATTTGATTTGATTTGATTTGATTTGATAATGCCAGCATACAGGCCGGTCAAGGTCAAAGTCACCAGACCGGTCCAGAAGCAGGTATGGGTGTGGCAGAGGGTGCCTCCTCAGCACTTCAGGACTGCTTTAACACCACAGACTGGGACATGTTTAAGCAGGCAGCCACCTACAACCACCAGATCAACATCCAGGAGTATTCAGACACTGTTACTGCCTACATCAGCAAATGCATTGATGATGTCATGGACACCAAGACCACCACAGTATGGGCCAACCAGAAACCATGGCTGACGGGGGAAGTCCACAGGCTTGGAATGCTGCTTTCAGAGCAGGTGATGAGGTTGGTCTGAGATCAGCAAGAGCCAACTTGTCCCGTGGCATCAGACTAGCAAAGAGGCAGCAGGATAACCCACCACTTCACTGACAGCAGGGACACAAGGAGCCTGTGGCAGGGGATAGAGACCATCACAGACTATAAACCCCAACCACAGACCCGTGACAGTGACATCACTCTGCTGAACAGTTTAAATAACTTCTTTGGATGGTTTGAAGCTGACACCCCTACACAGAAGACACCACCCCCTCCAGATGACCAGGTGCTGTTCCCTGTTTTCAGCCATTGTGAGGAGATCCCTCTCCAGGATCAACGTTCGCAAAGCTGCAGGTCCTGACACCATTCCTGGTTGTGTGCTTATGGACTGTGCATAGGAGCTCTCAGATGTCCTCACAGACATCTTAAACACCTCCCTGAGCCAAGCTGTTGTCCCCACCTGCTTCAACGACTACCGCCCTGTGGCACTGACCCCCATCATCATGAAGTGTTTCGAGTGGTTAGTCATGCACCACATCAAATCTGTCCTCCCTCCCTCCCTGGACCCCTACCAATTTGCATATCAGGCCAACCAGTCTGCTGATGATGCAATCTCCACTGTTCTCCACTCAGCTGTCACCCACCTGGACAATAAGGACTCATATGTGAGGATGCTGTTCTTAGAGTTCAGTTCAGCTTTTAACACAATCATCCCCCAGCAGCTGATACAGAAACTGGACTGTCGAGGACTAAACACCTCACTCTGCAACTGGTTGTTGGACTTCCTGATCGGAAGACCACAGGCAGTCTGGTTCAGCAGCAATGCATCCAGCACTATAATGCTGAACACAGGGGCCCCCCAAGGATCCGTGCTCAGCCCCTTCCTCTTCACCCTGCTGACCCACAACTGCACACCAACACACAACACCAACCTCTTCATCAAATTTGCGGACAACACTACTGTGGTGGGGCTCATCAATAATAACGATGAGTCAAACTACAGGGACTAGGTGAGCCAACTGGCTGCAGGGTGCAGAGACAACAATCTCTTTCTCACTATGAAGAAGACGAAGGAGATTTTTGTCGACTTCCGGAGAGCCTCCTCCAGCACCCCCCACTAACCATCAACAGTGCTGCTGTGGAGAGAGTGAGCAGCACCGAGTTCCTGGGCGTGCACCTCACTGAGAACCTCTCCTGGAGCAGCAACACCTCTTAACTGGCCAGGAAAGCTCAGCAGCGCCTCTACTTCCTCCACAGGCTGAAAAGAGCCAGAGCACCAGTCCCCATCATGCACACCTTCTACCGTGGAACCACTGAGAGCATCCTGACCAGCTGCATCACTGTGTGGTATGGCGGCTGCACAGTACCCTGCTGGAAGACCCTGCAGCTGAGAGGATCATCGCTGCCCCCCTCCCCTCCCCCCCGGACATTTACAACACACGCCTGGTCCCCCCCTGCCATCTGCCCCCACAAACTCTTCTTTTCTACCACATCAGAATAATCCAAACTAGATGTTTGATTCAACTTTGGATGTTCCCACAGCAATAAACTCATAATATGAATGGTTTCAATGTTTTTCCTATGTTTCTAGCTTGTAAAATGACAAAACTATGATCTTAATTCTCATAAGCATTTTTGTCCAGGTTTCTACCATGGAACCATACTGCCATCTAGAGACTAGAAGCAGTTAGGCTTCAGATACGCGACATGAGACAGCTATAATTAGCAGTGCTTAATTCACCAAATATAATCTGCCTTTCCTTGTTTCTTTGTTCTATTAGTTAGCTATATTATTAGTTATAGGTTAGGTTATTGAAGAATGTTGCCAGTAACCTTCCTCTTATGTTAGCTTTCTGTTTTATTTATTTTTTCATTTTAATATTATTAACTATAGTAACTTCTATGGTGTTACAGGTCAATTTCAATCCGTACATACTGACTTCAAGAAAAAGTCAAAAAGTCTTTTTTTTCAGCAATAGAACTTTAGTATTAACACAAAATGAAAAGCAGAACAAATATATGTATATATACACTTCCTGCGCCATAGGAGCAGCAGCCTTTTACAGCAGCTCGCTAGACTCTTAGGAGTTTTTCTTATCTTTCTGTTTTTCTCGTGTGTCTTTTTTAAAAAAAATTCTTTTAGTTTAACGTGTTTTTAAATATTTGGCGCATCAGAGATGCTAAACACGGCAACTCTGGCGCTACTTTGAGACCACCTTTACAACCCATGCAACTTTCTGTGGGTCCGTGAGAGACAATGGCTCCCATTGTTTACAGTAGTGATCAGCTGCTGGCCTTGCGTAACACAGCAGTGCAGCCGGAGGAGCGACCTGATGTCCCCCGTGAGATAAGAAGGAGGATGCGGGGGTGCCGTGCAGGGATTAAACGTCGCGACAGGAGGAGAGCTTACAGACCGACTCTCCCGTCCATCATCATAGGGAACGTAAGATCCCTCCCCAACAAGATGGATGAGCTGGCAGCGCTGACCCGACATGAACAGGATTACCGACGGTGCAATTTGCTACTGTTCACAGAGACTTGGCTGGGAATGCAGCACACAGACGCGACTGTAGCGCTGGATGGATTTTCACTCGTACAGGGGGGCCGGACAGAGAAGAGCGGTAATAGGAAAGGAGGAGGGCTGGCAGTGTTTGTGAACGATAGATGGTATAACTCCAGGCACATCACTATCAAAGAGCAGCACTGCTGCCCGGACATTGAGCTGTTGGCTGTTAGTCTGAGGCCATATTATCTGCCGAGGGAGTTCTCACACGCCATAGTGGTGGCTGTGTATATTCCTCCCTCCGCTAACGCCAAAGCAGCCTGTGACGTCATCAACTCCGTGATCAGCAGGCTGCAGACTCAGAAACCACAGGCCCTCTTACTGATCTCTGGGGATTTTAATCATGCCTCTCTGTCCTCCACTCCGCCAAAATTCATCCAGTATGTTACATGTGCCACCAGAGACAATAAAACACTGGACTTATTCTATGCCAACACCAAGGAGGCATACAAATCATCACCCCTCCCTCCTCTGGGAAGAGCTGATCACAACCTGGTTCATCTCCTGCCTGTGTACAAGCCCCTTGTTAACAGGCAACCAGCTGTGTCCCCCAGAGTGAAGAGGTGGTCTGAGGAGGCTGAAGAGGCTCTGAAGGACTGCTTCAAGACAACCGTGTGGGATATATTCAGTGACTCTCATGAGGAGGACATCGACAGTTTGACAGAGAGCATCACGGACTACATAAACTTTTGTGTGGAGACCACTGTACCCACCAGGACTGTTCAGAGGGAGCTCAGAAGGAAAATCAGGGAGGGGAAGGACAGATACAGGAGGAGAATGGAGGAACAGCTGCAGGAGAACAACACCAGGGGAGTCTGGAGAGGCCTGAAAACCATTTCAGGCCACCAGAAGCCAAACTCTCAGGCAGCTGGGGATTCAAAGTGGGCAGATGAGCTGAACAGCTACTTCTGCAGGTTTGTGGAAACATCTGCCCCTCCCTCAGCTGTACCAGCCCTGCAGCAGCCCTCCTTTGTTCTGCCAGCACTCTGCCCAAGTACTCAGCTCACCACCTCCAACGCCACCCCCCACTCTTCCTCCCAGCCCCCCATCCACTTCACATGACACTCAGCCCCTCTGCTTCAACTTGTCTCTCACACCTCCAGGTGAGAAATCAGCTGAGGAGGTTAAAGACCAGGAAGGCTGCAGGACCGGATGGCCTCAGTCCCAGACTCCTCAGATCCTGCTCTGATCAGCTGAGCGGGATCATTGGACATCTGTTCAACCTGAGTCTGAGACTGGGAAAGGTGCCGCGTCTCTGGAAGACGTCCTGCGTGGTACCTGTGCCAAAGACCCCACATCCCAAGGACCCTAGCTGCTTCTGCTACATCACACTTCATGAAGGCCTTGGAGTGGCTGGTCCTTGCCCACCTGCGTCCCCTAGTGACCTCGTCCATGGACCCGCTGCAGTTCGCGTACCAGCCTGGCATCCGAGTGGACGATGCCCTCATCTTCCTCCTCCATCGAGCCCTGTCCCAACTGGAGTTGCCGGGGAGCTCTGTTCGGGTCCTTTTCCTGGATCTCAGCAGTGATTTCAACACCATCAGGCCAGCCATCCTGAGGAACAAGCTGGAGTTTTCAGGAGTGGACCAACACCTCACATGCTGGATAGTGGACTACCTTTCCAACCGCCCACAGTATGTGAGGACACGGGACTGTGTGTCAGGGACTGTCCTCTGCAGTGTGGGGGGCCCCCAGGGAACAGTGCTGGCACCGTTCCTCTTCACCCTCTACCCTGAGCTGACTTTTCCGACCTGTCACCCACCTGCCATCTGCAGAAGTTCTCTGATGACTCTGCCATTGTCGGCCTCATCGCAGATGGGGACGATAGGTCATACAGAGGACTCATTCAGGATTTTGTGGACTGTGTCAGCAGAACCACCTGCTGATTAATGCAGATAAAACCAAGGAGCTGGTTGTGGACTTCCGCCGCCGCCGCCCGCACTCTCCCCCATCACCAGTGAACATCCAGGGAAAGGACATTGAGATGGTCACGTCTTATAAGTACCTGGGTGTTCATCTGAACAACAAACTAGACTGGACTCATAACACCACTGCACTTTATAAAAAAGAACAGAGCAGACTCTACCTGCTCAGGAGGCTGAGGTCTTTTGGGGTGCGGGGGGCACTCCTGAAGACCTTCTATGACTCTGTTGTGGCCTCTGCCCTATTACACGGAGTAGTCTGCTGGGGGAGCAGCATCACAGTAGCTGACAGGAAGAGGCTGGACAAACTCATCAGAAAGGCCAGCTCTGTCCTGGGATGCCCTCTGGAACAGGTGGAGGAGGTGGGGGAGAGGAGGATGACAGCCAAGCTGTCCTCCATGACAGACAACGACTCCCACCCCCTCCAACACACACTCACTGCACTGAGGAGCTCCATCAGTGACAGGATGCTACATCCAAAGTGTGTGAAGGAGAGGTATCACAGGTCATTCCTTCCTGCAGCCATCAGACTGTACAACAGAAACTGCTCCAAGTAATCAGTACAATAATACGTTTTTTACTGCAATAACCTGTGCAATAATGCAATAATGTGCAATAATCAGTGCATAACAATCTGTAAATACTATCTACAATTTCTTAGGATGATGTTATTCTTTTATCCCACTCTTGTATAAATACTTGTTTTGAATTTGCATTGCACTTGTTCTAATACTTTATACACTTTATTGATTCTGTTGTATATTGGAATTTCCCCTCGTGGGACTAATAAAGGAATATTGAATTGAATTGAATTGAATATATACACACACACACACACACACAACTGAATATATATATATATATATACATATATATATATATATATATATATATATATATATATATACATATATATATATATATATATATATATATATATATATATGCCCCCACGGGGGCAACAGCTTCAGCAGGGGACCCCAAACTTCCCTTTCCCGGGCCACATTAACCAACTCTGACTGGGGGATCCCAAGGCGTTCCCAGGCCAGTGTGGAGATATAATCTCTCCACCTAGTCTTGGGTCTTCCCCGTGGTCTCCTCTGGTGCCTGGAACACCTCCTTGGGGAGGCGCCCAGATGCCTCCCCAAGGAGGTATGTGTGTGTGTGTGTGTGTGTGTGTGTGTATATATATATGAGAGAGATAGTTTGTAAGAGGCACGTGTGCTTTCTAATGAGGTGCATTAAAAACGAGGAGGGGGGTTGTCATGAACTGCAATCTGATTTGATTGTGTCCCCCTTCCTCTCCCTAAACTAGTGTGATGTGCATTAAAAAAAGGTCATGTGCCACCTGAAAACAGTCCAAGGCGGAGAACTGGGGGAGGGGGAAGGCCGGGAGGGGGAAGGAGATCACAGGCCATGGCCCAACAAGTGTGACCCAGCAGGGACCCGAGTGGTAAGTGGTAAATATAAATATAAAGATATAAAGATATAAATAAATAAATAAATAAATATAGAAAATGACAATGACAATAATGTTAATCATAATAGCTATAGTAATAATGATAGTTGTATCAATTATTACATTTTGAAAAAGTCTTTAATGAAATCATGGCAAACACACAACAAGGATCAACGAAATAAAATCGGTGACTACTCGGGGAAAAAAAGAAAGGAAATGTGCAGAGGGGTTTACTAATAAGAGTCTCTGGGTTGGGCCATGCCGCTGGTCCTTGGTGCATGAAAAAAAGAGTCTAAGGCCTCTGGAAATGCTTCTTTGCTGCCTCTGGGTCATACTGAGTTGGTGCCTGTCACTTTGACGGGGACTCGATGCGAAGCCTCTTGCAGTGTGTTGCCACATACTTTGGGTCGCTCTCCAGCCACTCTTGGCAGAGTTGGGAGAGCCTCTGACTGCAGAAAGATGGAGGCTTTACGTTCCACCCAGCTTCCCCTTCCACGGTGTCATCCTCATCGGACATCATGTCAGCAGGGACCCCCTGCCAAAAATCAATTTCCTGCTGGGTGGCTAGGACACTCTTTCTTGCTTCCAGCACCTGTAAATACAGGTATTAATTATAGTATTTGTACTGCTAGGAAACAATAACACATGATAACATGTGACCATGTTTGTCAAAAACAATGCAGCTAATAAATAAAATTCAGCCCGTTTTTACATTGTTGTGAAAATAAAGCGGCATTCATGTAACTCTTATCTGCTTCCTTCTCTGTCTGCTGCAAGCTGAAATCTTCACAGCTGCTGCCTGAACTGAAAGAGCTGGCTGGGCATACCTGAAGCTCCTCTGCACTGTCTCGTAATATGTCTTACAGGCCGCTGGAAGAAAATATATATTCGTTTGAAATAATTAAGACAGGCTTGGGGAAAGTAAAAACAACAAGACAATTTCCCCTGGGGAAATTTTGAAAGGGCCACGAGGGCTACTGCTGGAGTGTATACATTATGACAATCCTAACAGCAGCTAATGCTAAGCTAACATTAGCATGTCAAATAAAACATTACAAAGATCTCAAACACCATTAAAATGCAATTAAGAATCATTTTACCGTAGGTTAGCATGTTAGCATTAGCATGCTAATCATTAGCATATTAGGACAACAACCCGACATCAAAAGTCAAACCTGTATGCACAAACAAGTTCATAGGACCTCATGTTAGCATTAGCCGCTGTTAGCATTGTGGCTAATGTTAACATTAGCATGTCAACACATTAAAAAGATATCAAACAACATTAGAATGCATTTAAGAATCATTTTATCGAAGGTTAGCATGTTAGCATTAGCATGCTAACATTAGCATGTTAGCAAAACAACCCAACATCACTGGTCAAACCTCCACGCACCACCAAGTTCATAGGACCTCATGTTAGCATTGTGGCTAATGCTAACAGGCCAACATCACTCATTACCTCACTAACATATCGTCGCTGTCCGATAAAAAACACGTATCTCCACTTTTAACGATTTTGACTTTCCATTGGCTAAGGAATATTCACATTCTCCCTCAGCAACAGGTAGCATTGGGGATCCAAGTGACCAATGGAAAGTCGTTTTATTACATCATATATTTAACACGTATCTCCATTGGGTGTCAGAAGTGTCCATCAATGTGCGTATCTCCCGTATGCGCGTATGTCAATCTATTGTATGACAACTGTGTTCAAGTTTTCGACTAGTTAACAGACATTCACGATTGTCATTTGCACGTAGTATTTCACATATTTTCGTTCTGTACAACTCAATCCTGAGGGCTAACCGCTAGCTAACCTTAGCCTGTATATCAGATGATTTGTCATGTCCGTAAACACAGACTGTATACCGTCAGTACTTGGCAGACTTATTATAGCATCTAACGCTAGGCTAATGTTGTCCTTGCATCGAGCGATGCCAAATGTATCTGTTCAGGAGGAAACACTGCACCGTTTCTTGTAACAAAGCATCTTAATAGCCCACCGATACACGTAGGCCGAAAGGTAAGTTTCTGCAGTAATTTGTGTGGTGCAGTGTTACGCAGGAACAGAGAAATTATGACAGGGGTTTAGATGATATCTTTGGGTAAATAACGTTAGCTTTTAAGCAAGGGGTAGACGATAAACTCTGTGATTTCCTTGAACCGAGTCAGACTGATGCATGTGCGTTAATACAGTATTATACAGATTTAGTGGGACATGAACGGGAGACTCGAGGCTCGTAAATGACCGGACATCATTGGAACGCATTATTTAAAAAACACGTATGTCCAATGTCACTCACAACAACGCACGTAAATCTAATTAAAATACTAAACGGGTTGCTAATCACCGTGTAACTATAGGTTTTCATTTCGAGTCCTAAGTGTGTCTAATTACTGTGTTTTGGGTTTAATTTGTAAGTTAATTGACGAGTAAAACACTTTTTTCATGCTCCTGAAAAAAACGAGTTTTGGAGATACGTGCTTTTTATCGGACAGCGACGATATGTGTGTCTGTGTGTGTGGGAGAGGAGTGCTCAGAGAAGTACTGAGGCTCAGAGGTTGCCACAGCAACTTGAGGTGGTTGCCATTGACGATAGGGGCCCCCCAGGCAGACAGATGCGGGCAGCTGTCAGGACTTCCTGAAAGATTCTGTGTGATTTCGATGTTTCTACAGTCAATATTTTGCAGACACTTGCGAGTTTAAAACAGGGGTCTGTTCTACTTCTCTCGGAAAATCCTTGTATTAGAGTCAATGAGGAGCAGAGACAGACTTGGCTGCTAATTCAAATTGTGTAAGTCTCTATGATTTTTCGAGCACATTGTGAGAGACAGAACAAATTTGTCTACAAATGTTGAAAAAATCATGCATGTAGAGTGTAAATTGTGGCTGGGAGGAGTGTGGAAATTTTTTTTAGGCTCTCTTCCACTCTGCCTGATGACATCACCCACTCTGACACGAACATTCCGTGCAATACACACCCATTAAAAAAATTCTCCAAAAACGATCATGGTCATTGAACAGTGATTGATCAAAAACTATATGACCTATCAAAACGTGGAATAATACACCAATACACAAGACTTGTGTGTACAATTTAAAGTTTAAATGGAGTCTCTAGGTGAAAGTATGCCAGAGCAGTAGGCAGTAGGAAAAAGTCCAATGACTTGTCAGTTTTTTGACCTCCTCCCATTCATTCTTTATGGGAAATTTATTGCATTTTTCGCAACGTATATCTTATCTTAAGGATACATTTACAAAAAGTAATAGCACGCCGATCCCGATCAAGACGCATGTTTTGATATATAATTTGCCTGGGTGCTCAAAAAGCTGTAGGACAAGTAGAGAATTGAAATTTGACACGGAAGAGGAATAATAAGAAGAAACACGCAGTATAACAATAGGGCTCGCGGCTTCACCTCGTGGCCCTAACAAAAACAACAACAACAACAACAAGAAACAACAAAAAGGGGTTAAATAAAAAAAAAAACTTACATAAAAGGACTCCTCTGTCCACACCATCCATGTCTGGGCTCCAAGTTAAAGTCACCATCAAATATGACGTCACCACTTCATTGTGGGACGAGTTCAGGTTGTAAAACACAAAAAGTAAAAACAGGTCATGCAACGTTTACATTTATTTACATTCTGCAGAACATATCCTGTGTATTTCTGTGTATTTCATTAACTTATCCCTGCTCAGGTTCTTATCGCCTGTTGTTTCCATCACTATTGTGGAGATGCCGCACCTTTTCCTTTAAAATACAAAAATACATTGTAATGTTAAATGTAACATGAACGGTTACCAAATGTTCGGAATGTAGTGCAATAAGAATAATAAAGGTTTGGCAGCTTAAAAACTGCACAATGCAGTATAAAATGCTAACGTTACTTACTGCAACTTATGCACCCGTCTCTTCTTCTTCTGGCCTGGCTTTTATCTCGGCCATTTCTCCTCGCCAATTGCGTGATCAGCTGCGTTACCTGCCGAGACAGTCCACTGAAGGCGCTCAGCAGTTTCTTCTCTAAATTGAGTGCCTTCTGGGGTGAACTGAAGACGATGTCCGGCCATTGTATGAACAATTCAATTCAATTCAATTCAATTCAATTCAATTCAATTCAATTCAATTCAATTCAATTCAATTCAGTTCAATATTCCTTTATTCGTCCCTTGAGGGGAAATTCCAAATTTCACAGCAGCATCAATAACAGAATAGAATATCAAGAGACAAAGTGCATGCAGTTAACACAAAGTATATACAAAAGGGTGTACCGGGAATAGTATTTACAAACCTAAAATATTGCACAGTTTACAGAAAAAATATAGCACAGATTACAGGCTTTTATGTACTGAAATATTGCACAGATTATTGCCCAGGTTATTGCACAGAATGTTTTCCAAAAAAAATGTTCAGTTCAGTTATTGCACAGAATGTTATGCAGATTATTGTACCGCCTACTTGGAGTAGTTTCTGTTGTAAAGTCTGATGCCTGCAGGAAGGAAAGACTTGCGATACCGCTCCTTCACACACTTTGGATGTAGCATCCTGTCACTGATGGAGATCCTCAGTGCAGTGAGTGTGTGTTGGAGGGGGTGGGAGTCATTGTCTGTCATGGAGGACAGCTTGGCTGTCATCCTCCTTTCCCCCACCTCCTCCACCTGTTCCAGGGGGCATCCCAGGACAGAGCTGGCCTTTCTGATGAGTTTGTCCAGCCTCTTCCTGTCAGCTGCTGTGATGCTGCTTCCCCAGCAGACTACACCATAGAACAAGGCAGAGGCCACAACAGAGTCATAGAAGGCCTTCAGGAGTGCCCCCTGAACCCCAAAAGACCTCAGCCTCCTGAGCAGATAGAGTCTGCTCTGTCCTTTTTTATAAAGTGCAGTGGTGTTATGAGTCCAGTCCAGTTTGTTGTTCAGATGAACACCCAGGTACTTATAAGATGTGACCATCTCAATGTCCCTTCCCTGGAAGGGACATTGGTGACGGGGGAGAGTGTGGGCGGCGGCGGCGGCGGATGTCCACAACCAGCTCCTTGGTTTTATCCGCATTGATCAGCAGGTGGTTCTGCTGACACCAGTCCACAAAATCCTGAATAAGTCCTCTGTATGACCTATCGTCCCCATCTGTGATGAGGCCGACAATGGCAGAGTCATCAGAGAACTTCTGCAGGTGGCAGGTGGGTGTTGTGAGGTGTTGGTCCACTCCTGAAAGCTCCAGCTTGTTCCTCAGGATGGCTGGTCTGATGGTGTTGAAAGCACTGCTGAGGTCCAGGAAAAGGACCAGAACAGAGCTCCCCGGCAGCTCCAGGTGAGACAGGGCTCGATGGAGGAGGAAGATGAGGGCATCGTCCACTCCGATGCCAGGCTGGTACGCGAACTGCAGCGGGTCCATGGACGAGCTCACCAGGGGGCGCAGGTGGGCAAGGACCAGCCACTCTAAGGCCTTCATGAGGTGTGATGTTAGTGCCACCGGCCTGTAGCAGCTAGGGTCCTTAGGATGTGGGGTCTTTGGCACAGTACCACGCAGGACGTCTTCCAGAGTCGCGGCACCTTTCCCAGCCTCAGACTCAGGTTGAACAAATGTCCAGTGATCCCGCTGACAGAGTGAAAGTTTAGCAGGACCCAAACCCTAACTTTTCTGATCCAAACTCCATTGATAAAATAGCATTTTCTAAGCTCATAATAATGCGTCTTAGAGAGTTCCTGGTCACAATGTTCACAGACGGGCCGAGGTCGTTTTCTGCTGACATCATTGCATCAGAGGAGGCGTCCAATCATATGCGAGGTCACACTCTCGAAATTTCTCGCAAGACAATTTTTGTTTGCGTAGAAAGAAAAACATGCTGTGATTTTGCTAGGTATTTTGATTTTCTATTTTTGTACGTGCATGTTTTCTAAAACATGTAAACTTCTTTAAACTATTTGACATGATCGAAAATTAAAAAAAGAAAACTTACTTTGGTGTGTTCCCTTTTTATTCCTACTTAAAGAATCATCAGTGGACTTACCCTGCTGGATTTTTGCAAGCTAATCACGCAACCATTTTTCATCTGGTGTTGTGCTGGCAAAATGTGAAAAATTGTGACGTCTCCAAGAATTGTAGATGCT
Organism: Chaetodon trifascialis; assembly: GCF_039877785.1. Lineage (NCBI taxonomy): Eukaryota > Metazoa > Chordata > Actinopteri > Chaetodontiformes > Chaetodontidae > Chaetodon > Chaetodon trifascialis. Next base: position 553,961 of record NC_092060.1, read on the forward strand.
TTAATTTTCACAATTTGATTTAGTGGATTTAAGTGGAAAATGAAAGGCTTTTGAGAGTCAGGACACTTATCCTGTATGTACCCTATAAAATTATTTAAACACACTTTAAAATCCTCATGAAAAAAAAAATCTTTGTCTGTATTCTGTTGGCACAGAACACACACAAACACACACACACACACACACACACTCCCAATTTGCATTTGTATAGCTTGCAGTATTTACATTTGCATTTTAACACCTCATGATCACAGGGGCTGAGAGAGAACTTTCATGGCAATATACAGTGACGATGATTGACGGAAATGCTACTTTTCAAGCTGTGACAGCATACCCCATCATTATAAAAATACCTTTTCACATACCTTTTTTACATGGTCATTTCTGATTAACTCTTTTATTTGCACTATAACTTACATTTCCCATATTATACTGATATTGCACATACTGGACAGATTTTCTATGTGTATACACAGATGTACTGTGGCTCAGGAAGTAGAGCAGGTCAAGTGGCTTGATTCCTGGTGCCTCCATTTTGCATGTCAAAGCCACAACACATAGGTGGCACATATGAATTCCTGACTGCAGGACAATTGGACCCCTGCAGTTCCCACTGCCTAATGAGATCAGAGAAAGCTAGGTTGTGGATGATAGGAGTTGGCAATTAATCAGTAAGTGTCTTCTCTCATTATTTCTGGCTCACACTAGGAGCTAGGCTGTTAGCAGACCTTGTTGATATTGTTGTTATTGTGTCACGCAGCACTCGCTCTCACTGTCTGAGTTTCCTATAGTAGGGTCGGCTAAGGTGGGTCACACCCTCTATCTGTCGCGAGTCTGTGAAATCCTGAAGGGGTGGGTTCAGCCAGTGACAAGCTGTGAGGTGGCACAGCTGTGGCACTTCCGATATTTAACACACCGGCTGCGCCAAAGTGTCAGCACCTTTGTGTAAAGACCCTTTTAGGTAAAGACCTACAAGTCTACTTCCGGTCCTCCAGGGCATGCGAAAAAAAAAACAAAAAAAAACACATTGGCCATAAAAGGTGACGCAATCCTGAGAACCATTACTCACTCAGAAAAACATAGAAAAAATCTTGAAAATTACCGGCCGGTTTCACTCCTCACTTTCCTTTCCAAGACTCTTGAGCGCACAATCTGGTCTTTAAATTCCTTTCTGATAACAACCTGCATAATCCCAGCCAATCCAGTTTCAAACACAAACACTCTATGGAGACTGTGTTCTTATCTGTAGTGGAAACATTATGATGAGCTAGGGTTACTGGTCAATCCTCTGTTCTACTATTGCTCAATCTATTGGCTGCCTCCTCTCTACACTCGCTGAGGTCGGTATTTCAGGATCTGCTCTCTGCTGGTTTGAGTCCTGCCTCTCAAGGAGATCCTTTGCAGTATCTTGTAGGGGAGAAGTGTCTAAATCCTACTGCTTGTCCACAGGGGTACCTCAAGGGTCAGTGCTTGGACCTCTTCTCTTTTCAGTGTACACCACCGCACTTTGTAGTACTTTGTACTTGTAGTACTTTGTAGTACACTTTGTGTAGTCATCTGCTCACATGGCTTCTCGTACAATTCATATGCTGACGATACTGTAGGAATTAGATAATTTACTAATCCCAGGAATCAGTCTATGAATTGCTCAAGTTTTTGTGGCCCTTTCACCCTAAGGAGAGGACAAAAGGACATTCGATGAGGGAAACAGGATGAAGGGAGAAATTTAGGGTGCAATTCATTCTACCTGAGGAATTTATGCCCTATAAACCCTAGGAAACAAGATGAGTGCAGTCCCTAAATGGTCATTGCTTTGAGGGAATGATTTAACAATACCAGGTAAATGTGACAACCAGTTGTCCTTTTTGTTACAGTATAAAAGCCAAGACATTGGCAGATCAACAGGGAGAATTTCCCTTACAATACCCAGCTCCTCCTTTCATTCCTGCCAGAGAACCCCCCTGTCTCGGCATGGATATCGGCATGACTCGCCCACATCTCGGCATGGATGAAGGAGCGACACTTTCAGCTTAGCCTGTCAAAGTCTGAGTTCCTTGTCACCCCAGCCAGTCCCTCTATCCAGCTGGACTCAACTTTAAAGAGCATGTGACCTCTGTTGCTCAGCCATGCCGATTTGCCCTGTACAACATCAGTAAGCTTGGACCCTACCTGTCTGAGCATGCAACACAACTCCTAGTATGAGCAGTGGTACTATCATGCCTTGACAACTTTAATTCCTTACTGGCAGGGCTCCCAGCATGCTCGTTTAAACCTTTGCAGATGGTCCAGAATGCAGCGGCTCGTCTGGTCTTTAACCATACATAACATATGTAGTGCGCATGTGCCGACCATGCATGCCGCCTGTTGCAGTCGCTCCTGTTTGTTTTCTTAGTTTTCTAAAACTAAGAAAACAACTTTTTTTGCTTTATTCTTTACTTTTAACTTGTGTATTTTTAAGAAATCCTTTATTTGTCACATTTTTGACACACAACACGCAAAGTTAGGGAGGGGAAACTGCACACGGCATGCATATGTGAAATTTTTTCTCCGCCTTTAACCCATCCTTGGTCCATCCTTCCTCCGTGGCAGACCAAGAGCAGTGGGCCACCAGTCGACTGGCTGCTCCCCCTTCTGGGTAGGTCAGACCACAACTTTGTGCACCTCAATCCCTGTTATTTGCCTCTGGAGAAGAGTCAGCCTGCGACTACAAGGACAGTGAGGAGATGGTCAGAGGAGACTGCAGAGCTGTTTTGAGGCGACAGACTGGCAGGCAGTGCCGCATGGGGAGGACATTGATGGGCTCACAGAGTGCATTGTGGACTATATCACTTCCTGTGTGGACTCCACTGTCCCAGCCAGGACTGTCCATTGTTATCCAAATAACAAGCCGTGGGTAACAAAGGACATCAAAGCCATCCTCAATGAGAAGAAGAGGGCTTTCAGAGCTGGTAACAGGAAGGAGGTGAGAACAATACAGGGGGAACTGAAGGTGAAAAAATAGGAGGCTAAGGAGAAATACAGGAGGAAGCTGGAGTGGAAACTCCAGCAGAACAACTGGATACCAGGTCTGGAGTGGAATGAGGACCATCACTGGCTTCAGAAGGACCAACAACAGAGGAGTTGAAGGCAGGCTTGACAGGGCCAATGAACTGAATCTGTTTTTTAAAGGTCCCATATTATGAAAAACTCACTTTTTCTGGGACTTGGGGTGGTATTTTGTGTCTTTGGTGCTACCACACGCGTACAAAGTGTGAAATAAGACTGTGCTTTTTTGAGTGAGATATGGATTTCTGAAAGTACCCTGCCTGCAGCTTCCAAACAAGCCAATCGAATTTGGCGAGGACTGTTACATAACAAGCCCGCATATTTGCATGCTCCCACCCACCAGCCACCACCCCCTACTCCTCTCCCCGGTGTCTCTCCACCCACGAGATACAGCGCTACCTTCTCACAGATCCGTCATTTCGCTATTGACAGCACCGTGTTAGGAATCATCATATTGAGCCGACACACAGTGTTCTGTTGTTGGCTGTAAAGGTGTCACGGTCGAACGGTGGTAACACTGTCGCCTGACAGCTAGAAGGTCCTGGGTTCGATTCCCACTGTGGGCACCGGAGGCGTGTCCTCCACCATGCCTTCGGTGCCTGCTGCTTGAGGAAAAAGGGGCCCTTCTGTGTGGAGTTTGCATGTTCTCCCGTGTTCACCTGGGGTATCCTCCTAGTGTTGTTTTTGCCGGCCTATTTTAATTTTAGTCTTAGCCTAGTCTCTGTGTCAAGCTGTCATTTTAGTTTGTATTAAATTTAGTCATGTTTATACTCTTTTTAGTCTAGTCAAGTTTCAGTCCACTAAAAGTCTGAGCATTTTAGTCTTATTTTAGTCAGAATTATCCATGACTATTTTTGTCTAGTTTTAGTCGATGGAAACTGATGACATTTTAGTCTAGTTTTAGTCAATGAAAATTGTATTTTAGTCTATTTTTAGTAATGCAATTGACTATATTGAATATTTGACACAGTCAATATTGTATAAGTACCTAGTAGTATAGACAAAAATAAAATTTTCTTTTAGCCAAACCCATTTCACAATTCAAACAAGGTTGTCTTATTACTATATTATTGTTACCTTAAAGACTCAAGAATATATCCATTCCAGACACGAAGACACTCTGATTTGAATTCACATTATTTATTTTACCAACCAAAGCTGGGTGGCGGTCATAGGTCCCGTTCTCTGTGTCAGTTGTCTGTCGTTAATGCTAACCTACTGCAGCTGCATCTTCCGCGAGTGGGAACAAATGCCGTGATGTCACCTGCAACTGCGCAGTGTGACCTGATGCGGCCCCTGAAGTGAGACACAGGAAACAGAAATACTGCAAAATAATAATAACAACGCGACTTAACAAGACAAAATAATGTTATAACATTTCGTCGTCTTGTTTTAGTCAACGAAAATGAGACGAAACGAGACATTTTAGCAGAGTTTTTATTCTGTTAACCAAATTAATACTCGTTTTTATTCGTCAACAATATTGCATATATATTTAGTTATAGTTATCGTCACATGACCAGCATTTATGTTGCGTCTCGTCTCGTTTTCGTTGATTTCGTTGAGGTTTGTTGATAACAATATTTAGTGATAATTTTTGTTGACGAAAGCAACACTATATCATCCACAAAAAACCCAAGAAGAACACCACCTGACTAATGGTGATGAGAAAGGAGAAAGGAACCCCGAACTCCGACAACAGTGTGACCGAGACCATTCAAGACATAGGTAGATTTTTAGCCAGTGTTCTTTATTTTCCCTCTTCTTCTTTCCTTCTTTGTGTTGTTGTAATCAGCTACTTTTACATATGCTTAATAACTCCCCCTGTTTTCAAGGCTCCCTCATCCAAGAAGTACAAGACCTTTTGGGACCTGATGAAGACCCAGCCCCTTCACATTGGAAGGATAGGAAAGCTTCCACTTTGGAAAAGTGGACTGTGTTAAGACCTTTAATGGTTAATCAGATGTTATTATCTGAGAGGCCTAAAGCCACCACTGTAGATCCAAAGTTGCAACTGTGACATGTAATGATTGTTTGCCAAGACCACTTCACTGTACAGCCTGTGATCTTGCCAGACACGACTCCATAGTGCTCCATAACAGATCATCCACAGTAGAGGGATTCCATAGGCAATTAAGGAAAATTCTCCTACCATGAAAGGGGTACTTCAAGTGTTCAAGATAGTATAGGCCTACTAAAATTGGTAAAAATGTCTCAAGTCCAAAAGGGAATGATGGGTTAAGTTTCCATATTCAAAGTTTTTCCTTGTGGAAAAAAAAAGTTTAAATCTAAGTATATTTGAAAGTTTAAATATATTTTAACAGTAATGTAAAATGCTTATTTTCCTTCCTTCCAAGAGTACTTTTTGCCAGTAATGCTCCCCTGCTGCGACGCCTCTACTGGGCAAATAACTGTTTCTGCGGGAAAGCAAGTGTTGCTGATTGGAATAAATGGTACAGATTTCTCCCTCATATTGTCTTTTAGATTACTCATGTATTACACACACACACACACACACCACACACACACACACACACACACACACACACACACACACACACACACACACACACACACACATCTATCTATCTATCTATCTATCTATCTATCTATCTATCTATCTATCTATCTATCTATCTATCTATCTATCTATCGAGAGAGAGAGAGAGAGAGAGAGAGAGAGAGAGGACGGTACAATCTGTCCCTTCCAACTGTCAGCTGCTCCTGTGGAAAGACTTGGGATGCAAGCATTGGTGATCTGGTTGAAAGTGGAATGTCACGGCAAGCTTTTGTTTGCATGCTTGAACAGCGCACTAAACTCTTTGGCCCAGTGAGTACATCATTGAGGCAATTGTCGACTCGACTACATCGAATGAGTTTAAGATGTATTTATATGCTGTCATGGTCTATTTTGTTTTCCTTTTCCTATCAGAGTGGTAAAATATGTGGAGACCCCATGCAGAAATCATTCCTGGAAATTTATGCAAAATTTCAGGTTGAGAGGCTGTCTCAGGTGCATCACTTTCAGTGCCCTGCATGCACATCCTCCATGTTGGCTGTTGCAGTGAATGGGAACCGCAAGCTTTACCGCTTTAAGAGCCAACCAGGGTGTGTAAAATTCTTGTCCACTTATATTTTAGAGTGCCATTGATGCAACCTTTGTAAGTTTAACCCCTATTTTGGTTCTTTTAGACCTAATGGATTTTTTGAAGGCGTGTTTCTGGCGAAGGATGCCGAGGTGACTTACTTTGTCGACTGCATCCATGGGGTCAACACGACATGTAAAGCTTATTTCCATTTCTCCTTGTTTTATAAATGATCATAGCATACTTTCCGCATATCTGTTATATTGTATTCACCCCATATAACATCATATTACCAGTAATTAAATCTTAATGTACAACACTTTGCTCTGTGTACATCTCTGTGTTTGTCCTCCTCTGTAATAGAATCCTGGGAAAGGGAGGTGTGGTACAGGCGAGTGGATGGCAGCACGCGAGTCCTCGAACAAGTCTGCAAGCAAAGTAGATGAGGAAGGTGTCGAGGTTGCTGTCTGCCGTCATGAGATTTTGCTGAAGATACTGAATATGTTCCGTGGAGAGATATTTGCATATCCCTTATATCTCCAGAAACAGCTTGCTTCACAGAATGTGCAGTTCTTTTGCTCTGATGTGGTATGCAAATACTGGCCATATTTGCAGAGTTTGTTGTGGGGATTTGTCCTGAATTACAGGACCTGTTGAACATGCGTCCCTTTCTCTCCATCATGCATGCTAAAGCACATTCCCGGATGTGTGAGGTAATGACTGCCAATGGCTTTTATTTCTCATTATTACTGTTGGTCCTCTTCCAACCCCCTGTCTTCCAAATGGTAACATACAAATTTGTTGTAGTTGCAATGGGGAGGACGAAATTAAGAGCAGGAACAACGATACGGGAGGAGGTTGAACAGGTGAAAAGCTTCCTCGAGCAGCCATATGTTCCAAGTACATGTCAAAAGCTGGTAAGTATTTTTTAGATGCATCTGACTAATTTAGTTTTTGGTTTCCTTGCCTAATATGCATTGTGTATTAAGTCCGCACAGACATCCTTACCATCCAGACCAGTGGCTGGAACAAGCCAAAGGCAGAAAATCTTGACCGGACCTGACTTTGGCCAAACGATTTATCAAGGTAAAGACCAGACCGATGTTTTTCATGATGCACAGACTTATTTCTTTCAAATTTGGCTCATCGATTTGTTACTCCAACATTGACTTTGACAGACTGTACAAAGGATTTCCGAGGCATTTGAGGACCTTAAGAAGCTGACTACAGAGTTGTCTATACAGGAAGACACAGTCCAGCAATGGGTGTTGGATGTTCAGCAGTGGACTGCAGTTGCTGTGAAAAACTTTGTCATTTTATGAACAATTCAGAGTCATTTTTCTCAGTTTTTGTGAAAGTTCGTTGAAAAAGACTTGGATTGTAAACTGATGTTGGTGTGAATTGATTTTATAAATCTCTCCTCACAAGGAACAACCAGTCAAACTGACCTGGAGAAAACCATTGAAAGATTGTACCTGAGCATCAAGCAGAGAAAATACCAGCTGTCATCAGGCTGGTGAGACAAAAAAAAAAAAAAAAAAAATGGCACCACTTTTTTTTAGTAGCCTAGACTTGCTTAAATGGCTGTTCATTAATCTGTAAATGCGTAAGCATACACTAAATAATTTTTTGTTTCACATTTTAGATTGCAACAAGCGGAGACATCAGCTACACTGTAAATAATTACCAGGATTTCACAATAGTCAACTGTAAAATTTCACTCTAAATTGCACTTTACAGGATTTAACTTTAATGTTCACAGTATGACACTGTAATTTAGAAGTTTACTATAAAAACAGTGCCATCACAGTAATCTACTGTATTATTTGTTGTTTTAATTATTACTGGGATTTCACAGCATTTTATTGTGCTATTTCACTGCAAAATACTGTATTAAGACTCTCCACGCGAACACAGCAAATAATATGAACCGCACTGAATTGTGGGACCTGCCGCATTTTTTTTTTCAAATATTATTAACTGTTGGTGCATGGACTTGATGCCACCCGCCCGGAGAACAAGAGAAGGTAATTTAGCCTCGTTTTCCACCTTTGCGGTCACTGTATATTGACATTTTAAACGAGTGTAATGTTCGTCGTATTAGTTACTTTTTATTCTCTGACGCTTTCATTTCTACGCAGTCAAACCGAGTGACACCCACGTCACAGAAGGCTGCGAGGGACAGCCACACGGAGGATTAACACGGTTAGTTGGTTTGATTAACTGTTTGTGTGAGCTAAAGGGACGTTTTGTGTCACTGTAGAGTGAATCTTTGCTCCACATTTTCATTTGAGGCTGTGGCCGCGGTAACGTTAGATAGTTGGTTTGATATGGTGCAAAACACCCACGCTATTGTTAGCTGACGTTTCTCTTTCTCTTAGGCTCAATATAACGCCAGTGCTTTTTTTTTTTTTTTTTTTTTTCTTTTCAAGCATTTTGGCTTGTAACCAGGGTGTTTGTCTTTTAGGCCTAAACAACTTTTTTTCCTTTTCTTTACAGCCATCAAATGATGGAATAAAAAGTTGATATTGTAACTAAATCATTGACCTGCTGCATATGCTCTAGTTTATAGTTTGATTTGCATCAGTTGTCCTGGTTTTTTGTAACTTAGTTAAAGAGATTTTGCTTCGGCAGGGGTCCATTTTCCTCTTCACATAACGAGTTGTTATTATTTATTATTTATTTATTTATTTATTATTTATGTTTATTCATTTTATTGTTTTGGTGAATAATGTTCCACTGTAAATTTAGTGGGTGCATTTATGTGTCTAATAACGTTAGTCACTTTAATAAGCACATAAAGCTGCACAGTAACACTCCCAATTATCACTATCAGTGTGGTGTGCCTGACTGCACACAGAAGTACCTCAAAGCCACTGTTCTACAAACGCACATATATACAGAGCACAAATCAGCAGTATTGCATTGCAAGCAAGTGGACACGGCCTTAAAGTGTGTGGCTCAGTCTTGTGCATTCAAGTGTGATACTGTAACCTCTCTTATAAAGCATTTGAAGACACACACAAAAGATGGATTGGAAATCAAATGTCCATTCAGAGACTGTGACTGCAGCTTCACAGTTTCATCCAGTTTTGACTTGCACATTTCCAGGAAGCATAGAAGTAGGCATGTAGATGATCTAATTGATTTGCTTCTACACAAGTCTGTTCCTACAGAGCCTTTGAGTGAGCCTGAACCGGGGCCCTCGTGTTCAGATGTTTCTGATGAACAACAACCAGAAGTTCCATTTGCTGTGGATGAAGCCCTATTCCTACACAACCTAACACTTCTCTACTTGAAATTACAGGCTAAGTTATTGTTACCAGTAAGTACTATTCAAACTATCATTGATGACTTTCAAAATGCCCATGAAATTGGCCTGTCACACATATTTAACATTCTTAGTGAAAAACTGAAGGTTCTTGGAATTCCACAACGAGACCACAATAAGCAACATTATTGACGAAATTAACAGAGAGGATCTACTGAAGATCTATAACAAAGGAGTTCTGAGCACAGATTTTAAGAGGAAGAATGCTTTTAAAAAGAGTTTCCACTATGTTGAGCCTGTGCCTGTATTCTTGGGAAATGAAATGGTAAAATGGTAAGGAACGTTTTGCTCAATATGTACCTGTACAGGAGACATTGGCTGCCTTGTTCAAAAATCCACAGTTAATGTCTATCAGGATGTTAGGGATGGAGAGGTAGTTAAAAGTAATCTTCTGTTGAAAACTGAGCCATCCTCAGTCGGTGTGATACTGTACCAAGATGCATTTGAAGTGATCAATCCGCTTGGCGTGGGGAAAAAAAACACAAAGTGTTTGCTGTATACTCAACTCTGACTGACATTTTGCCTCACAACAGATCCAGTTTAAATCAAATGCAACTCGTCCTCCTATGTAGGGAGAAGGACTTTAAATACTTTGGGATGCACAAAGTTTTGGAACCACTTATCAAGGACCTTAAAGTCCTGGAGGAGAGAGGTATTGTGACAAGTGACAACACTACCTTTTTTAGTGTTGTAAAAGGTACATTGATTGCCATTTCAGGAGATAACTTGGGATTCCATTCTGTTGGTGGCTTTTTAGAAAATTTCAGCCAGGAAATAAACCTAGTTATTATTTGTCATGACTGTGTGCACTTTGGGACAGAGAAACACACCTATGTAAAGTTGAGAGACATGGGAATCTACTCTGAGTTAGGCAAAGCCCAAGAGCATTATTTTTGCATCAAGCATGATGATTTGCTTGACTACTATCCTCTTCCAGCTTACAAAGTGTTTGACCTGTCACTAATTGCTCCTCACCATTCTTTTTCAGAGGCAGTATAAACAGGCAGGTGACAAAAGCAGACAGGACACCTCAATACTGGAGCAGGCTGTTGAGGTAAAAAATAACTTTAAGTTGTGAGAAAAAATGGTGTATGGTGTATAATTTGATGAGGCATTTGGTGGAGTATCAAACTACATTATTCTGTTATATTCATAACTTACCACAAAGTTGCTATTTAATATGACTTGTACCTCAACATTTTTGGAATGCATTTAGCCGCCATCCAAATAGAAATATAAAGTATATTTTGTTGAGCTGTAGTTCAAAGTGTCTGTCTTACAATTGGAGCCAAAGCCAGTGTGACACACAGTGTGTTTACGGTCTAAAAGTTATGGGAGTGGAACAAATGTATGGTTTAATTTCTATTTTCATAGTACAGTTGGAACTCGTTAAATTGGCATATTTATTTTTAATTTATTGAGATGACTCTTACCCTTGATTAATGAACAGAGGTATTGCAACTGGAAACAAACTAAGATGGGAATTGTTCGTCTTAGTAGTGGCACTCTTAGGACCCCCACTGTTATAATAAATAAAGCTCCATTAATTGAAGACTGTACATTGCTGTAATTAATTTGTCCGTCACTCTCTCCTGTCTTAAAGAACATGAATAGTGAAGACATAGAGAAAGCAATCTCAACACATCTACCTGGCCTGTCTGCTCAAACTCTTACATCCCTGCTGGAGGTGTTGGAAGAGCTTGGTGTTGAGAGTAGAGCAGACCTTGTTTTACTTCAAGAGAACCGGGTAGATGCCTTCGACCAATCCAGTTCCGTAAGCTGCTAAATGGCCTTAAGTATGAAGGTAAATACACATTTAGACACTGCTCTATGAAAGTTGACCAAATTCACTACCAATTTCAAATAACAGTTTAAAGCTTTTGAAAATGTCCTATTTTCATTAGAGCATGAGTGGGTCATGATGAATATTTGGCCTATGATATCAGTAAAATAGCAAAAATTGCAGAATGTAACTATTTTAATAATTGACACTTTTTTTCAGCAATATATTTATCTCATGTCTCCCATTTACTTATTGATATTTTCTTGTCCTCTCACTTCTAGCACTCCCACTAGTCGAAATCGAATATGCTGCTGTCCCCTCCTCACCTCTCATAAGTACTCCTGATCCCCCATCCTCGAGTTTGGCAAGAAGTTCAAGTTCAAGCCCCTCTTTGCCTTCATCTCCACTGGCTGGCAGGCCATGGTATATAGACTTTCAGGTCAGATGGGACAGGATGCCAGCAGCAATTCGAAAAGCATTATCAAATCAAGCAAGACCATCACCAGGGGACAGGAAAGACATGGTGAGGGCAGTTGTTGACCAGATGTTTGAGCATGATCTCAACCCAACAAGAGCAATATGTCACAGCATCGCCCAGAGCATTGTACGGGAATACCCTAAATGTTTTGCTGATGTCGGGAAGAAAGGTGATATTGTTGGAGATGGCAGTCACTCTCTTCTCCAACAAATTAAAGCAAGAGTGGAATACAAAAACAGAAAAAACACCCTTGCGCGGCATCGCCGAGAAAAACAACCGCGCACTGCAGTGGTAGAGGGGGGCAGACTGATGGCAAGAGGCCCTGTGGATCAGTACAGCTGTGTGAGGTGGAGTCCCACAGAACTCCCATCTGGAGAAACTACGGAGAGTTTGAATGAAATCAAAAACCAACTGTCTAACATCTACTCGGAGAAAGGAATGGGCGGGGAAGAGACAGCAGAAGCTCTGATGGAGAAGACATATGTTATCCAATGCCAATACCTTAACAGTGTCCCTGCACCAGCGGTTGCAGACATTCAGAAGGAGTGGCCTTTTCTGTTTTCGCAGAAAGGCCTTTACACCCACTTCGGCCTACTGACAGATGTCTCCATCCTTGTTAAAATGCACGAGACCATGAACAACAAAGGCAGTACCATCATTCGGTTCTGCCAGGAACTCAGCTGTCATCCCAAAATTGAAGAAATCCTGGCTGATTACAAGCCAGAGACATCAGACAAGGCTGTGTGTGTCCTTCTACTCCTGATGGCATACTTCAAAGAGCCCAAAACCTCCATCATGCTTGAGACTGATGTAAGTTGTTAAAACAATAATAATGTAGTCATTGCATAAGTAAGCACAAATTTTGCTACAACAGATGTATGATACGGTGATCTTATTTTACAGCCATGTGCCACTGCCACTGATGTACAAAGGACACAGGAGCTGCCAAGCACCCCCTGCTTGATTGTACAAGGTACTGTTATTTTGATTTTAACTTTATATTTGTAGGAAAAATGTGAAAACTGTGAATATTTTATAAATGGTTATAAATTCATTACATATGTTTACTTACTGTAACTGGCTGACTGATGTTTTGAAATTTTTTTTGCTAAATTTTGTATCTTATCTCCATCTCTTCTGATTCTGATCTTTTCTGATCATTTTTCTTTGAGCATTGAATGTTGCTAATCATCTCAATGACACATTCAGCATTCCACATCTTTATGACAGCACACATCTGCTTATTTCAGTTGACCTGATGAAGCCAAGGGCATGGATGTTGTCGATTGAGGTGGTGATGGGACCACACAGCAACATCGTGAGCGGGTTGGCTGCGCTTTTTGCCAGCTTCTACAATCTGAATCTATCCCTTTAAAACATGCCTGAATTGTAGTGGTTGTACTGTTGTACAGTTTTGCTGTTGCACATTTTAAATCGTTAATTTTTAAAGCTGCTTGTAAAGGGTGTCCCTTTTGTCATGACCCCTCAATTCCATTTGCAGCCATTTTGATTTTATGTTATGTTTCCTGTGAGTGGTTTGACTGTTTACATTTTTAGTAGTGCTGTCAGGCGATTAAAAAAATTAATCTAATTAATTACAGGATTTGTAATTAATTAATCTAATTAATCGCATTTTAATCTCATATCTGCTAAAGGACCCCAAATAAAGAATTTGAATTCTAGGACATTACAATTCACTGACATTCACATTACAGCTGGTGAATTCTTTTCTTCACTGTAGTTCTCGACGGTAGCTGGAAATTAGAGTCAGATGACGCTATCTGAAACGCCTTTTAGGCCCTCGTCTTCCACGATTGAAATCGGCCTGCAATCAGCAGCAACCCACTTTGCGATTGAGTTTGTCAGTTTTTCTGTCGTGGCTTTGCTCATTCGTTTTCCTAACTCAGCAAGTGTGGGTTGGCGGAGTGAGCTCACGGTAGCACTAGCGGCACTAGCAGCAACTACATGTTTAGCGTTTAAATGATCATTCAGGCTGGAGCTGCTACGGTGATAGGAAAATTCTTTTTTACACAAGGTACAAATCACTGCGTTCTTGTTAATAGTCCCGTCTTTGTTTTTTTATAAATAAACTTGCCGTTCAAAGGTCCAAGTAGGCTTGCCTCGCTCTCCGGTGTCGCATCCACGTCTGTTGTCACCCTGCTTTTGACAAGTAGGATGCAGCCTACGGGTCACTCAAAGGGCCAAATTTAAAATGCTTGCGCATTGACTTGCCACTCATGATTAATTGCGTTAATTTTTATAGCGCGTTAATTTGCAGCGTAATTAATTAATCTAATTAACGCGTTAAACTGACAGCCCTAATTTTTAGTGTTACACATTTTTGCTGTTGCACATTTTATATATTTTATGAAGGTGCTTGTATGCTTACAATTTGTTCTGAATATGTTGGCAGCATGTTTGCCCAGGAAACTGCCTATGAAATTTCCTGTTAAATGTAATATTGCACTTTGCACTTATCGTAAGCTTGATTAAAAAGTGAAAACAAATCATCATTTTGTTCCGTTTTCTTTTTTGAGCATAAAGCAAGAGGGTGCAGTAAAATTACAATTAACAACTGGATTTTACAATATATTATACTGTTAATTAACTGTAAATTTAAATTACTGGTTAATAATTGCATTACTTTAAATTGCATTACTGTAAATTTAAATTACTGGTTAATAATTGCATTACTTTTACAGTAATTCAACGTAAATATTTTCACAGCAATTTACTGTATTTATTTCACATTAGTTTACAGTAAGTCCACAGCTAATTACTGCTATATCACGGTAATTCCTTGGGCATGGCAACCATGAATTTACTGTAAAGTGTTGTTTTATTGTAAATTACTGTGGAATAATTACAGTAAAGTACTGTGAATTAATTACGGTAAATTGTTGTGGAAATATTTACAGCTAATTGCTGTGAAAGTAATGCAATTATTAACCAATAATTTACTGTAATTTTACAGTGAAATTTCTTACAGTGTAAGGAAAAAGATTGCTGCAGAAAAGAGAGCCTTGGCTGAGGAAAACTATTCCTGGCCTTGGGAATGTAAGTACATAAGGCAGAGATACAACTGTCTTCATATCCTGTTTGCTTACTTAAATTCCAACAAAAGTGATCCCAGAACACACATGAAGTTTCAAGTGCCTGGCCAGCACTTCATGATGTGCTGGCCAGGCACAGGAGTACGTTCAGTGAGAGACTCATCCCACCAAAACTCAAGACTGAACGCCACAGGAAATCATTCCTGCCTGTGGCCATCAACCCGTACAACTCCTCCCTCTGAATGGCCCTTGGACTTTTCACTGCCTGATATTATACTGATACATGTTTCCAAATTCAATTTTGCACCTCCGTCTGTATATATTTTTTCTCAGTATTTATATTTTGTTTTAGATTCTGTTGTACATTTGTTATATATATTCTCAGTATTTATATTTTGTTTTTAATATTTGCTTTATATATATATATATATATATCTTATATATCTTTTCTTTCCTTTCTAATTTCATTCCTGTATGGAGCACCTGCGATAAAAACAATTTCCCCTCTGGGATCAATAAAGGAATGCTGATTCTGATTCTGAAGGATTTAGATAAAGCAATCAGCCACCTTTTGTCTGTTGGTGTTGCAAAATTTGGGATATTGCTCTTATTGGATGACACAAGCCAGGGAGACAAAGAACATCTTTTTTTTCTATTGATTAGTGAATGAACTTATTTTAGGTGGAGTTGTAGATACATGCCTCACTGGCCTATTGTAATAAAATTATTGTCCCTCTGAAGAAGTAGGATAGCGTCAGGGAAGAGGAGATTGACAGTGTATTTAAAACCCCACATTCCTATCTAAGTACACATGTTGAAAGACACTGGAGAAAAATTTACACAACTTTCTAGAAATCTAAGATAACTGATAAAACTTAATGTGATGAATTGCAGGTCATGGCGACATGGTAAAGAAAAAAAAGGTTTATGACAAGGCATTACGTTTAAACCTGGTCAGCAGACCAGACTGAAAGAAGAGGAGGTCATTGTGGTTCGTGAAGTCAAGCAGCACTGGGGACTTGGTGAGAGTGGTTGGAATGATGGAAGAGCTTTCCTCCCAGCTCTCTGAAGGGATCACCCAGCAAAGTAAGTAAAATATTTTTGGCAATTTACATGGATGTCCAGAGCTTGTAGCATTAATTTGTTTTCCTTTAATGTCATTGTCAGGCAGCACTGAGGCATTGACGGAGAGAGGACGTGAGGGGCTACTCTGTATGCTGAGGAAGAGATTATTTGCAGTTAAAGCAAGCATTGTCTCTGGATGACTCCTCCACTGATGATGAGGAAAACTTGGACAGCAGCGCCTCCTCTGATGAAGAACTTTGGCCTCCCCCAAAAGCAGTCACCCCAGCACCCAAAGATGCACCGCGACGCCCCATTGGCACAGCGGACCTGACTTTGTGCCACGCCTGCGCCGCGCTGGCAGCGGAGTCAAAAATAGAGCCCAGGAAGTTGAAATTTTAGCATGTTGTTCTGCCCTCCCTAAGGATTACATTTGTGGTGGTTTCACCCACCTAAGTTCTTTCTGCAGCCCGTAGAGGACGTGGCAATATCCGACTAAGACAATCAATTAAGCATCATCACTTGGTCAAATTTGCTCCAAATAAGATGAGATTTCTGGGACGTATTCATACCTCTGCCAGAAACTTATATTTAAAATTTGGAAGCGTCATAAGGAAGCATCATAACTTGGTCAAATTTGCTCCAAATAAGATGAGATTTCTGGGACGTATTCATACCTCTGCAAGAAACTAATATTTAAAATTTGGAAGCCCCACCTCCTTCCTGAAGATACTTACTGTTTGGGAGGGGCTTATGAAATGATTCCACCAGATTATGATTTTAAAATTTTCAGAGGCCTCACAGTTCAAGTTTCAGGTCTGTATCTACTATAGAGGCCAAATGAGAGCAAAAGAGCAAAGGAGTGAAAAGGGCCAACAGGCTTCATGTCGCAGCTAGGCCTCAAACGGTTAAGTGAGCTCTTTGGAGGTCCTTTAAAGGAGTATCTGATGCCAATCTTGTTCCAAGACTAACAGCATGAACAAGAAAAATGACCCTTTGTCTTTTGGAACATTTTCACACATTTAGGACCCACTTTTCACCTGTTTTTATAGCAGGTGTCAATGAACAGGGCACGGCCTCATTGGCCTGCTATTTCAGCCCATCAAGTGAATGAAACTACATGTGCAAGGTTTGAAGTTTGAAGGTGTTTGAAATTTACACCTCAGATTGTTTTTATGTGACAGGGTCTGATGTTATCCACAACTGGTAGAAATTTGGGGATTGTAGGTCAAACTAAAGTGTATGAGGAAGGGCACCAAAGTTGTGTGTGTGTGTGTGTGTGTGTGTGTGTGTGTGTGTGTGTGTGTGTGTGTGTGTGTGTGTGTGTGTGTGTGTGTGTGTGTGTGTGTGTGTGACCAGGTATTTATCACGTTGTGGGGACAAAAATCTGTTTACACAGTCATATTGTGGGGACTGACCTCCCTTATGGGGACAAAATGCAGGTCCCCTTAATGTAAATCATTAAATTTTAGGGTGCAGACTGAGGATAGGGTTACGGGTTAGGTAAGGTTAGATTAGGTACAGGGTTAGGAACAGGCAAATAGTGGTTATGGTTAGGTTGTTAGGGTTAGGGTAAGGCTCCAGGAAATTAAAAAGTCTATGTAATGTCCCCACAAGTGATATAAACACAACATGTGTGTGTGTGTGTGTGCGTGCGTGCGCGCTTGCATGTTTGTGTGCATGCGCGTTACTGGGTGGGGGAGGGGAGGTGATGAGGGGGCCAGGTGGTGGCCTTCTCAGACTCCCGGAGGCAGAGAGTTCAGCTGAGGGAGTATCCCCGTTGCGCAACACTGCACGCACAGGACAAACTTAAAGGTAAGAAATTAGCACACATGAGGTAATGACAAACAATATATGAACTTCCAAATCAACACGGATGTTATTATGTATATTGCCGCTCTGTTTGCCATCATTCGTTCCCCTAAAACTTTCGTTTCCGTGTTTCTTACTGTAAATCCTGGGGTTCTGATAGTATCTTAGTCGTGACTATAATAATTAGAGATGGTGTACTTATCGTCAAGAATAAATCTACTCCACCTTAGTCACTGATATAACCTGTACATGGTTGCTTACATTCCAGCTAGCTGTGGGTTGCAAACTGGACCTGACTAATTTCCCAGACATCCCTCTTGAAAATACTTCATTTGCAGTAACTTTTTTTTGGCTGTAAATCAATTTGAAGTTTTTGTATATCTTCATGTTTTGTAGAGCTCAGAAACATAGTGTAATAGACAGGCCTACAGGATAGTGGAGGAATTACCACGGTCAAGTGATGATGCTAGTAGCAATGAGGAGGAATGGCAACCAGAACAGGAGGGACTAGCAAATGCTAGCAGTGGTGACAGTGGAGCTGAAGGCACTGAGTCTGGTAAGGATGCTGAAGGAGACGAGGCTGAGGGAGATGAGGCTGAGGGAGCTGAGGATGCAAAGGATTCGGAAGAAGATGAGGCTGAGGATGCAAAGGATGCTGAGAGAGATGAGGCTGCTAAAGCATCGATTCATAAGAAGGCCAATTAAAAAAATATTAGGGCTGTCAGTTTAACGCGTTAATTAGATTAATTAATTACGCTGCAAATTAACGCGCTATAAAAATTAACGCAATTAATCATGAGTGGCAAGTCAATGCGCAAGCATTTTAAATTTGGCCCTTTGAGTGACCCGTAGGCTGCAGCGGCAGGTCGCATCCTACCTGCGCCACTAGTCAAAAGCAGGGTGACAACAGACATGGATGCGACACCGGAGAGCGAGGCAAGCCTACCTGGACCTTTGAACGGCAAGTTTATTTATAAAAAGAACAAAGACGGGACTATTAACAAGAACGCAGTGATTTGTACCTTGTGTAAAAAAGAATTTTCCTATCACCGTAGCAGCTCCAGCCTGAATGATCATTTAAACGCTAAACATGTAGTTGCTGCTAGTGCCGCTAGTGCTACCGTGAGCTCACTCCGCCAACCCACACTTGCTGAGTTAGGAAAACGAGTGAGCAAAGCCACAACAGAAAAACTGACAAACTCAGTCGCAAAGATTATGACTGGAGATACCCTTTTAAAAGAAATGCCTGTTGGCATCTTGCTATTGATGTTGCCTTATTTAGAGGCATGTTATACTATTATTCATTTTGAATTGCTGTATTGAGTCAGTTTTAGTATTCATTTTGATTGAGAGTCTGCTTATGTGCCTATTTGAGACTTAGCCTTATTTTATTTCTGATTTTTATTTATTTTATTTAACTGTATTTTTATTGCATTTTTGAATAATGCACCTGGCCTAATTGGTTTGCTGATGTGCTTGACCTTTTTTCTTTTGAATTTCATTTATGAAGCACACTTCACTTCTTCTTCACTTCTTAAATGTGAACGATTGTCTGTGAACGGGGCTCATTCTGGCTGAGATCCTGAGGGAGCTCTGTCAGTCTGAGTCCAGCGCTGCATTGCTTTACCTGTGACCTACAATAAATACTTTGACTGTGAACTGAAGACTTCTCCGGACCGTTCTTGAGCTTCCAATAAAGAACCGAGCTTCAAAGCTAAAAAATTGGTGCCGTGACCCGGATTGGCTGACTCCGAGGCCGTGTCCTATTGATGACCACTGGAGCCGATCAGAGGAGGATTTTTTTTTTTCAGACAATTCTAGGCGCCTAAATCAAAGGTATGCAGAAACCTCTTTTCTATCAGAAACTTCTGCACATTGGACATACCAAATTAAAATTGTCTGACTAAATGCCATCCACTGATCGCTAAAAACGAAATAATTTGATGCTTAAAGAAAAAACTTGTTTATTGAATGAATGGTCACATGTAAAGTATAAACACAGATTATTTAGAAAGTTGGAACTCCGTCATTAGGGCATGGTAGCGACAAAGGTCAGCTCCGTCATTAGGACGTGGTAGCGACAAATGTTCAGCTCCGGCCCAGAGAGGCACGTGGTAGCGACAGAAGACAATTCCGGCCCAGGGAGGCGCGTGGAGCTGCAAGAGAAAAGCTTTGGCCCTGAGTGGGGTGCTGAAGCCAAACAAGGGAATAACCTCCGGACTATAGGCAGACTATAGATGCGTGTAGCTGGCCTCGGTCTATAGGCTGACTATAACCGTGTGCTGGGCATAAGTATACTTAAAAAAAAAAAAAAAAAGAGAAAGATAGAAACACGAGAATTCTCCTGTTGAGTTGTGAGCTGTAGAGTTAAACTGTTCATAAGGACACAGGGATAAGTTTGTTATTTTTCATGTAAATGTGGGGTGGTTTCCTACTTGATTGATATTTTACTGTGTGAGTGACAGCGTATTGAGAAGTACAGACTGATCAAGAATTCCTGCACTGACACAGATCTCAAGTAGTCCTGACAAGGGGGGCATTGGAATAGGTTAAAGGGGATTTTCAGTTAAGATGTTACAGAGATTGGTGAATTAAAAGGAGTGAACAGACTGGGAAAACCCCCAGCGATCAAGCACACATAGTACTTGACTTTGTGTAGAAGCTCCTTGATCGGGTCCTCACTCGGGCATTACGCCATTCTCCTTCTCTGATAACACGTGGAAAAACTGTAGAATATGACACAATCAGTTGTTGACAAGCGGAAGGAATGTAAACCCGGCTCATTGGGGTCGGTGTTGTTTGCAACCTTGACCAGATGGCAGAAAAAAGTCCTGCCTGAGGAAAAAGATAACGGCAGGGATAGATTTGTGAATTGGGTGAAGGAAATGCAGATGAGAGGTATGTTTGGAGACTGTGAAAACGCTCCGCCAAAGCCGAGTGAGCGAAGTGTTTTCCTGAATCTGGCTACAGGGAGTAGAGAACAGGCCAGAGCTTTAGTGCAAGATGCAGGAGGAACAGAGGCAAAGCAGAGATAGAAGAAAAAAGAGACATTTTTGACAGATTGCCTTTGTTTCATGGGAGAGTTTAAATACTCCATTCTGTCCTCTGCACAACCAAAGAATCGAGTGCTATCTGCGACCTTGACTCCAGACACACAGTGCACAGAAGCAAAAGATGATTCACTCGTGTCTAAACAGTCAATGCCTTACACTGAGGCACGGGTAATGTTGGATGCTCTTCAGCACCAGATGCCTCTAGTCGAGCAGACGAACTCTGCAACACCATCTGCGACACAAACCGCATCCTCAGTCAGCTCTGATACCTTCTCAATTCAAAACGCAATGATGCCTCTGCTGCTCGTTATCAAAAATGGCCTGTTACAAACCGCCCCGTATCCAGGCAATGAAGAATCACAAAAACATGCAGAGAGATATTTGAATGAAACTGTGCGCAAGAACTTTGTCCCTGATTTTTCTGGTCTGGTAGCACCTTTAAGGGCACTGATCACACAAACTGGGTGTACAAACTACAACTCTCCTTTACAGTGGATGGCTGAGGCTGATTAGGCCTTTCTAAATGTCAATGCCGCATTATCTAATGCTTGCTCTCTGCACTCTCTGAACTACTCAGAGCCTTTCCATTTGGATGTTGATGAAAAGAATGGCTTTCAAAAGGGGGAGAGTAGGAGTGCAACAGACAGAAAAGTTTTGATGTATTACAGTTCCAAATTGGACAATGTGGAAAGAGGACATCCTACATGTGTCAGACATGTAGCAGTAATAGGGAAAGCAGTACAAAATGTCTCACATCACCATGAGCAACCAGAATGTAGTGCACATTAAACACAGCGTAAAAGCATTTCTTGACTCTAACGCGTTCACACTATCAGCGCACAGAATTTTAGGCCTACAACAGTTGCTTCAACAAGCCTCACATTCATTTCATTAGTGAAGGCACTAACATGGCTCTACAGATGGACACTGTACAAGATCATGATTGTGCGGCAGAAACGAACAAAGAAATGCGGCTGCACTCCTCTCTACACAAAGAACCGATTGAAAATGCCCAAATGATATTGTTCTGCGACGGTCATAGTCAACATACTCCGATGGGAACGTTAATAATGTCATATGCTGTTGTAGAAGAAACGCCAACCGGTTTACAGACAAAACAAGCGCAAATCATTCCACAACCAGCATCAGTTCAGAAGGCGGAATTAATTGCGATCACTGAAGCATGCAAATTGGCAAAAGGCAAGACTGTGAACATCTATACTGATTTGCCTTATGCGGTTCAAGCTGTGCATGTGGACATGTGTCATTGGAGGAGGAAAGGGTTTATGACCTCAGCCAGCACCCCTGTTAACCATCTGCATCAGTTACTTGACCTTTATTATGCCCTGCTTGAACCAGAACAGGTTGCTGTAATCAAGTGCAGAGGACATCAAAAAAGAAATGGCAAAATTGTAAGAGGCAACAATGCTGCAGTTATGGCAGCAAAAGAGATAGCAGGGTACAACATGTGTAAATAAATGTCTCAGAAGGCTCCTGATGACAAGCCACACAGAGATCTATGTGTGCAAAACAGAACTCCAACAAGCTGCCGCTCCATCTGAAAAACAGACATGGTGAGAAAAAGGAGCCACAAAAGATTCTCTAGGGCTCTGGAGAAATCATGAAGGAAAATTAGTAGCTCCGACGGGACTACTAAATATGTTGTGTCAAGAAGCACACAGCAGAGGTCACTGTGCTAGTTCAAAGGTGACAGCTCTCATTTCACAGCATTGGTGGCATCCCCATCTTAAAGACATAGCCACGTATTTTGTGCAGTCTTGTGAGATATGCAATCAGTCCAATCCAAAGATCTCACTCAAAGCTGGGTTAGGCAGCTACCCAGTTCCTGATGCCCCATGGAAAGAAATAATAATTTATTTTACTGACATGGGGGCAAACCACAGAACTGAAGGTAAAAGATATCTTCTAGTCTGTGTAGATCCATTTTCTAGATGGGTAGAGGCCTCATCTACTAACAATGATGATTGACATGCTGAAATCGAAAAGCTATGGTTAACTTAGATCAACCTCAGCGGCTCACGCCTTCTAAAAGACTCCACTCTGGAGATTTGGATTTGGAACCCGACTTACCACATTAACTTAACTTAACTTAACTTAACTTAACTTAACCACATTAGTAGTCACAACGATATTGCCCATCCTGTGGTGGGACAATCAGCAGCTTGAAGCTTTATCTGTCCACAAGCGAAACAATGATTCCACACGTCCCCTCTGCAACTCTTATACACCCCCACTCTGCACCAAAACCTACAGTCAAAGACGCATAAAGGGGGACACATATAGAACCAACATTGAATTCAGACTACCGCATCAGAAGTTGTCTCCTGGCATTCTGCGACCTCTCAATCTACATTCATTCCACACAGACAGAAACGTAGTGTATTTGATTTATACCACAACACTCCCACCTACATAGATGCAATAGGCGCCCTCGACCTCTGTTGTCCAGCCCATCACTGCCATCCACTCCTCCACTGCCAATGCCACTGCCATGCACCCCTCGACCTCTGTTGTCCAGCCTGTCACTGCCGCCCACACCTTGACCACCTCTGTCATCCTGCCCTCAACTTCCTCAGTCATCCAGCCTCCGCTGCAATCCTCCCCTCCTGCCGTCAAACCTTCCACCAAAAAGGACCAAGGTATGTTGTAGTGACATCTTTAAATAGTGTCTGTATCCAATTAGCAGTGTAGTTATTTTCTGTGGGAATGCCAACTTATGACATTATAATATTGTGGTAAAAGATTCTGTTGCTATACAGGTTGCGATGACAAAATGTTCTGACATATAAGGGAATATCATGTCAAAATGACACAGTTTTGGTTTGATATCACACTGCACATACCATCAGCTTCAATGGAATGATCACCTATTAGATTATTTGACATCAGACTTTTTAATAATAATAGCGGTAGTAATATTATAATAACAGCTCTTTACAGACAGTTTTCCTTTTTTCTCAACAGGTTTACCTCCAAAGAAGAAAACAAAGAAGAGCAACAAGGAAGATTCACCTTGAGGTTATTTGGTCATCCTTTATTTACACTCCCCCATTTCAAATAGGACAGTATACATATTTAATGGTTCTTCTACATTTGCAATATGACATCAATCAATCAATCAATCAATCAATCAATCAATCAATCAATCAATCAATCAATCAATCAATCAAGCTTTATTTATACATTACCTTTCATAGAGATCACATGCAGGTCAATGTGCATAACAGTGATATAAAAACGAGAATATAAAACATTGGCAACACACAGTGATAACAAAGATGGACTTCGAAAAAGAGACTAGCAAACCCAAGCAGTTAAAAATAAATGTTATAAGAACATTAAGACTTGAAATAAAAATAATTCCAAGCATCAAAAGTTATAAATAATTAAAAACAAAGATCACTTAAGATAGTGATGAAATGAGTAGTTCAATAAAATATTGAGTTATTATCACACACTGTAAAAAATATAAAAAAAACCCTACATCAAAATGTTGATTGATTAATTGATGTTTAGTTTTCATTTAAAAGTACGGATATTCTCAATCCCATGCACACTTTTTCTCTGTTTCAGAGCATAATGGCTAAATGAAGTACCACCACCAATTTTCTGTTCTGATTGATGAAGTTAAAAGAGAGAAGCTTAGGGGCTGTTCTGGTTTGTAAACTAAATGTATCTCTGAGAGGAAGTCTGGTGCAAGACTGTGCAGTGCCTTAAAAACTAATATAATAATTGCAAAATCAGTAAGATAAATCACAGGCAGCCAGTGTAAAGATTTTCAATTTGTGTAATGTGTGCCTTTCTAGTCTTCAAGTCTATGTTGGCACCAGTATTTGTGCATTTTTAAACTGTAGTTTATTGTATTCTTTGGAAGACCAAAAACGAGAACATTACAATAATCCAACATTCTTACGATAAAATGTGCATTAATCTCTCTGTGTTGCGCAATGTTGAGCAAAAACTGTTGTCTTGAATGATAATTTTCTTTCTGTGCATCCCTTGCAGTTCTATAAAAAAGTTTAAAAAATGTAAGTGTACACTTTTTGCTCTTTCAGAATGCAGCCATATGGTCGGGGGAAAGGACCAGTATTACCCAGTGAAGCGAGTCGTAAAGACCAAAATGCAGAAGGTTCTCTTTTGTCATTATTTGAAGTAGAAATGTAATGTAAATATATACCTTTACTACGGATGTATTTAGTTTATTTTAATGCACCACAGTTCTAAAGTCCTCTGACAGTGTGATTGTTATGGTAGTAAATATTTTTTAAATATTTCTCAGAGGAACCAAATGGAGTTGGTGGAGTGGGAGCCCTGCATGTACCGGAAGTTGTAAGGTATTTTTTGTTTAATGCTTTTGTGGTATTTATTTATAACTTATTTTAAATTGCAAGCATAAACAGAGAGTACATATAAATACCTCAGTCAAACTATTACCATATGAAGGTAATTTACAGTAAACATAGTGAGTATGAGGTACAAACTGAAGTCAACTGCGGCTCATTGTCCTCTACCGTCTTGAATCTTCTTTACATTTATTGCAGTGGAAAGACATGGCCTCTACAGTGGGTGGCAATCGAGAACACCAAGACTGATAACACCTAGACATCTTCACTCACTCACCTACACGCACGGACACACACACACACAAACACAAACACACACACACACACACACACACACACACACACACACACACACACACACACATACATATTAATTCAATTCAATTCAATTTTATTTGTATAGCGCCAAATCACAA
Source organism: Chaetodon trifascialis (assembly GCF_039877785.1). Classification (NCBI taxonomy): domain Eukaryota; kingdom Metazoa; phylum Chordata; class Actinopteri; order Chaetodontiformes; family Chaetodontidae; genus Chaetodon; species Chaetodon trifascialis. Next base: position 579,444 of record NC_092060.1, read on the forward strand.
CAGAAGTTGTCTCAGGACACTTTCCATATAGAGCTGGTACAGACCAAGCTCTTTTATCTACAAAGAAACCAACAATTAAAGATACCAACAATATTAAAATTGTAAATTACAATTGTAAATAGTTTACCGTAATTGTGTGGGCTGCTGTCCTTTTCCTTTTTTTATATATTTAATTTATTTATTACCCATTATCACTGTTGGTGGTGGTGGTGTCTTGTTGTTGTTGTTGTTTTGTAATGTCCATATTTCATAATGTTAATACAATAAAAACATTTGAAAAGGTATTTTCTAGATGTTGTTGTAATGCAATACATGCATGCATATGGACAGATATATAGATTGATTTATTGATTGAATGATTTATTTACTCCAGAGGGGGAACAAAACTGTTGTAGCAGTATGAATACACACATCTGAATAAAATAAATAAATAAATAAAATTCATGAAAAGAAACTATAAAGCTACCAGTATAATATATAAAGATAAATTAAGTGGAAATGGATTTGTTGTATGAGATCATAGTTGGTGGTCTAATCAAACCTGCTTTAAAAGATGGTAATAATTTGTTAGATTTATCTTATTAAATAAAATGATATAAATCACATAATAACAGTAAAGTGTAAATTACAAAGATTGAAACATCCTATAGTTTGTATTTTGGCTAAATAGCTTTGAGCTGTTTCATTAATTTTTACAAGATTCAGTTATGTTTAGAAAATCAAAAAAAAAAAAGTCATTCTTTAATGCACAGAAGCGTCTGTAACTACCAGCGTAGCAACAACAAAAAACTTATTTTTCGTACAATTTCGTAGAGAGACCTGAAAGAATGTACGTCAAAACGAAAAAACTACGGATCATATACATAAACCGAATTGATAGTATGAAAATAAAGTGTACATTTGTCGCTCGAAAAGTTATCAAAACAAAGCTAAAGCCAAAAGCTATCTTAAAATATAGCAATTTCCGCCGAAAATAGAAGGGATGTCCGCCATGTTTTTTGTTCACGCCAGGGAGAAACTCGGCAGTCATGTGACTGCCGAGTTTTAGGTCAGACACATGTGGAATAATGTTCCAACCAGCCAACAGGCCAGAGACAAGGAACATGAACACCTGAGGGATGCCCTCAAAACCTGTGGTAATCCCAGCTGGTCTTTTGTGAAAAGTTCAGCCGCTTCCAGAAAGAAAAGGGTGACAGGGGAAGAAAAGAGAGACAGACGGCATAACATTGTCATTCCATATGTGTCTGGTGTATCAGAGAAACTCAGGCGAATCTTTAACAAACACAACATCCCGGTACATTTCAAACCTGGGAACACTCTCAGACAAAGGCTGGTGCACCCCAAAGACCGGACACCTCTTACTTAGAAGAACAATCTGGTGTAGTCCAGTGCAGTGAGGAATGCACAGACTTATATAGCAGATGCATGGCACAACACAGAAGGGTTTTTTTTTTTATTTAAAAAAAAAAAAAAAAAAAAGTTGGAATTTCCCCTTGTGGGACTAATAAAGGTATATTGAATTGAATAACTCTTCAGGTCTAGACTCAGCTGTTTACCTGCACCTCAAGGAGGAAGCGCACTCCTTTGAGGATAAAAATGTACATATTCTGGACAGAGAAGACAGATGGTTTGAAAGAGGAGTGAGAGAAGCCATCTATGTCAAAGTTGAAAAACTGTCTCTGAACAGAGGGGGAGGTCTGAGACACCACCTATCTCCCACATACAAAGCTGACCTTTCATCTCTTCCAAAGAGATTCAAAAATTTAGCCTCTAAAAATAAAAAACAAAGCCATTCACACATGGCTCAAGGAGCCTCCCAATGACAAGAATGGGACACTAACGAGGCAAACGACTGTCACTGACACCTGGGTTGCACCCTACCCCGCCATAATGGGGGATCGTTTGCCTCACAATAGAGTGATACCATCCTTGGTTTTGGGGGTTGGCCTCACTCAGAGGATAAATACTTGAACCTAACACCATTTCATTAGACTAGAGCTGTCCTATCTAGTCTGGTGCGCATGAACTGATGAACTGAAGCCTGCTCGGATGAGAGGCGAAACGTCTTCCAAGACAAACTGACAAAGTCCAGTTGCGAATGATTAAATGCCCTGAAGCTTACAGTGACCTAGATGAATGAGAATATTCACAGGCAACACACCAGTACAGATTCAAACTGAAAAAATGATTTTTTTTAATGCAAATTATGCCCAATAGGTCTGAAAAACAAACACAAATGTCAGCCACATTAGCAAATAATTTGAAATGACACATCAAGATAAGGCATCTGACCAGGCTTGGGAAATATCTGAGAGTGAATGATGATCACAAGAAAATCATGAGCAAAGATAAGACCATGACCCAACAGCTGCAAAGTTCCTCCAACCAAATCAAACTCAGAGCATTTTATAAAGAATTCATTCATTTTAATTCTATTGTATTTATATAGTGCCACATCACAACAGAAGTTGTCTCCAAACAGTTTTCATATAGAGCTGGTACAGACCATATGGCGAGGAAAAACTTCCTTTTAACAGGGACAAACCTCAGGCAGAACCAGGCTCTGGTTGGACAGCTATCTGTGATCGGTTGAAGTAGAAGTTGACTTGGACTAAACTACATTGTAGGAAATCTGCAGCCCTTGCAGCTAGCTGAACTTAGTTAAAGATTTGAATTATGAACCACGAACATGAACTACTAACTTAATCTATGTGAACTAAAATTTGAGCCAGCTCTTGTAAAGCATGAACTTGTGCAACACTGCTAATAGTATCCTATTACCCCACTAGAAAACAGTGCTCCCAGAATGAAGGGTTACTTAAAGTCTTAAGCCTTCAAAAGTGGAATGGGAGCCTGAACCTTCAGCTATCAAGCACCTCTCCAGTGGAACCAGCTCCCAATTTTGGGTTCCACATTTAAGAGGAGGTTTAAAACTTTGCTCTTTGATAAAGGCAATAGTTAGGGCTGGCTCCGGTGGGCCCTGAACCATGTCCTTAGTTATGCTGCTATTCCAATGATGCTCCATTCTCCTCTTCAGCATCTCCATCTGTAACTATCCTTATCCGGTTGATGAATGTTCCTAAATCTATATCTTCTCTCTCCTGTAGTTTTGTGCTTTTTTTTCTCACTCCTCTCTCTTCCAGTCTTCCAGATATTGCTGCCTCAGGAGCTGTAGAATATGAATTTGTGATCACATCCCACTGTCTTCATGTTCCTGCTCAACACCCACTGCTAAAATTATCATCATTATTCTTATTCATATTGTTATTATTACAATCCTGTAGTCAGGAATGAGTACAAAGTAGTCATCCTTACACCTGTGGTGATGAAATCCTTTAAAGATGGGTGTCGAGTCCGCTGAAAGACTCACAGGTGACTTGCTGGACAGCATGCAATTTGCCTACCAGGCAAATAAGTTGGTGGAGGACGCAGTCAACATGAGACTGAACTACATCCTGCAGCACCTGAAACATGCCAGGGACATATGCAACAATCCTGATTACATTACAGGATTACAGCTTGGCATTCAACACGGTCATGCCGGAAATCCTCCACTCAGAACTCACCCAGCTCACTCTACCAGCCTCCACCTGTCAGTGGATAACAAACTTCCTGACAGACAGGCAGGTGAGGCTGGAGAAAATCACATCCAGCACCTGGACTAGAACCCCTCAAGGATGCTGTTCTCCCTTTACACCAACAACTGCTGCTCAGGAATTGTCTGTTCAACACAATAGGCATCAGCCTGATCCAAGATGGTGACTCTGCATACAGGCACAATGTTGAACAGCTGGTCCTCTGATGCAGTCGGAACAATTTGGAGTTCAGGACCTCCAGGTTGTGGATAGTGGACTTCAGGAGAAGCCCCTCAACACTACACCCCATCAACATCCTCAACAACATTGTTTCCACTGTGGGATCCAGTATTTCCCAGGACCTATAGTGAACTTCAAACATAGCCTCAATCATCAAAAAGGTGCAACAGAGGATGCATTTCCTGTGTCAGCTCAGGAAATTCAACCTGCGTCAACAGCTGCTGATTCAGTTAATCTGTTCTATGGACACACATTGCCTGGTTTGGGTCTGCCACAGAGTAGGACAAGAACAGACTGCAACTAACTATAAGAACGGCTGAGAAAATCACTGGTGCCAACCTGCCCTCCATTCAGCACTTACACACTTCCAGACTGAGGAAATTGGCAGAAAGCATGACTGCAGAACCCTCACATCCTGAACACAACCTGCTCCAACTTCTCTCCTACAAAACACTGAGTGTGAAAAAAAAACAAAACAAAAAACAACAACAGGAAAAACGGTTTCTTCCCACAAGCTGTCACTCTGATGAACAGTTAGCTGGTCATTCAGTGTCACTAACCCTCTAGCACCAAAACGTTCACTGACTGGCCATTTGTAATCCATTAATTCACAGTTTTTAACGTGCATTTACCACTCAAGGTCAACACAAATGGTAATTTCATTGTTTCTGTGATGGCTGTGGTTTTGGCCACTGTGTGTTTCCTCTGCTTCACTGCCTACGACTGATACTGCGTTTCTTTGTTACGCCCACAGCAGGTTGGAGCGGGAGATAGAGGTGGGCTGATCTACTAGGGAGCATGCTCCAGAGTCGCACCTGCACCTCATCAGATAATCAACCCGGCTTCTTAAGCTGCCTCATGCTTCACTCCTGTGCCGGACTATTCTTTCAGCTTCTCTAGTGCGTGGCTTGCCCGGTGTCTGCTCGTCTCTCGATCTTGCTCCTCCTGCGTGCATTGAGACTTTTTCATAGTCGCCTTTGGTTTACATTTTGTAGTTTGCCTCCCAGTTCTTTTCTGGTGAGTTCTGAGTTTGTTTTGCTACTTTGTGTTTATTCCGTTTTTTCCCCCTCTGTGGTGATTCTTAGTTCGTTTTTGCTAGTGAGCATTTTTCCCTGTCTAAGGAGATTTTTGTTGCACTTTGTTTAATAAATTTTTAGTATTTTTGTGTCTGCATTTTGGGTCCTGGCCTTCCTTGTCTCTGACCGTAACAGTTTCATTGAAATTGTTTATTGTCTCACCATTCTCTGTATATATTGTTTTATATTTGCACAATTTAATTTCTTGATTTGACTTGACTTTACATGTAACATATCAAGGACAAAAAACTGTGTAAATGTGATAAGCAAACATAAAGTGGATGGCAATGCAACATCAGATATGCAACACAATTTGCACAAATTGTATATATAAATAAATAAATAAATCACACAAAATCTTTTTTCACAAGATACAGACTTTTTGAGGCACATGCACAAATGTGGTTACAATATTGCAAATGTTCACAAAATAGGCATCCTCATAACTAAAAACTGTAGCAAAATGGGATAATCAGCATTCCTCTTTGAAGTCTTTTGGGTCATGTTTGAAGAACTTTATATGAAACTGGTTTGTACATAAATTAAAATGGTGGGAAATGTGATCATAGTTAGCTGATCCAGGGAACAAGGATGAAGAACAATGCTGACAGTAATTCCACTTTATTCTAGAAACTATTATCATTTGTGGCATTTTTTAGGACTACATCAATTCAATACCATTTTAGTCACAACTATCTGTATCTCAACTGTATCTCATATTGTAATTGATGTGACACAGCAGCATTTGCATCGTAATGTATTTTAAGAACACAAAATGAAACATTTGCCTGAAAAGGTTTGAAGGAGGCTGTGATGCACAGGATTAATGATTCCTGGTGATCAAGTATTGTATTTCTCACCATGTCCCCAGAATACCAGGTTATAACCATCCAGTCTGACGTATGTGAGGTGTGTGAGATTATTTTGTTTTTTGTAGTTTGATCAGTTCTTACCGAACCGTAGAGTTTCCCTTTGTCACTCATGGCAATGAAGAGACCACTTCTCACCCCAAACAGAGTCACCACTCCTCTCTCCACTGGGGAAATTTCGAGAAGGCCTGGAATGAAACATGAAAATATTCAGCAGTTAACAGAATACATCAAAAAGATAAAGTTACACAAAAGGGAACACTAATAATCCTTACGATGATTGCCTTAGAAGCGCATTATAGGTCCAAAAAATATTTGAACAGGAAAAGTGAGAAATCACCTCAATAATGTTTAGAACTGACTGAACAGGTAATGAATATGCTTTTTCATACATTGCTTTACTCTTTAAAACAGATTGATGTGGTCGCAATTTAAACTGTTACTCACATGGTGGTTTCCAGAAGCAAATAAAAAACTTGATATTTCACAAGTCTTTTTAGGCTTGGAGCCTCAACTGTTTTCCTGGGGCCTTCTTGTGAAAGTTTGTGTTTTCTGACATCCCATGTGCAAAGACATATAGATCTTAAATGGACATCGTCAATAGATTAATCTGTTGGCTTATTTAGGTATTGTGCTTGTAAGCAGCCATTACTGCTGTGGTGGAGTAGAATTGAACACATTTACAAGAAAGACAAATCTACATAGATTCAGCCACCTATTGGCTGACGTGCTGAGGTAAGCGTATCGTCTCACTTCCTGTTTCTGGTTGCTGCCTTACGAGTAGTGTGCGTTTGTCGCTCTTGTTCCTCTGAGTGTAATTTGCTCTGTGTTTTGTTACAGCGGCCTCTTATCCACGCTCTAGAGTAACATTAGTTCTGCTCAAGCACCCATAAGTCTGTTTATTTAGCGACCGTCAATTTTATTTGTCTACGCGCTTGTCTGCTCTGCTAGCTATACCAGCTTAGCCTAGCAGCTAGCGATGGCTTCTCTCTGTCCCTCTCCAGCTCTCTCCTGCCCGGTGTGTCACATGTTTAGCTACTCCTCTGCCTCCTTTAGTGATACTGGTACGTGTAATAAATGTAGTTTATTTGGTGAGTTGGAGGCGAGGCTTAGTGGATTGGAAGCTCGGCTCCGCACCATGGAAACAAAACCATTAGCTATAGTTAGCCAGGCCCCCGTAGCCGGTGCGGACCGACCAAGTGCAGCTCCGGCTAGCCGTCCCTCGACAGCTCCCGAGCAGCCGGGAAACCAGGGAGGCTGGGTGACTGTTCGAAGGAAGCATAGTCCCAAGCTGAAGCCCACAGGTCACCACCAACCGCTTCATGTTTCTAACAGGTTCTCCCCACTCGGCGACACACCCGCTGAGAAACCAACTCTGATTATTGGCAGCTCCATTTTGAGAAATGTGAAGTTAGCGACACCAGCGACCATAGTCAAATGCCTGCCGGGGGCCAGAGCGGGCGACGTCGAATCAAATTTGAAACTGCTGGCTAAGGATAAGCATAAATACCGTAAGATTGTTATTCACGTCGGCGGTAATGACACCTGGTTACGCCAATCGGAGGTGACTAAAATTAATGTGGAATCGGTGTGTACATATGCTAAAACGATGTCGGACTTTCTCTGGACCCCTGCCAAATCTGACCAGTGATGACATGTTTAGCCGCATGTCATCGTTCAATCGCTGGCTGTCGAGGTGGTGTCCAGCAAACCGTGTGGGCTTCATTGATAATTGGCAGACTTTCTGGGGAAGACCTGGTCTGATTAGGAGAGACGGCATCCATCCCACTTTGGAGGGAGCAGCTCTCATCTCTAGAAATCTGACCGATTTTATTTATGAACCTAACCCCTGACAACTCAGAGTTGAGACCAGGAGGCAGAGCTGCAGTCCTACACGCTTCTCTGCGCCTCCATTAGAGCAGTTACCCACCCAACACTCCATAGAGACTGTGTCTGCCCCCCGACCACGTAACTAAGTAAACCAAAAGTACAGAGAATAGGAGTTAAACATGAGAATCTAATTAAAATTTAAACAACCACTACAATAGTACAACAAGATAGGAGAATTAAATGTGGACTCCTTAACATCAGATCTCTGTCCTCTAAAGCTGTTCTAGTAAATGAGTTAATATCAGACCATATTGTTGATTTATTTTGTCTGACTGAAACCTGGCTGTGTCCTGAAGAGTATGTGAGCCTAAATGAAGCTACTCCTCCGAGCCATATTAATACCCACATTCCTCGAGGCAGTGGCAGAGGAGGTGGAGTTGCAGCCATTTTTGACTCAAGCCTTTTGATCAACCCTAAACCTAAACTCGACTATAACTCATTTGAAAGCCTTGTTCTCACTCTTTCTCATGAGAAATGGAAAACAGTGCAGCCACTTTTATTTGTTGTAGTATACCGCTCTCCTGGTCCTTACTCCGACTTTATAGCTGAGTTCTCGGAGTTTCTATCAAGTTTAGTCCTTGAAGCAGATAAAGTAATTATTGTAGGTGACTTTAATGTACATGTCGACGTTGATAATGACAGCCTTAGCACTGCGTTTATCTCAGTATTAGACTCAGTTGGCTTCCACCAGAATGTACATAAACCGACTCACTGTTTTAACCACACCCTTGACCTTGTTCTGACATATGGCATTGAAATCGAAGACTTAATAGTCTCCTCACAGAATCCTCTTTTATCAGACCATCATTTAATAACTTTTGAATTCATATTACCAGACTACCAGCCAGTAGGCAAAAATTCTTATACCAGACTCCTGTCTGATAGTGCTGTAGCTAAATTTAAGGATATGATCCCATCAGCATTTAATTCAATGCCATGTCTCAATACAACAGAGGAATCTTATGCTAACCTTAGTCCCTCCCAGATTGACTACCTGGTTGATCGTGCTACAGGTTCATTGCGTATGACACTTGACTCTGTTGCTCCCCTAAAAAAGAAGAAAATTAAACAGAGGAGGTTAGCTCCATGGTATACTCCTCAAACCCGCAAATTAAAGCAAACTTCACGGAAAATAGAAAGGAAATGGCGTTCGACCAATTTGGAAAAATTTCGGTCCGCCTGGCAAGACAGTCTTAAAATATACAGGAAAGCCCTCCGCAGTGCCAGGGCAGCCTATTACTCTGCACTAATAGAGGAAAATAAGAACAATCCCAGGTTTCTCTTCAGCACTGTAGCCAGGCTGACAGAGAGCCATAATTCTATTGAACCATGTATTCCTTTAGCTCTGAACAGTAATGACTTCATGAGCTTCTTTAATGATAAAATTCTAACTATTAGAGGCAGAATTCATCGACTCCTGCCGTTAACAGGTACTGTTTTGTCTTCAAACGCAGAAACCGTAGAAACTGTTACTCAGTCTGTCGCAGTTTTAGACTGTTTTACTCCTGTTGACCTTCACCAACTAATTTCAATAATTTCATCATCAAAATCATCTACCTGTATTTTAGATCCTATCCCGACTAAGCTGTTTAAAGAAGTATTACCTCTAATTGACTCTTCAGTATTAGACATGATCAATCTGTCTTTATCAACAGGCTACGTACCACAGTCCTTTAAAGTAGCTGTGATAAAACCGCTACTGAAAAAGCCTACTCTTGATCCAGGGGTTTTAGCCAACTATAGACCGATATCCAACCTTCCCTTTCTCTCAAAAACTCTTGAGAAAGCAGTTGCCAATCAGCTGTGCGACTTTCTAAACAATAATAGTTTATTCGAGGATTTCCAGTCAGGATTTAGAGTGCATCATAGCACAGAGACAGCACTGGTTAAAGTTACAAATGACCTTCTAATTGCATCTGATAAAGGATTTGTCTCTGTACTAGTCTTATTGGATCTTAGTGCTGCATTTGACACCATTGACCATGGTATCCTATTGCAGACACTGGAACATTTCATTGGCATTAAGGGAACTGCGCTAAGCTGGTTTAAATCCTACTTGTCAGATCGCTCTCAGTTTGTACGCGTTAATGATGACTCCTCTGTGCTCACTAAAGTCAGCTATGGAGTTCCGCAGGGTTCTGTGCTTGGACCAATTCTATTCACCTTATATATGCTTCCTTTAGGTAAGATTATCAGGAAGCACTCAATAAGTTTCATTGCTATGCAGATGATACCCAGCTATATTTATCAATGAAGCCGGAAGAAACCAGTCAGTTAACTAGACTACAAGCATGTCTTCATGACATAAAGACCTGGATGACCTGCAATTTTCTGATGCTAAACTCGGACAAAACTGAAGTTATAGTAGTAGGCCCTAAACATCTTAGAAAGTCACTTTCTGATGACATAGCAGCTATGGATGGCATTGCGCTGGCCTCCAGCACCACTGTAAAGAATCTGGGAGCCATCTTTGACCAAGACATGTCCTTTCACTCCCATGTAAAACAAATTTCAAGGACTGCCTTTTTTCACCTACGTAATATCGCAAAAATCAATCAAGTGATGCAGAAAAACTAGTCCATGCATTCATAACTTCCAGGCTGGATTATTGCAATTCCTTACTATCAGGCTGCCCAAATTTGTTGCTGAATATTCTCCAGTTGCTCCAGAATGCTGTAGCACGTGTTCTGACAAAAACCAGGAAGCAAGATCATATTTCTCCAATACTCGCCACTTTGCACTGGCTCCCTGTAAAGTTTAGAATAGAGTTTAAAATTCTCCTCCTTACTTACAAAGCCATAAATGGCCAGGCACCTTCTTATCTTAAAGAGCTCATAGTACCTTATTGCCCTACTCGAACACTGCGTTCCCAGAATGCAGGTCTACTTATGGTTCCTAAAGTCTCAAAAAGCAGAACAGGAGTCAGAGCATTTAGCTATCAAGCTCCTCTCCTGTGGAACCATCTTCCAGTCTTTGTCCGGGAGGCAGACACTGTCTCTACATTTAAGAGTAGAAAATGTAGATAAAGCTTATAGTTAGGGCTGGCTCAGGCTTGTCCTGGACCAGCCCCTAGTTATGCTGCTATAGGACTGTCGGGGGACATCCAAAGATACACCGAGCTCCTCTGTCCTTCTGTCCCTCTCCATCCGCACGCTCTCATGTCCTACCACGGCGTGTTACTAACATAGCTCCTTCCCCGGAGTCTCTGTGCTTTGTCGTCTTGCAGGTTCCCATGGACAGTGGCTGAATCTGGATTGTGGATTTCAGCTGCATCTCCTGCCTTGGCCCTGCCTGACATCCACTGCAACTGCTACTGCTGTTATTACATCCACTGTCACTGTTACTGTGATTGCATGTCTGTCTCTCTGTCTCTGTCTCTCTCTCTCTCTCTGACTGCATTTCTGTCTGTATGTCTGTCTGTCTCACTCTCCCTCTCTTGCTCTTCCTCTCTCACCCAACCGGTCGAGGCAGATGGCCGCCCACCCAGAGTCTGGTTCTGCTCGAGGTTTCTGCCTGTTAAAAGGAAGTTTTTCCTCGCCACTGTCGCCAAGTGCTTGCTCATGGGGGAATTGTTGGTTTCTTTGTAGATAAAAGAGCTTGGTCTGTACCAGCTCTATATGGAAAGTGTCCTGAGACAACTCCTGTTGTGATTTGGCGCTATACAAATAAATAAAATTGAATTGAATTGAATTGAATTGAATTGAATTGAATTGAATTGAATTGAATTGAAAAAGCTTTTAGAATGGCTCTCACGGAACATATATGCATACACTTCATCAAATGCATCAGATTGACACCGAGACACACAAGTGATACACGTTGCCCTGGGAAGCCTCTGCTTTTTTTCTTTTTTTTTTAAATGCTTTTTTGTTATGTTATTTTCTCAGTCAAAAAAGCAAAATTATTATTTAAATATATTTTTAACCAAGTTGACCCAAATGCAGCACAAGCACAGAGACTTGGGGAGTGGTTTCCAAAGGTTTCATGCAAAGTTCTCATTTTCAGGATGAATAATGACAGAAAGAAGACTGAAAGAAATAGCCACAAGGAGAGATAGTACTGGCTGGGCAGAGTGCAGACCTAAAGGTAAGGATGATGGGGACAATCCAATGGCTGGTTGGCAGGGAAAGGGGAGATGAAAATGGTAGTGGGGAATAAGCAGATAAGCAGAAGATTGACATGAGCAGGCTAGTGGATGAAGGAGATCTGGAGCACAGAGAGACACAATGATATTCCAAGGGAATATCACAAAGAACAAGAACACAAGAGTTTAAGGTTTGGTCTGAAGCATAGCTAACACTGTAGTAATTGTATGATCTGACGATGGAGAGACAGCCGATGATGATATATTGCTGCAGTTGATGAGATAATTACTTGCAAGTATGCCAACCACAGGAACCTTTGAACAGCTAAATCTGACCTCTCCCAGCCACAAACACAAAAAGACAAACAGGGAAGGCAGAGGAGACAAGGGAGCAGAGGAAAAGAGAGAGAAACACAAGGAAACATACAGGTAGCAGCATGGCCCATGACAATCTCCACAAGTAGCTGCTTAAACCACACAAATCACAGACTGTTTATAAGTTGTGAATATATATATATATATATATATAAGTTGTGATTCTGATGAGATCAAAGCTCTATGTGTCGCTATGATGTTATTTCAGCACTTCAGAAGCATTGTTGCTGACAGACAACAAAAAGCTGTGTTCAACTTATTTGATAATAGGATGAACAAATGTACAATGCCTCATTCTGTTTTTCAGTTTTTTTTGTGTGTGAATCAGAAATTGAAAATCCACATGCTTTTCCCGTTTTTCTGTTGAACTTGGCAAACAAGACAATAAAACAGAGAAGGTTAGTTCAATGGTATACCCTCTTAACCCACATATTAACGCAGAAACTTGAAAGGAAGTGGCAGTGCTTTAAGAAGTTTCAGTTTTGGCTGTTCATCAACCTGTTGTTATCAACATGTTATGTACTACAGCCCTTTAAAGTAGTGGTAATTAAACCTCTTCTTAAAAAGCTTACTCTTGTTAATATACGGTTTTAGCTTACTATACTATATAGCTTACTATAAACCTATATCTAACCTCCCCTTTCTCTCTAAAATTCTTGAGAAAGCAGTTGCCAATCAATTGTGTGACTTTCTGCATAACAACAGTTTCTTTGAGGATTTTCAGCCAGGGTTTAGTGTCCATCGTGGCATGATACACTGAGGACCTGAGCAGCTGGGAAACCAGGGAGGCTGGGTGACTGTTCAATGGAAACATAGTCTCAAGCTGGAGCCCACAGTTCATCACCAACCACTTCATGTTTCAAACAGGTTCTCCCCACTCAGTGACACATTTGAGACTCACTGAGAAACCAACTCTGATTACTGGCAGCTCCATTTTGATAAACGTGAAGTTAGCGACACCAGCAACCATAGTCAGATGCATTCCTGGCTGTCGAAGTGGTGTCTTGTAAACAACATGGGCTTCACTGGTAACTAGCACACTTTCTGGGGCAGACCTGGTCTGATTAGAAGAGTTGGCATCCATCCCACTTTTGACGGAGCCAAACCTGTGACAACTCAGAGTTGAGACCAGGAGGCAGAGCTGCAGTCTCCTCAAACCCACAAATTAAAGCAAACTTCATGAAAAGTTGAAAGTAAATGGCATTCCACAAATTTGGAAGAATATTATTTTGCCTGTCAAGACAGTCTTAAAACATGCAGGAAAGCCCTCTGCAGTGCTAGACCAGCTTACTGCTCTTCACTGATAGAGGAAAATAAGAACAATCCCAGGCTTCAGCACTGTAGCCAGGCTGACAGAGTCATAATTCCATTGAACCATGTATTCCCTCAGCCCTCAGTAATAATGACTTCATGAGCTTCTTTAATTATAAAATTACTATCATAGACAGAATTCATCACCTCCCGCCCTCAATAAGTACTGATGATTTATTTTCAAACACAGACGCTAGAGAAATAGTTATTAAATCGTTTTCTCCTGTCGACCTTCACCAACTAATTTTATCATCAAAGTCATCAACCTGTATTTAAGACCCCACCTTGACTAAGCTGCTTAAAGAAGTTTTACCCACAATTGGCTCTTCTTTACTAGACATGATAAACCTGTCTTTATCAAAAGGTTACGTACCACAGTCCTTTAACGTAGCTGTAATAAAACCTCTTCTTAAAAAGCCTAGGGGTTTTACAGAGACAGCCCTGGCTAAAGTTACAAATCCATCAATCCATTGTCTATACCCAACCATCTCTTTCGAGGCTGTGGGGGGGCCGGAGCCTATCCCAGCTGTCATTGGGCTTAGACTCACACCTAAGGACAATTAAGAGTCACCAATTAACCTAATGAGCATGTTTTTGGTCTGTGGGAGGAAGCCGGAGTGCCCGGAGAGAACCCACGCATGCACGGGACGAACATGCAAACTTCACACAGAAAGGCCCCCACCCAGGGATCGAGCCGGCGACCTGCTGTGAGGCACATGCACTACCTGCTGCTCCACCGTGCCGCCCTAAAGTTACAAATGACCTTCTAATTGCATCATACGAAAGACATGTCTCTGTACTAGTCATGTTAGATCTTAGTGCTGCATTTACCATTGACCGTGGAATTATATTGCAGAGACTGAAACACTTCATTGACATTTAGGAAACTGCACTGAGATGGTTTAAATCAATTTGGTACAGGTTAATGATGATTGCTCTGTGCATGCTAAAGCCAGTCACGGAGTTCTGCAGGATTCTGTGCTTGGACCAATTGTATTCACTCAGTATATGCTTCCTTTTGGGAATATTTTCAGGAAACACTCCATAAATTTTCATGGCTGTGCAGATGCTACCCAGCTATATTTATCAATGAAGCCAGAAGAGACCAACCAGTTAACTAGACTACAAGCATGTCTTAAGGACTTAAAGACCTGGAAGACCTGCAATTGTTTGTTGCTAAATTTGGACTGAAATTATAGTACTGGGCCCTAAACACATTAGAAAATCACTTTCTGATGATATAGCAATTATGGATAGCATTGTGCTACATCTATAAAGAAGGAGTTATCTTTGATCAGGATATGTTCTTTAGCTTCCATGTCAAACAAATCATGTGTTTTTTACCTACATAACATTGCAAAAATCAGGCATATCATGTCTAAAAATGATGCAGAAAAACTTGTTTATGCATTTGTAACTTCTAGGTTGGATATTTGGAATTCCTTACTATCAGGATGTCCAAATGTGTTGCTAAACACTCTCCAGTTGATCCAGAATACTGCAGCACGTGTTCTGACAAAAACAAGGAAAGGAGATCATCCATCCATCCATCCATCCATCCATCCATCCATCCATCCATTCTTTTCCACTTATCCGGGGCCGGGTTGCGGGGGGAGCAGTCTGAGCAGGGACGCCCAGACTTCCCTCTCCCTGGACACTTACTGCAGCTCTTCCGGGGGGATCCCGAGGCGTTCCCAGGCCAGCTGAGTGACATAGTCACCCCAGCGTGTCCTGGGTCTTCCCCAGGGCCTCCTCCCGGTGGGACATGCCTGGAACACCTCCCTAGGGAGGCGTCCAGGGGGCATCCGATAGAGATGCCCGAGCCACCTCAGCTGACTCCTCTCAATGCGGAGGAGCAGCGACTCTACTCTGAGCTCCTCTTGGGTGACAGAGCTCCTCACCCTATCTCTAAGGGAGCACCCCGCCACCCTGCGGAGGAAACTCATTTCAGCCGCTTGTATCCGGGACCTCGTTCTTTCGGTCATGACCCAAAGTTCATGACCATAGGTGAGGGTAGGAACGTAGATTGACCGGTAAATTGAGAGCTTCGCCTTTCGGCTCAGTTCCTTCTTCACCACGACAGACCGGTACAGCTACCGCATTACTGCAGCCGCTGCACCAATCCGCCTGTCAATCTCACGTTCCATCCTTCCCTCACTCGAGAACAGGATCCCAAGATACTTAAACTCCTCCACTTGAGGCAGGAACTCTCCCCCAACCTGAAGGGAGCAAGCCACCTTTTTCCGGTTGAGAACCATGGCCTCGGACTTGGAGGTGCTGACTCTCATCCCAGCTGCTTCACACTCGGCTGCGAACCGCCCCAGTGCATGCTGAAGGTCCTGGCTCGAGGTAGCCAACAAGACAACATCATCCGCGAAAAGCAGAGACGAAATCTGCCAGCCCCCAAACCGAACCCCCTACAGCCCCTGGCTACGCCTAGAAATTCTGTCCATAAAAATGATGAACAGAACCGGTGACAAAGGGCAGCCCTGCCGGAGTCCAACATGCACCAGGAACAGGTCCGACTTACTGCCAGCAATGCGGACCAGGCTCCTGCTCCGGTTGTACAGGGACTGTACAGCCCTCAACAGAGGGCCTCCAACCCCATACTCCCGGAGCACCTCCCACAGAATGACGCGAGGGACACGGTCGAATGCCTTCTCCAAGTCCACGAAGCACATGTGGACTGGTTGGGCAAACTCCCATGAACCCTTTAAGCACCCTGTAGAGGGTATAGAGCTGGTCCAGTGTTCCACGGCCAGGACGAAAACCGCATTGTTCCTCCTGAATCCGAGGTTCGACTATCGGCCGGATTTTCCTCTCCAGTACCTTGGAATAGACTTTCCCAGGGAGGCTGAGGAGTGTGATCTCCCAATAGTTGGAACACACCCTCCGGTCCCCCTTTTTAAAAAGAGGGACCACCACCCCAGTCTGCTAGTCCAGAGGCACTGTCCCCGTCTGTCACGCGATGCTGCAGAGGCGTGTCAACCAAGACAGTCCTACAACATCCAGAGACTTGAGGTACTCAGGGCAGATCTCATCCACCCCCGGCGCTTTGCCACCGAGGAGCATGCGAACTGCCTCAGTGACTTCAGCCCCGGTGATGAATGAATCGACCTCCAAGTCCCCAGTCTCTGCTTCCTCTACGGAAGACATGACAGAGGGATTGAGGAGATCCTTGAAGTATTCCTTCCACCGCCGGACAGTATCCCCAGTCAAGGTCAACAGTTCTCCACCTCCACTGTAAACAGTGTTGACAGAAAGCTGCTTCCTCCTCCTGAGGCGCCGAATGGTTTGCCAGAATTTCCTTGAGGCCAACCGGTGTCCTGGGTGTCCTGGTGCCACGTGCACTGATGGACACCCTTATGCTTGAACATGGTGTTCGTTATGGACAAACTGTGACTAGCACAGAAATCCAATAACAGAACACCACTCGGGTTCAGATCGGGGAGGCCGTTCCTCCCAGTCACACTCCTCCAGGTGTCACTGTCGCTGCCCACGTGAGCATTGAAGTCCCCCAGCAGAACAATGGAGTCCCCGGTTGGAGCACTTTCCAGTACCCCTCCCAGGGACTCCAAGAAGGCCGGGTACTCTACGCTACTGTTTGGCCCGTAGGCCGAAACAATAGTGAGAGACCTATCCCCAACCCAAAGGTGCAGGGAAGCGACCCTCTCGCTCAGCGGGGAGAACTCCAACACATGGCGGCTGAGCTGGGGGGCTATAAGCAAGCCCACACCAGCTCGCCGCCTCTCACCGCGGGCAACTCCAGAGTAGAAGAGAGTCCAGCCTCTCTCAAGGAGTTGGGTTCCAGAGCCCAGACTGTGCGTGGAGGTGAGCCCGACTATCTCTAGCCGGTACCGCTCAACCTCCCGCACTAGCTCAGGCTCTTTCCCCCACAGTGAGGTGACATTCCATGTCCCCATAGCCAGAGTCGTTGTCCAGGGTTTGGGTCATCGGGGCCCCCGCCCACGACTGCTACCCATTCCACATAGCACCGGCCCCTTCTGATCCTTCCTGCGGGTGGTGGGCCAATGGGAAGGCGGGCCCATGTCGCTCCTTCGGGCTGTGCCCGGCCACCAGGTGCTCGCCTGCGAGCCCCAACCCCAGGCCTGGCTCCAGGGCGGGGCCCCGGTGACGCCAATCCGGGCGACGTACGCTTCCTTGATTTGATTTCTTTCATAAGGGGCTTTTTGAACTGCTCTTAGTCTGACCCGTCACCTAGAACCTGTTCGCCTTGGGAGACCCTACCAGGGCCATTAAGCCCCAGACAACATAGCCTCTAGGATCATTCGGGTACTCAAACTCCTCCACCACGATAAAGTGGCAGTTCAAGGAGGAGAAAGGAGATCGTATTTCTCCAATATTTGCCACTCTGCACTGGCTCCCTGTAATATCCAGAATAGAATTTCAAATCTTTCTCCTTACGTACAAAGCCCTAAACCAGCATCTTATCTTAAAGAGCTTATCATACCTTATTACCCCACTAGAACACCGCGTTCCCAATTTGCAGGCTTACTTTAGGTTCCTAAAGTCTCCAAAAACAGAATGGGAGCCAGAGCCTTTGGTTATCAAGCTCCTTTCCTGTGGAACCATCTTCCAATCTTTGTCTGGAACTGGGGCTTAAATATTTCCTTTTTGATAAAGCTTATAGTTAGGGCTGGCTCAGTCTTGCCTTGGACCAGCTCCTAGTTATGCTGCTATAGGATTAGACTTTCGGGGGACTTCCAATGATACACCAAGCTCCTCTGTTTTTCTTTCCCTTTTCACTGGCACACTTTCATGTCCTACCACAGCATGTTACTAATTTAGCTTCTTCCTTGAAAAGATAAGTTTTAACTTTATTTATTTAGGTACTGCGTTCCAGAACTTTGGGATGTAATTGACAAGGCTTTATCCACAAATTTGCTGGGAACCTAGCCCATTAAGTGCTTTATACACAAGGAAGAGGAACTTAAAATTAATTTTAAATGTTACAGGAACCCAGTGCAGAGCAGCTAAAGCTGGAATAATGCGCTTAATGTGCTCTCTCCTCTTGGTATTGGTTAATAGCTGAGCTGTCGAGTTTTGAATGAGCTGAAATCTCTCAGTCATTTATTTATTTATTTATTTTTTTTTATTTATTTATTTATTTATTTATTTATTCAGGAGACCACTGAGCAATCGAGTTGGCTTGAAATAAAGGCACAAATCAGTTTTTCAGCATGTGTTTGATTGAATGGTGGTACTTTCACTGTTTTGTCCCCCCAGATTGTTAATTTTGTTAATAGATTAGTTTTTGGGTTAGGGTTAGCTTAGCTCTAGACTGCTGCCAACACTTTCATCTGTTTTAAAAAAAAACTTCATCTGTTTGATGGGGTGACTGCCACTCATGAAAATAACCTCTCTGCTTTCACTGTCGGTGTAAATGCGTTCTATTCCACTCTGGGAGTTATTTCTTAAAAGAATTAAAGCTGAATTATTGTTGGATTTTATGTTTCTAAGAATAGCATGCTCTCAGGCCACCTGAAGAGGCCATCAAAATGTAGTATTAAATATTGTTGTTATTGAGTGTATTACTGTCTGGACAATTTATAGGGTATAATGAAGCATGAAACATTAATAAATATTAATGTTTCATGCTTACTTCTGCTACTTCTGACATTCATTTTTAAACATTCACAGTAGAAATGTTCAGAGGAGTGAGACAAAATATAGAAGAAAATAACAATAAATAATAAAATGAATATTAAAAGTAAAGAAGGATGATATTGGTTTGCCTACAGTGGGCTGACAAGTCAGCATGTCAACAGCACAAAATGAAAAAACAAAACAAAACAAAAAAACTCAAAAACAACAAACATTCAATAGTCACAACATCCTTGAAATAACACTACCTACATGGTAGTAAGAAAAGGAACCACAAGTTACATCCTTAATTTCCTTCGATCCTTCTCTCAGTTACAGTAATTAAAGTGTCTGTGTTTCCCTTCTGTCAATAAAGGTGTTGTTTTCAGAATGCTCATGTTACCCCCTCTTGTAACGAAGAAGTAAATAATTCAGGTTCTGAATTGTATTCAAGATACATGAATGAAAATGATGATATATGAAATGTATAGCTCTGCTAATTATTTTAATTCAATACAAAAATCACCTAACATAAAAGTTAAAACATTTGTGCATTAACCAGTTATGATCATTGCCACAGTTATTTGACTGATTTACAGGGATTAAAAGGAAATGGAGGGGAAAAAGACAAAATACTTACTGTATCTGTTTTCATTATGCACACCTTTGATCTTCCCGTTTGGTAACACCTGAATGTGGAAGCCGATGCCAACATTACAGTAAAGCCTTCTTAGTCTCTTTATCCCCAGCAGGTATTCTTCATCTCTAGCTGCCAGCACCATCTTGTCACAGGAGCTGCTGCTGGCCCAAACGGATGACCCATTATTACATATGTTTTGTCTCTTACTGCTGATGACTGGGAGAGGAGCAAAGGAGCTGCATAGGAGGATACCATACAGGAGCAGAGGGAGCTTGTGCCTTGATGATAACATCTTCTGTTCACCAGTAACCGCAAACGTAGAGACACACTACTAATTATATATATGTATTTTTAAGCCCAATTAAATGATTCTCTGAGTATGGACAGAAACGCTCATAAAATCTTTCCAGTGTCAGTCTTGCAGAGAAATACCATGGAGAAAATATTGTAACTTCTGCACTCTCTAAAGCTCAGAGAAAAGTTTCAATATGCACACCAGTGATTTGTCTCCTCTTCTCCAGTTTTGCCTCCTCCTCAGGTAGATATCCGGCAGACAGACAGCATATTTATATGTGTCCCATATTACATCACACACCACCTGCTGTCTTGTTTGCCTGTGAGTCACAGATGCTGTAGAAGCACACAAACTGAGAAATAAATAAAACACATAGTGACAGAAAACAAAGAGGAACACGCAAGTACACACAAATATAGAGTAGTAAATAACTGTCTTAAATCAAAAGACAGATTTGTTAGAGAGATGAATGTGAAGAGCCCCCCTTCTCTTATGTCCTCTTTAGTGCCATGCTACCCATTAGTATTTGCTTACCCATTTGTGGGTATAATATATACCCATTAGTATTTGCTTTAATATACACATACAGTGTACGTACACTGTACACTACAGGAAAAACCAACATAAAGACACAGTGCGGTGTTGGGCCACTATGGGCTGCCAGAACAGCTTTAGTGTACATTGCCATTAGCTCCAGACTGCTCAGGGACCCCAGCTCTGCAGGGTTATCCTGCACATCTTCAAAATGAGCCTCAGTCTGGAGAGAGAAGTTCCTGTGTGGTGGACTGTGCATCCCAGGGAGCCCAACTATTTCAGGCTGGTAGCCCTAACTTCCCACCTGATGAAGACAATGGAGAGGATCATACCCCTGTCACCTGGTAAGCAGCGAGCTGGACCCCCTACAGTTTGCATATTGTCCAGTCATTGCCTTGGAGGTGTTAGGATCTGCTCATCTGTCTATCCCTAGTGTTTTCCTTCCCCCTTAGTGTTATTTGTCTGTCTGTCTGTTTTTTTGTTGTTCTTTTTTTTTTAATGTTTTTTGACTTCCACTTATTTGTGATCTCTTTTGCAGTGCCATCCATCTCACTCTGCCGCAGTTCTTCAGTTAGATTTGTGACATGTCCGGTCTGTTATAGTGCATTTTCTGTTTTTTGTTTCTTGTTATAATAGTTTTTCTTTGTTCTTTCATTCTGCCTACTGGTCTGCAGTATTGGGTCCACTAAAACATTTGAAGTCTTTGACTTAACAGGAGGACACAGTCATTTACCTGCTCCATCAATGTCTTTCTCATCTGGAGCATACTGGGAGCATGGTGAGAGTCATGTTTGATGTTTGATTTCTCCAATGCTTTCAAGACAATCCAACCATCACTGCTCAGGGGGAAACTGGAAGGAGCTGGCATAGACTGCTAGCTGGCTGTGTGGACCAATGACTACCTCACCAACAGACCTTACCTCAGCCAAAACCGTGACCGGTGGCTGAAGGCATCCCCGGGGGAAGCTCATCTGAGCCTGTCACCCCCCAGGACACAAGTGCTTACATCAGATGCAAATATACACTTGTGTCTTTTTAAAAAATAAAATGTATATTATATATAAAACTTCTTATATATAACCCCCCCCCCCCAACCCACACCCTGCAGCTGTAAGTATTCCATACTCAGATCTTACCTCAGATGGTAGTTCAAAGTATTCTGAAACAGTATCTTTTCCTTCATCACAGGAGGATGATGATGATGATGAAACACTGCTGCCACAGGGAGCAATCCAGTGAGGCCTACTGAAGTGTCTCTTAATATTATGTATAGCTACTGGCAGTGTTCTACCCATTCACATTCCTTTACATTTTTGAGTGGCAGCTAGCACATTCTTGTCCTTCAGCAGAACATGGCTGGGCATCACCAGGAGGAGGGTTCATCAACTTCCACAGCACAGCTTGACACAGTGAGATTTTCGGTCAATACCATGTTAAATCTGTATGTAGAACTGTAGGATTTAAATGTCGTCCATATGTTTCCCAGTTACCAGTGAAGGAGTTTCATAGAGTCCACCTCATGAAGAGTATAGAGAAAAGTGAAAAAATGGTCTATCTGGATCACCAGATTAGAAAAACAGACCTTGAAATTCTATTACTGGAACGCCAGTTGAGGTGGATGCACTTCACAGGTGAAATATGTTAATGGATGAAACTATATTACAAATCCTAACTGCTGCTTTTGTACTTCTAGGGAATAAAGAAGACCAAATCAGTTTTGTCTTTATTTTACTGTTTTAATCAAAAGTAGTTTCTGCTGTTTAGGTCCCTTACAGCCCTTCCATCCTGCATGTCTGCAGGGTGGATGGGATGGTCATCCTCAGTGTCATTAATTTGTACAGCAGGGTGTTGCTCTCCTCTAATAGTTTCAATATTATGGAGAACAACACATGGCACAGTGATGTCACATGCCCTCTCTGGGGTGACCCCAAGCTTACACAGGCATTGGAACCGGGATTTTCAGTATGCCTATGGCCATCTCAACCCAGGCTCCAGTCCTGCAGTGGGCCGCATTAAAACATTGTTGGGGCCAGGGTAAGTCAACAGAGTAGGCTGGCATGGATAGCCTCGATCCCCCAGTAGGTAGCCATCAAACACTCCTGTAATTATAGAGGACACATTTGAGTGCATTAAAAAGGGAGACAAAGAACATTTGTACAAAGTTTTAGCTTCCTTGCACGTGCAAATCTGTTGCTCAGACTACAGTCCCGGTAGTTCCAGGAGTCATTTCCAGAGCCGGGCCACTTGGCTTCTACATTTGTAATGATGTAGGCTGCATCACATATGATCTTCACAGTGCAGAGAATGACATGAGTTACAGTGTATTGTAATGTATACATTTTCATGTACGTACGTCATTTTTAAGATGGTAGGTCATAAACCTGGACGAATTGGTGTCCCATCTATGCATCCTATCACATTTGGAAGCCCTGCAAAATGACAGCTAATTAAGCTACTGAATCCACTCTGAGGTCGCAGCAGATTGTATATCATAATTTAAAATAATGGAATATATGATTTCTACATCAGTCACCTGCAATCCTGTGGAATTCCTCTTTGATGTTTCTAAGAGGTTTGTGTCTGGGGAAAAAACCACCATCATTGGTAACATGCATTTCAGTGCGAGGGTTTCAGTCCTCACAGCTATGCGCTATGCATAGAAATTGCTGTGATGTGAGTGCACGTCTGCGGTGTGTGAGGTTGGTGATGTATGGCCGGAGAATGCTATCGAGATAGATTATACCGTCTGATGAAAAGCGGTAGCGTTCCAACAGATATTCCTCTGGAAATAACAATACTTCTAATCTGGGTTGGAAGATTCTCTTGCGACATAAAGCATTTTGAATCAATTGGGCTTCGATATCAATTGGATTGGGAATGAATGGGCAATCCATGTCTAACAGCTTTCTTCACATGGGAGGAGACAGGTAGAAACTCAAGGTTTCTTATAGTAAATCTGCCAGTGAGCAGGTTATGTTCACAAGTCTGTTACCATGGTGACTGACTCAGTTTCAGTTACCTCTCTTTCTGGAACAGAAAACTCAGAGTTTCCCTCATCTCAGGCTTAATTTACTCTGAGTTTTCACATAACCCGCTTTCTGGAATACCCCCCTGGACTGCCCTCTGGACACCATCAGAGGACAAGAGACAGTTACTGGCTAAGCTGACATCAATCATGGACAACCCATCTCACTCCCAATGAGACAGTGAGGGCCCTTCAGCAGCAGACTGCTGCATCCACTCTATAAGAAGGAACGCTACCGCAGGTCCTTCCTGTTCAACTCTAGTTTTGTCTAATTCAGCACTGTGTTTTACTTACTTACTTCTTTTGTTTTGCACTGTGTGATTCTATGTTTTCATCATCATGCCAATACATCTCATGCAATATCTAGGGCAACATTACAGTTTTTCTTCAATATTACATTCCTATCTCTTGTATCAAGTCTGTGCATGTACATATTATTCTTCTATATACTGCTACACATTTTGTGTGCAATAGTGAAGAACACTGTACTTGAACAATCAATCAATCAATCAATCAATCAATCAATCAATCAATCAATCAATCAATCAATCAATCAATCAATCAATCAAAACCTTTATTTGTCCCCAATGGGGCAATTGCTGTGCAACACTGGGAGCAACACATAAGTACACATCAATCACTTGTAATCATAGTCATAAATATATAAATACAATAAAAATACTCAATCCGGGTGGATAAAATAGTAATAGCAAATAATTGTTCATGTCTACAAGTGTAGACATAAACAAAACAGGAAAAAGGGGGTGGGGGGGCCCAAACTTTTCCTCCTGGAGTTTAGTAGGGTGACAGCTGAGGGTACAAATGAATGTTTATATCTGTTGGTTTTGGCATATGAAAGTCTGAGAAGTGAACCAGAAGGAAGAAACTGAAACTGTTGATAAAGAGGATGAGCGCGATCTAGCAGGATGGATTCTGCTTTCTTACACAGCTCTTCATTGTAAATGTCCTGTAGAGTTTTTTGAGCAGTGCCAATTATTTTAGTGCAGACATTAACCACCTTGTTAAGTGCATTCCTCTGCTTTACCTTGAGTGATTGAAACCAGCAAATATATATAAATTTATGTGGCACGCAAAATCAATAAAATACTTAGGAGTAACGATTACCAGACATCTAACAGAATTGTACAAATCTAATTACAAGGGTCTAAATCGGATGATCCAAGAGGACATGGAAAGATGGTCTGCACTCACATTAGACTTAACTACCAGAATAGAAATCATTAAGATGAATGTATTGCCAAGAATTTTTTATTTTTTCCAATCATTGCCAATAGAAATTCCCAAATCACAATTTAAGGATTGGGACAAGAAAATCTCTTATTTTATATGGTGGGGAAAGAAACCAAGGATTAAGTTCACAACTCTCCAGACTCCCAAGGAAAAGGACAGACTAGCTTTATCAAACTTTTTAGAATATTAATACGCTGCTCAGATCCGACACTTACACAGTATACTGGTGTGATCCCGATTATGCTGCTAGATGGAAGGATATTGAATTTAAAACAGAAGGAATTCATGTTCTAAGTATGATTGCAAATGGGGATTTGTTTAAGATGTGTGGGAAGATGCTTGACCCCATCACAAAATTCACTCTGGAAATCTGGTTCAAAGCGGTCAGGAAATACAATTTGGAGGGGGAAATCAAAAGTTTGAGCTGGTTGGCTCATAATCCCAAATTTAAACCAGGGACATTGGATAACCGTTTCCAACAATGGAGTATCAACGGCAATACAGCCATAAGCACAATAATGGAGATGGGTAAAATTAAAAACTTTCAAAAATTGAAAAGAGAATTCGGCTTGGACAATTCTGACCATTTTAGATACCTACAAGTACGAGACCACTTTGACAAAGAAATAAAACCAGAGGTTCCATATGAGTTGAATGAAGTGATTACAACAATGAGTAAAGCATATAAGAACAATACAGGGAGAGTGATTTCTACATTGTATAGAGGATTGGTAAACAACAGGGGAACACTGTATATCAGGGACAGCTTGGTGAAAGAAAGCAGAATTCAACTATCTGAAGAAGATTGGTTTAACATATGTGATGCTCAGCGAAACCACCACCAGCTCCAGGATGTGGAAAGAATTTTGCTGGAAAAATATAATCCGGTTCTTTATTACTCCTAAGATTAAGAGCAGATTTCTATCTGCACAACAAACATGCTGGAGACGGTGTGGGGAACAAGAGGCGGACCACTTTCATGTATTTTGGGAATGTGCACGAGTGAGAAAATATTGGAATGATGTATGGATGGAGTTGAAGACAATATTGTGATATGATATACCAAAGTCATGTGAGATACTATACCTATGTAACCGGACAAGCGTGGAGATCGATATTTGGTCAAAAGTACTGCTAGCAGCAACCAAGAAGGCAATCACCAGGAAATGGTGTAAAGAAGACCCTCATTAAAGAACTGGTTGGCCACAGTTGAAGAATTATTTGATATGGAAAGACTCACTCATATACTAAGAATCCAACAAGCTGAATTTGGGTGGGTCAAATGGAAGGACTATTGAGGGAAGGATAATATCCATAGAAATACTTAGTCCACACTCTATAGAGTGACAAACCAACAGCTTTTCTATCACCATTGACAACTCCACTGTTTCACCCTCCCCCCAAGTTAAGAGCCTGGGCGTTATCCTGGACAGCACACTATCCTTCCAATCCCACATCAATAACATTACCCGGTCTGCCTATTTCCATCTACGAAACATTAATCGCCTCCGCCCCTCCCTTACCCCTCATACTGCCACCATCCTTGTCCACAGCCTCGTCACTTCCCACCTGGACTACTGCAATTCTCTCCTCTTCGGCCTCCCTCACAAATCTCTCCATAAACTTCAACTGGTCCAAAATTCAGCTGCCTGCATCATAACCCGAACTCCCTCCATCCATCACATCATTCCTGTCCTCCAACAGCTCCACTGGCTCCCGGTTCAGTACCGCATACAATTCAAAGTCCTCCTGTTTACATTTAAGGCCATCCACAACCTTGCCCCCCCTTTTCTGTCTGATCTCCTCCACATCCCCACTCCATCTCGAACCCTAAGATCCTCCTCCTCCATCCATTTGTCTGTCCCCTCCGCTCGTCTCACCACCATGGGGAGCAGAGCATTCAGCCGCTCTGCTCCCTGTCTCTGGAACTCACTACCACCCCAACTCAGGAACATTGACTCTTTTACCCACTTCAAATCACAGCTCAAAACCCATCTGTTCAAGACTGCCTATTGCACTTAATACCCTGTTTGCTGCCTTTTATTGTTTTATTGCTTCATTATTTTGTCATCGATGTTTTTAAAGTTTCTAAATGTCTTGTACGGTGACCTTGAGTGTCAAGAAAGGCGCCTTTGAATACAATGTCTTATTATTATTATACTGTAATATACCAGCATTAACATGACAAAACAATGGAGAAAAAGATCATCTCTTGTGGTTTTAAAATTGCTCTCCGTGTACTTCCACAGAAGGAATTCTCAAATTGTGAAACTAACAAGAAAAATTACAGAACTCTTCTTTATATTCTCCTGATATAAAATGGATTTCTTTAAGTGTGAATGTGTGATCCTTATTAACACACAAGAGGTTGGTGGGGCGCAGGGGATACACCCCATGCAGTGGTATTTTAATGCAGCGCAGGCGGGCATGCAGCGAACTTGGTATTTTGGTAAACCGAGGCGCAAAGGATGGGCGTTGCGGCACAGTAGGGGGAGGTGTTGGCATAATTAGCCGGCGCATTTGGATTTTCATCCATTTTGGTCCACCCCAGACATGGTCAACTCTGTGCGCCAGCGTCGCACCGCTGGGAAAGTGAATTTTCGTAACGATTCAGTGCAACTATCTGAGTCAGCACATACAGTCAGACCTAAATTTATATATTTTGATCAGTGTAACGGGCTAATGGAGCACCCAATTGCAGTGCCGGCCGATATACTGAGAACAGGGAACAACAGACAACCGGAGCAACACTGTGCCGTGCTGAGCAGAGAACCGGCTCAGAAGGAGTTATTGTAAGAAGAACGGATCAAGCGCGGAAATCACTGACAGATTTTGGCGAGGTCGAAAACACTCTCAGAGGAAGAACGTGCTTTTTGTAACCACCGAGGCGGTAAGATCTGCACACCCACAGACACAGGGCTAGGACGGAAGGAGAAGTCAGGAACAGGCGAGGTTGGATACCGGAGATCAATCTGAAGAATACTGCTGGCGAGTCTGGCATAACGCAAAGACAATCGGCAACTGGGAAGAATGACAGCGTGGCTTAAATACCCTCCAGATGAACCTAATAGGCTAGGTGTGCAGATGGGCAGGTATGGGGCGTGGCTGGAGAACTGCAGCACAGGTAAGTGCTAGGCAGGACTGTGACAGATCAGTACCTCATCTGACCACAAAGCAAGTGCGTTCGGCACGTGTAATGGTCACTCAACCTGACCGAATGTACACAGGTGAAACAGGGATGCAAACTAATGAATTAACGTCTCTTACTGCATGAAAAGTAGCATTTCCATCAATCATCGTCACTGTATATTGCTGTGGAAGATCTGCTAAAATGCAAATGTAAATGCTGCAAGCTATACAAATGCAAATTGGGATTGTGTGTGTGGTTGCGTGTGTGTGTGTGTGTGTGTGTGTGTGTGTGTGTGTGTGTGTGTGTGTGTGTGTATGTTCTGTGCCTACAGAATACAGACAAAGATTTGGTGGCATTTTGCCACCACAACACCAGATGAAAAATGGTTGCAAAATTCCAGCAGGGTAAGTCCACTGCTGATTCCTTAAATAGGAATAAAAAGGGAACACACCAAAGTAACTTTTCTTTTTTTATTATTTGATGATGTCAAACAGTTTAAAGAAGTTTACATGTTTTATAAAATATGCAGGTACAAAAATAGAAAATCAAAATACCAAAATCACAGCATGTTCTTTTTTCTACACAAAAAAATTGTCTCGTGAGAAATTCTGAGAGCGCGACGTCGCTATGAATGGACGCCTCCTCTGACGCAATGACGTCGGCAGAAAATGACCTTGGCACGTCCGTGAACATTGTGACATTATTATGAGCTTAGAAAATGCTATTTTATCAGTGGAGTTTGGATCAGAAAAGTTAGGGTTTGGGTCCTTCTAAACTTTAACTCTGTTCATACAATGGCTGGACGTCGTCTTCAGTTCACCCCAGAAGGCATTCCTCTGTGACGAGTGGACGGCCTGGCTGTGGAGCGACCATATCCAGAAAGTCCAAACAATTTACAGAAGAAACTGCTGAGCGTAACACAGCTGATCACACAATTGGTGAGGAGAAATGGCCGAGATAAAAGCCAGACCAGAAGAGGAAGAGACGGGTGCATAAGTTGCAGTAAGTAATGTTAGCATTTAATACTACAATACAACAAAGCGGTGACGTCACATTTGATGGCAACTTGAACTGGGAGTCCAGACATGGATGGTGTGGACAGAGGAGTCCTTTTATGTAAGTTTTTTTAATTTAACCCCTTTCTGTTGTTTCTTGTTGTTGTTTTTACTTTCCTGAAGCCTGTCTTAATTTTTTCAAACGAATATATATTTTCTTCCAGCGGCCTGTAAGATATATTACGAGACGGTGCGGAGGAGCTTCAGTCATGCCCAGCCAGCTCTTTCAGTTCAGGCAGCAGCTGTGAAGATTTCAGCTTGCAGCAGACAGAGAAGGAAGTGGGTAAGAGTTACATGAATGCCGCTTTATTTTCACAACAATGTAAAAATGGGCTGAATTTTATTTATTAGCTGCATTGTTTTTGACAAACATGGTCACATATATGTGTTATTGTTTGTTATCATGTGTTATTGTTTCTTAGCAGTACTAAGCAAGAAGGAGTGTCCTAGCCAACCAGCAGGAAATTGATTTTTGGCAGGGGGTCGCTGCTGACATGATGTCCGATGAGGAGGATGACACAGCGGACGGGGAAGCTGGGTGGATAGTAAAGCTTCCACCTTTCTGCAGTCAGAGGCTCTCCCAACTCTGCCAGACACTTCAGGAGCGGCTGGAGAGCGACCCAAAGTATGTGGCGACACACCGCAAAAGGCTACGTTTCAAGTCCCCTTCAAAGCGACAGGCACCAACTCAGTATCACCCAGAGGCATCAAAGAAGCATTTCCAGAGGCCTTAGACTCTGTTTTTCATGTACCATGGACCAATGGCATGGCCCAACGCAGAGACTATGGTTCACCTATGATTTCCTATGAAAATCAAAAAATAGCAATGCACGTTATTATTGACATTACCTGTGAAGTCTCTCCGGGGCTGCTGGCGTTTTTGCGTCGTACCCATAAACTTGAATTCGTATTCACAGTGAAGATTTCGTAGAAAACTTCACAAGACTTTGCACTCACAGCTTTTAGACTCATACTCATATAAAAACAATCGTAACCCGAACCCAATTTCACAGACTCACGTATATGACAGCAGAATTTTGTGTAAAACAACTTTTATGACACACAAATAGTTAACTTTACAAATACGAAACTTTAATTATGGACACGTCTTTTTGACAGCTATCTTACACCATATGAACCCCTCTGCACATTTCCTTTTTTTACTTTTTTTTTTAGTTGGTTGATCCTTGTTGATGTGTGTTTGCCATGATTCATTAAAGGCTTTTTCAAAATGCTTTTGTCAACTGTGGTCTTTGTGTTCTACTGTGTGGTGGCATAGTTTTCAGAAGGTGGATCATCAATTAAAGGAATCATTAAAATTTCTATATATATATAGTGTGTGTGTGTGTGTGTGTGTGTGTGTGTGGTGCACAGATGACCAATAATAGCAGAGTTGCCATCCAATCGCATGATCACTCACTCATGTGATTGTAGTTGCTATCCAATCACATGAGAGTTTCCTTTTAAAATGCCTGTGGAATCATCCAATGGTTGTTTGTGAAGCCAGCAGGCCAGCCTGAGTGGATCGTAGGGTGCTTTTCATTACATTTAATTGTGCCTCCTCGTCTCCTCTCTCCTTCGTCGACCCGGAAGTCGTTTCCCCTCCGCCATGATGAAGGATCTTCCAATTGCTTAAATGCACCTGAAGGAGACGAGGAGCGAGGAGAGAGGAGGCTTCTGAAGGAGATCAGAGTGAGGATACACCGGTGTAGCCTACGTGGAAGTCTTTTATTATTTAAGGGGCGTGTCGTATGTGGCATACGTTTGAATCATGGGGGGAGCAGGTCTTAACAAATGTAATCCTGATTCTTGTTTCAACTGTGTCCTTTTAACAATTGTATCTGTCACCAAGAAATTAATGAAAATTCTTGGTATATATTTACGTTTTTTTAAAGCAAGGCTACAAGGCTGTTGGTTTGATCTACCACACACCCGTCCTCTGTTATGCCTCTAACGGCATATAATTGAAACCTCATCAATAGCGATCAGGAGTAGAACAGTCTGACTGCAAATCTGACCATAATATCACGTTTTACAGCTTTTACAGCTGTGCAAATGTCATCAGTAATTGACGTCGCTTCGGACTGACGCTGTGGAGCGAGGATTTTTCATTTCGGAGTTTCGTCTCCTCCGTCCTCACGTCCCTTCCTCGCATCCCTCTTTCATGTCCTCGCTGGGCGGAGCGAAGACGCGAGGAGAGGAAGCGAGTGGAGGAGACGAGGAGACCAATTTATGTAATGAAAAGCACCCAATGTTGGTAGCATTCATGTCCTAATTAGAGCTATTTACACCTTCGCGAAGGCGCAAATAACCATGCCCCCCGCCGACAGATGGTCCGTTTCCAATGATATTTGGAGCGGGCGAACTTCCCTGTAAACTGGCCATAAATTGCTGATAATCAACGAACTTCGTGGGGGTTTACTGATCGGAAATGTGGTTTTTCATGCAGTGGCTGTGCCAACCAGAAACAGTGGTGGCATCCTACAGAGCATACTGCATCTATCTCAGAGCACGAGGGAGACAGAGAGAGAGAGACAAAAATACGTAAGTGATCATTGTTGTCCGCTATTACCCACGTCATTTCATTCAAAATACAAATGTAATCATTGTAATGCTTAATGTTATCTACAAAGATGGAGTACATCATTGCTTTGAGGAGGAGGATGAGGAGGAGGAGGAGGAGGAGGAGGAGGAGGAGGAGGAGGCCGAGGATTTACCATCAAAGGACCTCATATTTAAACATGAGAAGTTTGGGCATGGGACACTTTCCTGCATGGGCTCAGACATCCTCGAAACTTGCAATGCGCCTTGCCAGCGGTGTTTTTAAGGGTGAGGCGAGGAGCTGGTGTGATTGGTGAAGGTTTGACTCAGCTGTGTCAAACCCACTCCACGCCTTCTCCCCTCCCTCCTTCTGAGTTGCGCCACTGAGTGGGACTGAGATGAGAAGGGGGAGTAGTTGCGCTGGCAGCGCAGTGCACGAAAATACCAAAGTCTGCACTGCCACGCCTCATCGGCGAAGCGGATCCGACTTTGCGCCACGCCTCTGCCACATCGGCGGCGGAATCTAAAATAGAGCCCACAAGTGTTATACCCAATTATCCCCCAACAATTCTAATGATCACCATCGTGCTTCACTCATCTAGGTGTAAAACTTTGCCTTCACTTGAACTATCTGATCACCTCAACTTTGCTCGTCTTCGTCTAGCTAGTCATTCCCAGGTCATTTTCACTTAATTCAATTGAACACACAATGTTTGCTGTATCATTTTCAGATGATCCCAGTACAACTGTAAGAGAAAATCCTGGCAGTAAAGTAAAAGTGCTCTTATTTCATCTATATTGTGTATAAATAATACATGTTAATATATAGTTATCTACAAGGGTATTTCCACTGCAGCAACCTTCCTAGAGAACCAAGAACTTTTTGGGATACTCTGGAACAGGTCTCCTGAGGTGCAGTCATTTGTGAAGAGGAAGAAGAGCAGAACACATCTGTTGGGGGTGCCAGCAAAGACTGGCCATGTGTTGAAGGAGATTTTCCCCAGGCTGATTAGAGATAAGGGGCTCTATTTTCGACTCCGCTACCGCGCGGCGCAGGCGCAGCGCAAAGTCAGGTCCACTGCGCCGATGGGGCGTGGCGGCGCAGACTTTGGTATTTTCACGAGCTGCGCCACTGGCGCATCTCCACCTCCTTCTCATCTCAGTCCCACCCAGCGGCGCAACTAGGAAAGAGGGAGGGGAGAAGGCGTGTTGTTGTTTTTTATGTATATAGTTCTCTCTCTTTTCTTTCTTTTCTAATTTTATTCTAATTCTATTCTTGTAAGGAGCACCTCGGGAATAAACAAAGGATATCTGATTCTGATGTCCAAATATGAGGTCCTTAGATGTTAAATCCTCCTCCTCCTCCTCCTCCTCCTCATCCTCCTCAAAGCAATGATGTACTCCATCTTTGTAGATAACGTTAAGCATTACTATGATTACATTTGTATTTGGAATGAAATGACGTGGGTAATAGTAGACAACGATCATCACTTACGTTTTTTCCATGTGTCTGTCTCTCTCTTTCTCTCGAGTACTCTGAGATAGATGCAGTATATATGCTCTGTAGGATGTCACGGATGTTTCTGCTAGAATTCGCCGGATGAACGAGTCATGTGCCGACCCGGGGAAAGTGGCATACACGTTTGTCACCAGGCAATTTGAGTCACAGATCATCAGACATCCCTGTTTCACCTGTGTACATTCGGTCAGGTTGAGTGAC
Source organism: Chaetodon trifascialis (assembly GCF_039877785.1). Taxonomy (NCBI): domain Eukaryota; kingdom Metazoa; phylum Chordata; class Actinopteri; order Chaetodontiformes; family Chaetodontidae; genus Chaetodon; species Chaetodon trifascialis. The sequence goes on from NC_092060.1 coordinate 612,659, forward strand.
CATTACGCGTGCCGAACGCGCTTTCGATGTGGTCAGATGAGATACGGATCAAAATATACAAATTCAGGTCTGACTGTATGTGCTGACTCAGATAGTTGCATTGAATCGCGGCTGTTGCTAAAAATTGATCGCAGTGAAATGCCAGACACTGTGGAAACCTGGCTGTGAGTTATTGGTGACGTGAGCGCACGACTCCGCCGGTTTACGAAAATCCACTTGCGCCGCCGGCGCACAGAGTTGACCAGGTCTGAGGTGGCGAGCTTTCAGCGCACTTTTACGCCGCCGGCGCAGACCTAAATGGTCGAAAATTCCAATGCGCCGGCTCATTATGCCGACACCTCCAGCCTACTGCGCCGCAACGCCCATCCTGGCGCACCTCTGTACGCCTCGGTCTACCAAAATACCAAATGCGCCGTGCGCCTCCCTGCGCCGCTCGAAAATACCATTGCGTGGGCGGCGCAGCCTGCGCCTCGCCGGCGGCGGAGTTAAAAATAGAGCCCAAGGAGTCCACATTTAATTCTCCTATCTTGTTGTACTGTTCCAGTGTTTGTTTTAATTTTTATTGGATTTTAATGTTTAACTCCTCTTCTGGGTGGATTACTGCTCTAATGAAGATGCAGAGAAGCGTGTAGCACTGCAGCTCTGCCTCCTGGTCTCAACTCTGAGTTGTCATGGCTTTGGATCATACATTCAACATAATCAGCATTATACCAGTAGATAAATTGACATAGTTGAGCTGCATAAAAGTATTCCTTTAGAATACTTTGCCATTCCCTTCTTATACTGAAGTAGTTGTAATGTGGTGCCACGTTCTCTTCCCACATGAATCTTTATGTAAGCTTATCCCATTCAAGAAATTGAATTTATGATACATTTATAGGCAGAGATAAGAATAAATATAACAGTAGTATATGATCAGTGTGTTCATAATTATGTTGATATATTGGACATTTTCAACATAGAAAATAGTGATTGACAGCATCACCTGATTATACATCCTTCACAAGAGCTCACCACCTGTTGAAGAACAGATGCAGAAAAAAATTCAAATCTATAAAAACTACTCATCTAATAGAAATAGAAAGGGCAATAAATTGTCACTTTACTAAACTGTTGAGGTTTGATATTTATACTGAAAATCTGCGACACTAACTCACTTTATATAGCCTCTGCATATTATCTGCTCATTTAATAATTTAATTAAATTCAGAAAACAACAAAAATTACAAAAGAAAAACTTTACAACAGAATTGTTGTTTTCTCATTTTTTGTAGGCACCAAACAAGGGAAATTACTGGGTGTTTTCCTGAAGTGAATAATATGAAAAAAAGAAACACAAAACTAAAAATGTTGATTAATGGGGGTTAAAAGTAGATGTCTGAGGTGTGTTTACAATGCCCAGAAGAGAATGAATTATTCTTTAGCTATAAATATCAGCAGCTACTGTGAAAAAATGGAAGCATTAAAATATAGTTATTTCAATGGGGTACAACATTTATTACCCATATTGCATCTATGATACAGTCTTTTGTATGATCTAGATGTCCAGCAGAAAGCTCTCACTCTACACTATGTAAATTCAGATGCTGCTGGAAAACATACAAATAGCTCAAGCATAAAGACACAATGCAAACAACAATGTGATTCATATCAACAAATGTTGGCCTACTTTGTCCGCACATACTACAGCAGCAGAGGAGGGTTGATATCATGTGACATATGGTGCGTCAGAGCACTGCTCATGTAGGGCTCTTTGCAGGGCTCAAAGAGAAAGAGAGACAGAGGCAATGATAGATCATGTGTGTACACATGTGAAGGACTAGTCCCCTCACTGGGAGAAAACCCCACAGTAGTTGTGACGTGGGTAACCATTTATCAAAATTTGCTCTGACATCAAACCTTGTCAGCAGAGGTTCCCCCAAGCCATGCGGGAGAAACTGAGACTGGCAGGCCTAGAAAATTCTGATGATCTGGGTTCACACTTGTTTTTCTGTAGAATTCCTGAATAGATTTTCAAATTTATATCCTTCTATGTTTTTTTCCTCAAGACAAGGCTGCACCTCAGTAACCCTAATCACATTTGACAAGGGGGCTCTAGTGACGAGAAGAACATTTAAAGTAATCCAGTTCGTTTTGTGGACCTGCCACCTAATATCTCGGAGCTAGGAGATGTGTGCAAGCTGCAAGTTTATTTGTTCCACAAGCTCTCTTAGCTTTTGTAGTCTAACAAATTAGCAATTTAAAGAATCAAGAAATTTAATATTCTTACACCTATTTTACTTATTAAAGAGAAAGTACAACACACAACACACAATAACACTTCTAAATTCAAGTTTCTGTCTTTACCGAACCAAGATGTGCTTAACTGCCTTGATATCTCATCGTATAACACACTTCATTCAAACTGATCAGAAACAAAAGACAACTCACCAAAACCATCTTTGTTAGACTTTCAACTTTTCCAACAATCGCCTACTCTGGTTTGGTTGAAATTAACCATTAATGTACAAAGTTTTTAACCTTTGTTACTCTTCGCTTTTGGTGGACTCTGGGTACTGAGTTAGCTTGTTGATGAGTCTGTCACTGAGGAGTGACTCATTCTTCAGCTCAGGATGTGTGTGTAGAACTAGTTGACTAAAACTCTCTTTCTGAGAGTGTGTGAGTCAGAAATTAGCCTGGCTCTTATGCACAACTGCTCATACACCGCACAGGAGCAGGATTTTGGATTCACTTCCACTTCGAAGGACTTACAAACCTTCTAGGATGGGCTTGCTTAGGAGTGATGCCCATAACCAACTGAAATCACACACACACACACACACACACACACACACACACACAAATATACATAGACAGATAGGTTACAGTTTCGAGATTATGGTTGCAGTTTTGTTTATTATTGAGTTTAATTGCATTTCAACTTAATTTTGTGATGGGTTTACTGATTTTTCATATTAATAGATCTGTCAATTGTATGATTAAATCAGTTATTAAGTTCTATTGAAGAGTATTGACAAGTATCTCTGTCTTTCCTGGTGGTTCATAATAAGAAAGATAAATAGAAAGATATTTGTAAGGTCCTAATATTTTAATGTTTCTTTGCATGAAAACATGGAATTTTGCCAATATTGAATAAGCCGGTTGTACATTATTTGGTAATCAGCGTCTGGTAAAGAAAGTCTGTTGTTACATTTATAACATTGTTTCAAAACCTGCAAGAGTGGATTATCTCAGATAGCATCTGTTATGTTGTTACCTAGACACTACAAATTTGATAAAATGTAGAAAAATTGATCTGCTTTGGAGCCACTTTCATCTCAGTAACCTGTGGACACATTATTG